>NC_143134.1:123092500-123424583 GCF_059928025.1 Delphinapterus leucas | reverse complement strand
ACGCTCCGTGGAAGAGGGGCCCAGAGGGGACCCCTGCTTTTCGGTCCTTGGGTCACCTGGCACCCTTTATGCCACTTTTATGGATGTGAGATAATAACCAGCACGGCGCACTTTTTTCCCAGATGTCTTATTGCTGATCAAAAAGCGTGCTCCAGCCCCGCTCCCCAAGATGGCTGATGTCTCAGCAGAAGAAAAGGTGAGTTTCAGAGTTGGGAAGTGGATATCGATGTGAGGGGAGGTCTCCCACATTGAAGACGTGAAAAGAAACATCTGTACGCTGGTTGTCTGTGGACCCTGCCGGTCCCGTGGTCACAGGAGGCACGGTCATGGGGTTTTCTGTTGTGGCCGGTTGGCCAGTTGACTGACGCCTTTCCTGGTGGCTGGTCTGATGACCGGCTCTGCTTTGGGGGCTGCAGAGAGGAGATTGCGGCACGTTCTCGGGGTCGGGTTTAATCTTGAGCTCCCGTCCCTCCTCTCCTCAAGCAAGTCCTGACAGAAGAAAGTTAGGAAGTCGCTAAAGACCACCCACAAAGCAAGGAATACAGGTGCAGGGGCGGCAGTGAAGGCTCCTGGGAGCACCGGCCGTCGCGGAGTCAGTCCTTAGAGTTGCCATTCGGCTGAGTCTTCCCTCTGATGCAGGCGGCCTGGGGAGACTGTGCCGCTCGTTACCTGTGTAGTGGCCGCCCTGGAAGCTCGCTCCTCAGAAAGCCTGGTTTAGGAGGCTCATCTGTACGTGGAAGATTTACTCTGTCAACAGGCCTTTTTCTGCTCTGAGGCCAGATACCCGGGACAGAGCAGTGCCGTGCTGGGGGGCAGCCACATGAACGCCCATCTTTCCTTGGCTCCAGGGGTAGAGTTTCTTACTTACGCTTCAAAACGCCCAGGAGCATTCACCCCAGAGAAAGCAGGCCAGACTCTGGGCCGGGCCCCGGGCCTGGTGGCGGAACGAGCTATTTTGGGTCTCCTTTGGGACAGGCAGCCGGGAGGAGGCCCTTCTTATCTGCAGCCACACCTGCCTCGGCATGGCAGGCTGCGGGCACGGCTGCCCACTCCGTCGGGGCCTGCCCCTGAGTCAGCCCTGTTTCCCAGAACTGCTGGGTGGATCCAGTTCTCGGGTTACCATTTTGGTCGTTGGCAACAATGTGAACCTTGGTGACTGTGAACAGCGGGTTCCCATCACCCCCACGGCTCTGGGTAACTTGCAGGGCTGTGGCCCTCACCTTTTTTTCTGTGCGTATTTGTAAAATGTAATATTGTAAAATGTTAATGTCCGTTTTTGTGAATTATTAATTTTTAAAGTCAAAGTAGCACGTGTATTTAGAACGTCAAATAATACTACAGATGTTCTAATAAAAGTCAGTAGCCTCCTATCCGTCCTGAGTCACGCACTCGAAAGGCAACCACTTGTAATTCTTTTCCACTGTGATTCTCTTTCTGATTTCTAAACAACACGTCTTATTGTTATTTCTTGGATTATCAACTTTAGACACTGTTGGCTGCTTCTCGGTGGTCTGGGGAGCCCCTCCCCCAGCCTCCCCCCTAGCTCTTGCCACGAGTGTCAGATCATAACGTTGGTCAAAGATTCAGAGTCCCCGTTGTTGTTACTATTATGTAAGTGTTGCCTTCTGGAGTGAGCAGTTTGCTAAGGTTAGCTGTCCTTTCTTTACGTAGAATTTTGTTTTTCCTGGAGTCAGTAATTGCTTCCTTGTTTTGTTTGTTCTCTGTAGGCTTATCACTGGTATTTCAGATTCTGCACCAAAATTGATAAACCCCTCTGAAAACAGGGTCACAAGTGTGAGGCCATCTGCCGCTCCCACCTCCTGGAAGATGCCCCTCAGATCCTTCCGTCCGTCCACCCGCATGAGTTGTGCAGCCCGGGCTGGCCTGCCTTCCTCTGTGCGGGTCCTCCTGCATCCCCCGTGTCTGCGTGTTCCCTGACCGCAGGCCTGCCAGCTCGGAGCAGCCCCGGGTGGTGCACTGCTCACTGGGTCCATGGTGGGTGGGCTCAGCTGGGCCCTGAGCTTGGGAGTTGCTGTCAGGTCTGCTTCCCTCTCTGGAGGCTCTGTGGAGGCTCTGCTTCCAGCTCTTTCAGGGGTTTGGCGGAATCCAGTTCTTGTGGTTTGGAGGGCTGGGGCCCTGTTTTCCTGCTGGCTGTGAGCCGGCGCCACCCTCGGCTCCTGGAGGGTGTCTTCAGAGCCAGCCGTGGGAGGTCTCACGCGTTGGATCCCTCTTGCTTTGAAACTTGATGGCCAGAGTTAGCCCCGTCCTGATTCAGGGCTCGCCTGATTAGGTCAGGCCCACCGAGGGTCACGTCCTTCAGGTCGCCGTGCTGTGTGATGTGACCTAACTCCAGAGTGAAATCCACCCGCCACAGACCCAGGGTCGTGCGACCGTGATTGCCAGGGGCAGGGCTGTGGGGTGTCTTGGAGCCGTCTCCGCCTCGTGCCTGCCGTGGGGCTGAGCATCTTGCTCTTGACTTATTCTTGGTTCGCTGGGACCAGACCCCCTCCAGCCTCAAGGAAGGGCAGGAGGTCTGGAGACCCTGCGTCCAGCGTTCGGTGGCTGCTGAGCGAGCGCCAGCTGCGTGCGCGATGGAGGTCTTGGCCCTGTCTCCAGGGTGTCTGTGTGGCAGGCGGGAGCCGGTCAGCTCTACTCTTCTTTCCTCTGCATGGTCTGTTTCCTCCTCCCTGATTCCATCTGGAATTTCACGGCTCGCTTTGATGCACGTCTTTCCCCATTTGCTGTGCCTGGCACATGGAAGCTGGAGTTTCTGGAAGTTTTCTGGATTGTTTTGGTCGATTTCCCCCCCGCGTTTTGTCTTTCCTCTTTCTGGATCTCCTGTTGGCTGTCGGACCTGCTTTCTGAGAGATGTTTAAATTTCCCAGCTAGACGCCTGTTCTCAGGTTACCCGTCGCGGCGTCCTGTTGTGCTCCTGGCCCTCCGAGGGCCGTGTTACAGGGCTCTCTCTTTTCAAGCTCCTCTCCTTCCTTCACCCTCTCTTACTTTTCCTGCTTCTGTTTCGGTCTCTGTCGTTCACGTCGCAGCCTTTCCTCACGTCCCCGTCAGAGGCCCTGGGAGGCTGCTCTGTGCCTGGCGGGTCGTGGCCGCCCCTCCTGCCCAGCGTCCCGGGAGCCGAGCGGCGTGGGGCTAGGACAGCGCCCCTGCTCCTTGGCTCCTTGGCTTGGGCTTCTCGGCTCCAGCGGCTCGCTCCCCTCCCTGCCCCGCCCCCTCCGGCGTGGCCCTCGGGCCCCAGGCTTGGCCGGCTGTCCTCCCCGCACTCGGCCTCATCCTTCCAGCTGTCCTTCCAGCTGTTTGCCGTCCTCTGAGAATTCGGTGCTGTCTCTCCCAGTTATATTTCCTTTGTTCTTTTTGTTTCTGCCATCTCTGTTCCTTCGTCGTCGCATGCGGGGCTTCCAGAAGGAGCAAAGGTGAGTGCGTGTTTTCGGCCAGTCTGCGTGGTCCTCTGCAATCACCTGCCCGGCCGTCACTCCCATGTGATGGTCATTCTGTGGCCACAGGAGACACTGTCTGTCTTCCCTGTGTCCCGCACGGCCACGCTCCAGCGCCAGCAGGCCGCGATTGTGTCCCCTGTGTGTCCCTGAGGCCGTGCACAGAACTCTCCAGAAGCCTCCCTGCTCATCAAGGGGTATATGGCTCCAGCTCCCAAGGACACTCGTGTTTTCCCTGGTTAGAGCTCTTTACTCAGCAAACATGATCTGGTCTTTTGCTGCTCTTTACTCATTTCCGACTTTCCAATTACTTTTCTGTGTTAGAAAAAACAAGAGCAGAAAGCCCCGGATAGAGATGCTATCTTCCGAGCCACCGCCAACCTGCCCTCCTACGACATGGACCGGGCCGTGGTGCAGACCAACGTGAGAGACGTGAGTGCCCGCAGGGCCTGCGGCCACCGCCTGGGAGCCTTTGCCGCCGCGTGGGGCTGCGGGAGTTCCCGGAAGCCCCTGGGGAGCTGGGCGAAGGGGACACAGGAGCTCTGTGCACTGTTTTGGAGCTTCTTGTAAACAAGTTAATTCAAAATAAAAAGTTTGAAAAGACGTTGAAAGGCAGGACTGGAAGGATAGATACTATGGGAAAAATGTTAGTTTTGTCCTGAGTTTGGTAAAAAGCTTCCAGAGGGAAATCTGACTCTTGTTTATCTTGGGTCGGAAAGTTCTGCGTTAGCAAGGCTGGGTGTTTCCAGTGCTCCGGAGGGAGGGCCGGGCAGGAGCGGGGCGGCCGCCCCCGGGACCGAGGGCCAGTCGGACGTCTCTGCCTCACGCTGGTTCGCTTCAGGAACACGCCTCTCCGGGGTCTCTTCCAGAGAGCTCCTCGTTGATCAGGGCATTGGAACCCGGGCACACCTGTCTCTTCCCAGCCTGTGTGTGTGTGTGTCTCGCGATGGCCGACACTTACGGGGGTTGGGGGAGGGAGCTGGCGGGGGGCGGTTCTGACGCCAGTCCCAGCAGCCCCGCGTTTTGAGAAGATGAATCGGCCGCAGGTGAAAATTAGAGACCTGTGTCTGTGGAGCCCGTGGAATCAGTCACTTTTCTTCGGTGAAGCCAAAGGAGGGCTCTCAGCTCACCTAGTGACCAGTGGGCCAGACGCCTTCCTCGTGGGCTGGAGGGCTGAGTGACATCACCAGGTGTTGGTGTGTCTGTGTCACCGGCGGGAGGCCGTGTCACTGTACCAGCCGGAGCCTCTCCTTCGCGCCCTCCTGAGACACTCCACTCCTGTTGTCCTCAGTTATCTGGACATCGTGTGACTCACAGGTCTGGAATTTTAGGACAGGGCACGTCATCTCAGATCCAAGTAGCTGTGTTGGGCATCTTTTCCTCTCTCTGCAGTTCCAGACGGAGCTCCGGAAGATCTTGGTGTCTCTCATCGAGGTGGCACAGAAGTTGCTGGCGCTGAACCCGGACGCGGTGGAATTATTTAAGAAAGCAAACGGTAGGAGCGAGCCCCAGGGTGGACGCTCACCCTCGGCCGTTCCCTGCACCTGGAAAGGGCCAGTGGGTGGAGGCTTGGTGAAGCGCTCTCCCCGCCGTCCCGTGTTGACACAGGCGACAGCCGATGGTCCCCTTGCGGCTTTTCTGAGCTGTGAGAGACTTGCCGCAAACGCCTGGTGCTCAGACACTGTGGCGGTCCCCCAAGGGGCTCGGGCGAGCACCCCTCGCGCGGCCGGGCGCTGCCTGAGGCCCTCACAGTGCCGTGTCTTGCCCGCAGCCATGCTGGACGAGGACGAGGACGGCCGTGTGGACGAGGCGGCCCTGCGGCAGCTGACAGAGATGGGCTTTCCCGAGAGCAGAGCCGTGAAGGCCCTGCGGCTAAACCAGTACGTGCTCCCTCGCCACACACGGCAGGCTTGGTCTTGTGGGGTCCCCCGTGGGACCCAAACCCTTTGATTGAATTGTTTCCAGTACATGTGAGTGTTTAAAGAGGACCTGAAATGCATGTCCCGGAAGTAACGTGACTGGGCATCTCCAGGTGTTCCAGGGCGTTGGAAATCGACTCACGTACTGGGAACGCAATGTATGATGATGGTTCTGTGCATTTCACTGGGCTGTTGTTTTATGGGAACTCCCATCGAATCCTGCTCACAGCAGGGCCGTGGTCAACTGCAGAAGTTTATGTGGTGGTGTCCACAACAGTCCCCTGTAGTCCTGTTTCTAGTTACTTGCCCTTCGTTTATGTTCACATCTGAAATAAAGCATCTGTAACTGACGGGTGGTCAGTGGGCTGTGTTCTTCTTTGCTTTGGACCCAAACTCTCGGGTGTACCTCCCGGGTTTGGTTTCCTTTACTTTGCCCGTGGGTTTCCGTGTTCTGGCCGGGGCCTCAGGGCAGTTTGGGGCAGGGCCAGAGCTCCAGACATGCCAGATCCTCATTACAGGGGTCGGCAGCTCGTGGTAGGGAAGCCATGAAGTCCGAGAGGCTTTTCTTGGGGAAACAAAGGCCCTGGTTCCCTGGCCTGGGGGTGCTGCACAGAGCCCGTCTTACCTTGCAGCATGTCGGTGCCCCAGGCCATGGAGTGGCTAATCGAGCACGCGGAAGACCCCACCATAGACACGCCGCTTCCAGGCCCGGCCTTGCAGGGAGAGGCGGGCGCCGAGGCCGCCCCTGCCGCTGCCGCCGGGACCAGTGCGGAGGGTGAGGGGGACAGAGACGAGCTGACGGAGATCTTCAAGAAGATCCGGAGGAAAAGGGAGTTCCGCGCAGACGCCCGGGTACGTGTTGACGGGCCTGGGTCGGGCAGGTAGAGGTGCTGGTCAGGCTCCCGAGGCCGCGTCGTGCAGAGGAAGCTGCCGCCACGTTGGCGACCTCAGGCTGAGCCGCCGGCCCTGTAGGAAGCGAGGCGGGGGGAGGAGTCTGCAGACAGGCCTGGGGCCCCTTGAGTCCCCGGGTTCAGCTTGAAGTTTTCCTCACTGGCATCCAGGTGGCTGTGTTTTCCTCCGAACAGTTAGTCCACACACCTGGCATCTTGTGAAAAACTCGCGATTGGGTCCTGTCCGTATTATAAGTGTCCTCGTGCCGAGGGGTTGGTCCGGGGTGCTGCCCAGAGACTGGAGGGTCACCCGCCCACCTCGGGGACCGTCTTGTGAGCGGGGAGGCTGGTCAGGCTGCCGGCCACCAGGTAACCCGGCGTCTGTGGGGTTCAGGGTCCCAGGGTCCCGGTGCCTCTGGCTGTACGTGGCCAGCTGCCCTTATGTGCATCTGTACGGCCTCCTCTTCACCGTCACTTCGTGTTTGATGCTTTCGCGTCGCCCTGTTCTTTGTCACTGTCTCTTCTGTCATTAGGTGTAATTTTAATTGAACCTTCTTGGCTGTTTCTCATATTTCGAGGATGTTCTGTTTTTTTCAGATCATAGCTCTGTCTGCTCCAGGCGTTAGGGCTCCGATACTTCGTGTCCTCCTGATTCTGCCTGTGGCCTGGTTTTCTCAGGGTGTGATGCCTCATCGTGGGCTCACCTGTGGGCTTGTGTTTCCGTGGGACTCCCCAGTGGCCGGGCCGTGGGGTGCCCTCTGTGGTTGATTCAGAGTTTGCTTCTGCGGGGTTGAGCGGGACCCCGAGCCAGGGGCCAGCTTTCGTGCTAACCATCCGGCAGGGCTCCTGGGCCACGCGGAGTGTGACCCACGGCGCTGGGGTGTGGGTCTTCCCCTGCCCCTCTCTCTGGGGATGCAGACCCTGCTCAGGGTCCTGGTTTGAAGCTCCAGCCCCCTGCCTTGCATGGACCCGAGGTCGGTGTCCTGTGTGTGATGTTAGGCCCCAGCCCTGCACCGATGAGACCTGTGCCCACCATCCCCCCAGGGCACACCCTCTGGGAGGCTAGTTTCTTGTTCCTTTGTTTCTGGTTCTTCGGGATTTTCCCTTTTTGAGTTCTGCTATGTGTTCAGAAGTACCTGTGTGACTTTAGTCCCGAGTTTCCCGGTCCTGAAGGAAGTGTATCTCGTTGGCTTAGTCTTTTGGGGAACCCAGCCCAGGTCTGGCACTTGGGCCCCTGTTCGGGAAGGGCAGCCTCTCCGTGGATGGGTCCTTGTGCTGTCGGGCTCCACGCTTTCTCCCGTGGAGGTCCTGCGTGGGCCTCATCAGGGCTGCTGCCGGGTAGTTCACGGTCTTGGTCACCGACTTAAAGGCCTTTCCTCCTCCGGGTGTCGTTCTTGACCGTCTTAACATGCTCATTTTCCCAAAAGGGTGTCGAGGCTTGAGGGACTATAGGGCCTTTGATCCTGTACCAGTCAGGGGGATGGGCCGGTAAGGATCCAGACGTTAGTTTAGATCCTGGGGAGACTGGATCGGACAGCAGGGCTTGGACTTGAGACCCAAACAGACGTTTTGCTGCCTTGCACCCCCTGCTCCTAACAGCCCCCCCAGCACCCCCCCAGCTGTAGGCAGGACAGTGACCGTGCAGGGCCTGTGGGCGCAGGTTCCCTCTCCCAGTGCTGGGAAGACAGGCGGGCGGAGCATCTGGAATCACCCCCAGATGTCCTGGGGCATCATTTCCTGGGCTGAGACAGAAGTCTGGAGAGAGGATGGTTTTTATTGAAACCAGTGGCAAAGGCTGTCCTATCCTTGGGTTTCAGAGTAGATTCTGGGCGATTTTATGTGACCTTGATATCCAAATGCTACCGCGTGGTGGGCCCTGCGCCCAGCGATTGCTCACGGGGCCCTGGAGACAGGAAGTGGCCCCGGCAGGCAGAGGAAGTGGATCCTAAGCAGAAAGCACTGACTGTGAAGAGCTCACTGCACGCCGCTTGCTCCAGCTGAGCGCCCCTCCTGACCAGCCCGCTGCTGCTGCTTCTGCTGGGCTCTCTTTGAAACAGTGCAGACTGACTGCACAGTGCACGGGGTGGTGTCCACGAGGCCAGAGAGTGCCGGGGCCGCGCGAGCATCCACATGGTGGATGGGGCCGGCGGCGTGAGGCCAGCCGACATCCGTGCGACAGCTGGGGGAAGATGACGTCAGGACCTTAAAGGGCACGGTCCGACCTTCCGGGAATTAAGAGAATCCTTTGAAACTTTGATGGAGGCTTTACCTTTTTGGGCAGAGTTGAGCCTTTCAAAGGTTGTAGAATAAGTCAAGGATAAAGTGAAGGCATGTGTCGTTATGTGACTTTTGTCCGAAAGGTGTTCCCTCCAAAAGGCAGCATGTGTTGAACTTGCAGCTTAAATTTTGCTAAACACGTTCAGAATTAATTTTAGTTTCATTTTTTTTTTTTAAAGATAAAGTGTGTCACAAATCACTGACATTCTTGTCTCCGCTCAAATGGGCACTGCTGATGTGAGCTTTCTCTGACACGCTCGTCCTGGATGACGAGCCCTCTGGAATAGGGTGCGTGAGGTTGTGAGGACAGGTCTACCCAGACAGTCACGGGGACACACCTAGAAGGACCTGGGGTGGGAAGGCGAGCCTCTGGCCAAGAGCAGGTGCGCCTTCCACCTCCCGGCTCCGTCCCTCTGTCGTTCAGAAAACCAAGAAGTGTTTCAGCAGAGCTGTAGGGAAACAGCGTCTTGAGAGAGAAAACCCCACGGTGTTGCTTTAAGACATCCCCTGCCAAGGTGCTGCTCGTGAGACGTGGCTCAACCCCACAGCCTTGCTGCCGGGGCCCCCGTGAGCACGGCACTGAGGCCTGCGGCTTCTCCTCTAGGCCGTCGTTTCCCTGATGGAGATGGGATTCGATGAAAAGGAAGTGATAGACGCCCTCAGAGTGAGCAACAACCAGCAGAGCGCCGCCGTGAGTACAGGCCGCGCCCGGGGCTCCGCGTGTGTCCTGAGCGCTGTGTGTTGGGTCACCTTCCCGTGCAGTCCGTTACTTTGCTTTTGAAGTGAAACAATGGGTAGATGGTTCAAACAGTATGCAAGTTTTTAAATATTGAGAAAATTCTGGGCTTTGCCTTTCAGAAAAACGTACATGTCCTGTGGGTGACTGTGTTACACCCTGTGCACACGCGCCCGCAGCCGATGGAGAGCTGCCTGGGGAGGGGCTGGGGGCGACAACTTGGTGCACTTGAGGGAATAGAGCCAGTCTGGCCCACAGGAACCAGGGAGGCGAGGTGGGCCTGTGCTTTAGCCGTTCCTCACTCACTGATGAGCCGAGGGGTGCTCGCTCACGCCCAGGGCCGCTTCCCGCGACAGAGCCCAGGTGTGCGGTGCATGTCTTAACCTCTTCTCCCAACGCTCGGGCGGGTGAAGCTGGCGCCCGGTTCAGGGCCTGGAGAAGCTGCAGCCGTTACGTTGCGCTGCGGTGCCAGGATCTGCCAGCAAAGCCAGGCTGGTGCTTCCTGTGTGCGGCCCGTCCTGACGTGTGTAGCAGCTGAGTCTGGGCTGGGCTGGCTTTTCTGTCAAGGCCCCTGCCGGTCAGGGCAGCCCTGGGAGCTGACCAGGAGCCCTGGCTGCAGTGTTTGGGTTGATGGGGTCTGGAGGGCGCTAACAGCTGTTGCTCTTGTGTTCGCAGTGCGAGTGGCTGCTGGGAGACCGCAGGCCCTCTCCTGAGGAGCTGGACAAGGGCATCGACCCCGACAGCCCTCTGTTTCAGGCCATCCTGGATAACCCCGTGGTGCAGCTGGGCCTGACCAACCCTAAAACCTTACTAGGTGTGTGCCTTCTTTCTGCTTGTGCAGGGGCGGGACCTGCCTGCCACACAGATGTCGCCGGACGATACCACAGCCGCCACGCCCCAGCAGCTGCCCCTGCAGGGTCCCGGGCAGCTGCAGCCTGAGTCACTGTAGGGCCCGGAAATCAGGTCGTGCTCGTGGCGTGACAGCCTCTTGTGCGGTGACTCCATTCAAGGTGTGAAGAACCAGTTAAAGTGGGTTATCTAGTCTGGGAGAGTGTAGCCAGCACCCAGCAGCTTAGGGCCGTGTGTGAGGGGCTGCTGGTTGATTGTAGCTCTTACTCTTTGTAAGGGTTTCTTTGGCATTTGTTTTGACTGTGAGATATAATACACATTCAAAAGCGTACATAATTTTTGTAACTTTGAAGAGTAATAATAAAACTAATAACCGTGTTCCTGCCACTCAACTTTAGCCTAGGGTCCCTGGGGCGCCCCCCGCCCCCTGCTGCGGTGACCACGCGAGCGTTTGCCACTCCTTTGCTTCCTTGGCCGCGTTGCCGCGGGTGTCTGTGCGCTCAGACCATTCAGTTGCCGCCTTTTGTGTTCTGGGCCAGCTGCTGGGACCGACCTTCCGCAGGGCCGTAAAGTGCTTCATTGCGTGGGTGGCGTCAGTACCGTGGCTGACTGCGCTGCACTGCTGCCCGGCGGTGCCTGCGTGGCTTCCTGGCCGGCGGGCTGCTCTGCGCGCTGCCGTGGCCGCTCCCGTTGCAGGACGGTTTCCGCAGGCCTTGTGCCCCGGGCCGGGCTGGCGGGGCCCAGGCGTGTGTGTGTGTGTGTGTGTGTTGAGCCTGCTGTCCAGAAAGGGCACCCACCCCCTCCCCACCCCACCCCCGTCCCCGTCCACAGCAGCTCAGCCCTGCCGCCGGCCCTCCCAGAGCAGCCGCCCAGGAGGCACAGGTGCTTCTGCGTGCTTGGCTATTTCCCTGGTCTCTAAGGCCCAGCCCCTTCCAGAAGTTCCAGCCTCTTCTAGGGCCTCCGCTGGGAAAGGCCTTCTGCCTGACGTGCGGCTGCTTTCCCTGTTGGGTCGTCTTCTTATCACTCAGAAACTTCTTCATGCCTGCCACGCACTGATCCTTTAACAGACGTTTAGATCTCAAAGATCATTCGTCGGTTTCTGGCTTCTTTATTTATCACTTTGATGAACAGATATCCTGTATTTTAATGCAGCTGAACATGTCGGTTTCATTGATGATGTCAATGTTTAAAGAAAGCCCCCTGATCCCAAGGTCAGGAAGACCTTCACCTTTATCTTTTTCTAGTAGTTTTAAAGTTTCTTATTGAAGTCTGTGATCTACCTGGAGGTGTGTGTGGCATAAAGTAGGGAATTTTTCTCTTTGTACCCAAATTCTGTACTTCAGTGATGTGTCTTATCGTGAGTTTATTTTCGTTCTTGGTACCAGGCGCACGGCAGTCCTTTCCACACCGAGAGCGTATCTTCCCGCCCTCCGGCTCCTCGGCCACCTCGGGAGATTCACATATGCTGCCTGGGGTCTGTCCAAAGCCTTTTCTAAAGCGATTCTTTTAGTACCTGACCACTGAGTGTGTGATTTGCTGTAGGCTTTTTTTTTTAATTTCTGAAGATATAATTGGTCAGATTAAGGAAGTTCCCCTTTCCCTCCAGTTTAGACGCTAAGAGTTCTTAATCATGGAGAGGTGGTCAGTTTTCACTGGATGCTTTTTCTGTATCTATTGAGATGACCGTGTGGTTTTACATCTGCTAAATTGAGTGTTTCTCCCATTTCTAAAACAAACCACACGGAGTGAGTGCCACCCAGTCTGCAGGCTCTGAGTCGGTGACCTGGACAGGACACACACTGGCCCAGGGTCCTGCCCCCTCAGGCCCCAGGTCCCAGGCCTCCTGCAGCCGCCAAGTCCTGGCCTGGAGAGAATGACCTGCCTGTGAGGTCACCGGCCTGTGGGCACCCCTGCAGCTACACACTTCTCTCAAGACATTTCCGGTAGGATTTTTAATGACCTTTATCTCTTTAGATGAAGTACAATAGTCATTATAGAACATTTGGAGAAGCACAGAAAAGCGTGAAGAAGTGGAAGTCACCTCTCCCTCATCGGCGGGTTTCCTCCTGGTGGTCCCGCGGGCTCTGGAACAGATGCAGCCACGCTGCGGGGCAACTTTATTGTGCTTATTTTCTCATCCCATTTGATGCCTTTTCTCTTGGTGCACTTTTTACTCCTTTAAAAATGAGATTTTAGCGGTACAGGTGTTTCAGTCTATAGATCTGCCACGTTATTTAACAAATACTATTCCCCTGTTTCTGGTCGTTTAGATTGTTTCTCGTTTTGTTGCTTTTGAACCTACTCCACCTACTCTTTGGGTGCAGCTCCCGTTCCCTAAGGACAGGTAGCTCTAAGTCAGATGACCCGGTCAAAGAATACAGACGTTTAAGCTCTTGGTGACGTCTTGACAGCTGACGGGGCCTGTGTCTGGCTGAGGTGCCGCGCTCACCCCCACCCCTCGCACAGGGACCCAGAGGCTCCGTCTATTCCTTTGTTTTTCCTCCAGCCGTTGGTGTTCGTTCACTTGTCCCCTCTGCACCGTCCATCCGTCCTGTTTCAGCTGCCTTGTTGACCTTAGGGCTTTGTTTACGGCTCTTTATACATTAGGAGCATCCTTGGTCGCATGCCGCACTTTTCATTTTTAATGCACGAGACGTGCAGGAGAAAGTCCTTCCTCAGATACATCTTCATCTCTGGATTTTCATACTTAATGCTTTTTTCATCGTTTTGTGCAGCTCTCTCCTCCTTCTGGAATTACTTTTGCTAAACCCGCTATATTTCGTTCTCTCAGATGTCACGTCATCTTTCTGGATTCTCTTTCTGATATTTTTAACTGGTTTGCAGAGGATTTTAATCAGGAGGGCTTGGTGGTGGTGGGGGCGTCAGGTCGTAAACGTAATGAAATCAGACTTTCATGCTGAGCCCTGCGGTGAGGCCCTGTGGCCCTGAGCAGCTGTGAGCGCCTTGAATAAATGCTTCCCGTGAAGCCCATAAACTTGGGACCACTTTCACTGACATGGTTCGACGTGGGCCGACGTGACAAGGTCTGGCATAGAGCCGTGCTTCCCAGACGTGAGGGCGACCGTCCGCCCTGCGGTTGCTGGTGAGTCTCCACCAAGTCGGCCGGCGTGTGTCTGGGCTGTAGAGCTGTTTGCTGGGGGCACCTCTGTTTGTGGGCGGACATTTTATGGAAGTGTTTAGAAATTCAAAGTTTTCATTACAAAGAACTGCTCATTTTTAATGTGCTAGTTGTTGTTTTTAAGTCATTCCTTAACATTGAACATTCTGATTTTTCCAATCAAGTATTATTAAATTGGCAACAGTATCCTTATGTAAGTCTTTTCTGCATTTGACTGTTTTGTCAGGGTAGGACTGGAAGTGGAGTTACTGAGTCACAGGCTGTCACTATTTTAAGATTCCCGGTAGCTGGTGCCAAACTGCTTTCCAGAATCGCTGTGCCCGTGAGCGCGCGGGCACGCTGCCCTGCCCTGCCAGCAGCAGTGCCCTGTGTCACCTCTCTTGATCAGCAGACTAGACACTGTCGGATGGTGGCTAGAAGGGGTTTCTGGGCCCCTGGCTATAGAGGACGTCCCTTTTAGTTCCTGCAGCCCCATGTCTGGGTCTGTGGGGTGCGGTCCCTCAGGCAGCCCCGTCGTGTCCCCGCAGCATTTGAAGACATGCTGGAGAGCCCGCTGAACAGCACCCAGTGGATGAACGACCCCGAGACGGGCCCAGTCATGCTGCAGATCTCCCGCATCTTCCAGACCCTGAACCGCACGTAGGCCGCGTGCTCCAGCCGCCGGGCCCAGGAGGGCGGCCTCTTACTTCCCAGCCGAGGGCTGGGAAGAGCGGGCAGACCCCGGGGTGCCCCTGGGCTGGGGAGGGGAGAAGGGCGGGGCGGAGGGGGCCCCACCCTGGGCGTTGGGCACCCAGGCCACACTCGTGCTTGGATCTTCCTGCTGAAAAACTTCTGTGGCGGCAGCGCGCTCGGCCGTGCCTCTAACCTCTGACAGTGTTTACAGACAAGGTCGTCACCCCGGGAAGGGGTCACCTCCCTCCAGTGTCCCTCTGGGCTCTTGAAACGCTACTTGAATTGACCTGTAGGCGCTGCTTGTAGAGTCCACTTGTTATTTGAAAGATGGCATGTTTCAATCCAAAGTGTTAACGTCAAGGGTACTAACTTAAGTAGAAGAGCTCGCAGACGACTTTTCTTTAATAAATAAATTCCCCTTTTCCAATTTTCTGTCTCGGTCTTATTTCAGTGCCAGAGAGGAAGCTGCGTGCGTCCTGGTGACGTTCGCACTCGCGACACAGAGCACGCACACCTCCTCACCCGGGATGCTTGCTGCCGCCCCGCTGACGCTTTCTTGGCAGACTTGCATGTCTTACTTGGAGTCGAGGGACCGTGCCGTCACCTAGCCGGCCTGCGTTCCTGAGTCTCCGACGGTGGAAGCTGAGTGCCACAGGGACTTGCCCTGCCTGTCTCTGGCCGCCGTTTTTTTTAAACATTATCTGTGTTTTTAAATGAGAAACCAGCCGCGCCATCCGGGGGGCTGGCCTGGTGCGCGCCAGTGCGGACACGTGTGGGTGCGGATGGGCCTCAGACTCACCGAGGGCAGATTCTTTCCTGGCAGATGTTTCAGGGGGTCCCTTGGTTAGAGAAGATCAGTGCACAGGTCAGATCCCCCTTCTCAGACGCCCGTGCACTGGCCACTCATTTTGGTCAAAGAAATCCTGTCCCTTTGACTCCCCTGGACGGCCAGCCTCCTGCAGACACAGTTCCACATTGCTTCTTCCAGGTTGGAGGGAGGGGACCGTGGTAGCTAGGCGTCTCCCAGGCGGCTGGCAGCCCGCCTGGGCTCTTCCTTCTGTGACGTTTCCTTCCCCGTGTGGGGCCCCTCGCTGCGGCCGCCCTGGGCCCACCGCACCCGCCTGCAGGGGGACACCTGTGATGAGCCAGCCCCATGGCCCTGCGGTCCGATGCCCTTCACCATGGTTCCTGGAGGACCTTTTCTTCCTGTGCGCCTCACGCGGGTCTCAGGCGGCCCCTGGCGGTGTGGGAAAGATGCCCAAGGGGAGGCCTCTGCAACCGAGGCCTGCATGCAGTCCAGGGAGCCTGGGGTTGGAGGCTTGTGTCCTGGTTGGGGGATGGGGTACTGCCCACGGGTGGCCAGGGGCGGGCGGGAGCCTGGGGGCGTGGTGATGGTGGGGCAACCGGGCTTTGCAGCCCTTAGGACTCACACTCCCTTTATAACAAATACCCTTGAATGCCTCCTTTACTGTCTGTGGTGAAATTCCCAGAAACTATAACCTAATTACATGCCTAGTTTAAAAAGTCACTTTAATGCCATAACAGGAACCTGAGATCCTCAGGTACAGCTGTTGCAGAAGGAGAAGATGAAGTTGTCCATTCCTTATAGAGCAGTCCCTCTGCTCTTGGTGGTTAACACATTCAGGCCACGACAAACGTGGAATTCTGACTCAAATACTGGGGAGGATTTGCCACTGGTGACTGACTCAGGAGGGGCCTCGGGGCTTGACAAAGTCACCAACGCTGCAAAGTAAATTCTCCCCGTGATTTACACAGCAGTGGCATTCCTAGAAAATTCCTAGAATTAAAGAGTGTGTGTGACTGACGAGATGGTCACACGTTGAGGTGTGGGGAGGTCATTTTGGCTCATATGTGATTTGGCTTGAACTTACGGCCTCTCAAACACGCGCTTCTGCTTTAACCATTGAAGAAAAGGATGCATTTGACAATCAAAATGGAGTCACTGTGGTTCAGGCTTCGAGGATGGAGCTGGGGGCCGTTGTGGATGTGGTTTCAGACGGTTCCTGCTTCACTGAGAACTTGAGTTTTCTTTTTCTTTTCTAAAAAATATTTACTTATTCATTTGGCTGTGTTGGGTCTTGTTGCGGCACGCAGGATCTTCATTGTGGCGTGCAGGCTCAGTAGTTGCGGCACGTGGGCTTCTGTCTAGTTGTAGCGCACAGGCTCTAGAGCGCGTGGGCTCAGTAGTTGCAGTGTTGCAGGCTTAGTTGCCCTGCGGCATGTGGGATCTTAGTTCCCCAATCAGGGATGCTACCCGAGGCTCCTGCATTGGAAGGAGGATTCTCAACCACTGGACCACCAGGGAAGTCTCGAGAACTTGAATTTTCTTTCTTTCATTTTTTAAAAAAATATGTATGTATTTATTCATTTATTTGGTTGCACCAGGTCTTAGTTGCGGCAGGCAGGCTCCTTAGTCGCGGCATGCGAACTCTTAGTTGTGGCATGCATGTGGGATCTAGTTCCCTGACCAGGGATCGAACCTGGGCCCCCTGCATTGGGAGCGTGGAGTCTTAACCACTGTGCCACCAGGGAAGCCCCGAGAACTTGAATTTTCTGACCTGTATGAGACCCAAGGCCATCACCAGCTGTCCTCAAAACTGTTTGCTAGTCGCCGCCACCTGCACCCTCACGGTCTCAAGGTTTCCCCTGGTAACTGTGCATTCTGAAGCCCAGCCGACCCGAGCACCCTTCCTTCTTGCCCGCTCCAGTCCTAACTCTTGACAAACACCTGATGCGATTTTGCGGGGTTTCCCTTTACAGGCCTCCCCCCTCTTATAGTCCGGAGGACACAATTCGTGTGCTTCTTGAATCTGTCTCCCAGGCTATGGTCCTCAGTTCGACTTGAGTAAAACTCCTTTCCATTCCTGTTACAGATTGTCTATTGATTATTTCCGTCCACACAAACAATGCTGAGTTTGAAGCAGAATTAGTTTCTAGGCCCAGATGACGTCATGCGAGGCCTCAGCTGCGTGGTGCCCGGTGGCCCAAGGAAAAAGCCACGCAGGTCAAGGAAGCTGCTCAGGGTTTGGGACCCGAGGGCAGGGCCAGGTGTGTGGAGGATCCAGTGCTAGAAGAAACAGGAGCGGACGAGGGTAGTGGGTTCACCTTCAACGTCCTGCACACCTAACGCACCTCCCGAAGGGTCCCTTCCGTTCGCCCCCACGCTGCACAGCCTTGCCAGGCGGAGGTGGCTGTGACTGCTCTGTGGGGACGTCAGGTGGATGCTCCAGTTTTCCAGGTCATGAAGCTTGACACTTATTAGTGACACGCTCCCCTGAAGGTTCCTTAGAGCATCAGGCTTACATCAACCCGATGGGAGTGCTTTTACGGCCGTGTGGCCGACGTGGGGACCCAGTGTCGTTCCCAATCCAAACGTTGGGTGCTTGGTGTTAGGAGCAGGGAGAAGGCAAGGCGGCTCGTGGAGAACCTCCCCAGTGGTCAGCCTGCAGACGCCGTCCTGTGCAGCGCCGCTCAGAGCGCACAACCGCGGCCCCACCCGGCCTGAGGCCACCTGCCGCTCCAGGACCTGGGACCAGGGCACGGGGCCTGCCGCCCGCCCCCTCTCGGGCTGTGGGTGGGCCGAGGACTTTCTCTGTGGAGGGCTGAGTCAGGGAACCGTCCGGGCTCCGGACAGGTGAGTCCTTGGAGAGCGTTCCTGCGGGGACTGCTCCCCGTGCCCAGGCGCCGGCTGGCGCTGTCTGCTGCTGTCCCTGTGACCTGGATGCCCCGAGCTTGTTGAGCGGCTGAACACTCCCACCGTGCTTTGGTGACGTGGGAAGCTCAGCGCACTTGCTGGCCCTTCGTTGGAGAAAATGAGTTTGCCACTCCCAGTGGGCTCTTCCTCCGTAGGCCTGCGTTCTGCCGCGCCCCTCCTGGCCACGCCCATCAAGGCCTCGCCCCCTGCGGACCACACCCCAGGCCACACCCCTCCTCGCTCGCCAGGCTCCCCCCCCCCCCGCCCCCCAGGCCTGTCCTCGCGAGGTAGGTCCGGTTTTCACCTGCATGGTTTTAACGGGGCTGGGGAGTCGTGGGAGGAGCCGCAGCGGGGAATAAACGGCTTCTGCTCTGCAAGGGCTGTCCAGCGCCCTGTCGGTCCCCAGACTCAACCCTCCACAGAGAAAGTCCTCCTCCAACTCAGAGCCCGAGAGGGGGCAGGCGGCAGGCCCCGTGCCGCAGTTCTGCTCCTGCACGCGCCCCTCAGGGGCACTCGAGCCTGTCCTGTGGCATGTGGAGAGGTGGCCCGGCCCCTGCAGCACGGCTCGTGGCCACAGGAGTCTGAGGGCAGAAGGGGCCCGGCTCACCCTCAGCAAGTGCGTGGGGAGTGTTCACCAGGGCTGGCCTCTCGTGTCCCCATTCTAGGACTAGCGGGCCCTGGTGGCACTCAGGAAACGTTTGATGGGACATCTGGCCAGGCAGCCCGTGGAGGCCGTGCGTAGACTGGGGGAGCCCTGGAGTTGGCCTGTTGCCGGGCTGCAGTCCAGCCCGGTGGGTGTGGAGGCCGGTGGGCCTTAGGCCCCAGCTGTGGGCTCTGCTCCTGGACCCTGCGTCGTGCGCCGCCCTGTGCTGGCTGCTCCGTCTCCCCGCCACATCGCGCGGCCCCCTGACAAGCTGCGCATGCGTCAGTGTGTCTTCTCGGGCAGGGCCTGGACTGGGGGAAGGACTCGTAGCTTCGTGGCCCCAGCAGCCGGTGTCTGGGAGGTTGCAGGTTTGAAAGAAACCGTGTTTGCAAGCAGGACCCCCGCAGGTGATCCTGAGCGGTCCAGGCCTCCTCACTATTCAGAGGGTGCCTCCCAGGCTGTGGGGTGACCGGGATGCCCCACCCATCCCAGGCTTTCCTGGGATCGGGGGCTGGGTTCGGTGTGGCGGCCGCTTGCACCTGGGGGGAGGTAGGATGGCGCTGGGCTCAGCGCACCCACCGATGGCTCTCCCGCTGAGAACTGGAATCCAGCATCTTCCTGCTTCACCCAGGGACCCTGGGCAGCACAACCCAGGCCCCGTCGCCTGGCCGCATCCCGTCTCTCGCCACATGTAGGCAAGCAGGTGCTCCCGCAGGTGAGGGCGGGCGGAGAGGCGTCCGGCCCGGCTGCTGTACTGGGACCGCAGCTCTACCGGCTGGGTGACGTGGTGTCGCCTCTATGACCTCTGCTTCCTCACCCGCACTGCACAGTGACTGCCCTGTCCCACTGGCGAGTCCAGCCTGCGGCCGGTCTCAGAATCGAGAGCAGCGTGCTGGGCAGGAGCCTGTGTGCTCAGCCCCGCCCGCTGCCGGCTGCCGCGCCCCAGCCCGGGCACCCCCTTCCCGATGACGACGCTTGACAAAACCGACCTGTCCAGAGCATGGCTCTATGTCACCAGAAGCTTCTTTCTCTCTAGTCTGGCCGAAGTGAGCTCCGAAGTGGACTCGCCCAGGCCATGTGCACATATGTGTGTGTGTGCTGTCCAGGGGGAGCGTCAGGGCTGAGTGCCAGGCATGTTCCCAACCTGTGGGCTCCCCCACGCCCCACCCCAGCCCCGCGGTGATCCAGGGCCTCTGAGCAGCTCTGGACCCTAGGTGTGGGCGGTGCCAGCCCTGCTGAGGTCACACGTGCGACCAGGGGCCCTGGGCCGGGGATTTGGTGTCTCTGGGAAGGAAGCTGGGGGCTGAGACGGGGCAGGCCAAGTGGGCAGAGCCCCTGGTGAGTGGACAGGAAGCTGGGCATCGGATGCCCCCTAGACAGGCCAGGACAGAGCTGCTTTTCTCCGCTTGGTCTCCTTCCAGAGAAGAGCCCTGTGGGGTCTCTGTTTCAGGGTCTCAGAAAGCCCATGAGGCACTTCAGGGCGGGTCCCACTCCCTGGGCTGCCTCGGGGACGCTGGAGCCAGCAAGGGCAGGCTGGGCCAGGAAGAGTGGGGGTCCCGGCCAGCTCTGCTCCCAGGCTCTGAGGCCTGGAGTCAGCCCCTCCTCCCTTCAAACTGTGACTCCGACCCTCCGGATCCTGGGGGACCCATGGCCACAGATTTGTGGGACCGCCTCCTGTGGAGCAGGGTCTCTGACACCCACCTGAGGCTCATGTGTGAGGTGTGGGGTCAGCAAGGTGACCGCCGGCCCCCCAGGCCGGTCACAGGGGCCACCCTCTTGCCAGGACTTGCTCTTGTCCTGAGGGCCACGGAAGGAGCCCCACTGCCCCGCGGAAGGCAGGCCGTGAGAATGCCCAGGCCACACGCAGGGACCATGCGGGGCACTTGGGGGGCGGCCAGAGTCCCCCACCACGCTGGGCGTGATTCCGGCCCCAGCTTCTGCACCCCAGCTGCTCTTCCCGCCAGGACCCCGGCTCTGGAGCAGGGCCGGCCTGTCCTGACCCCTGGCGGCCAGCACGCTGAGAGGCTGAGAGCTGCACCCGGAGGCTGTTTGCGGGGCAGTCACTGCAGCCCAGCGCGCACTCGCCGGCCTTCAGGACGGAACTTTGGGCCTGGCCTTGAGGATGGCCTGCCATCTGCTGCCCCGGGAGCCCGGGATGGGGGCTGGGGACCTGGAGACGCCCGCACTGCTGGCTGCGCCCTGGGGGCAGGGCTGGGGTGAGCATGGGCCCCGCCGGCTTCCCTCCCACCCTCGCCCACCCGGACCCACAAGGCTGCCCAAGGAGAGGGGCCTGCGGTCCTTGCTTGTGAGAGCCCGTCCCGCCTCCTGTGGAGGAGAGAAGGAGGTGCCCTCCCTTCCGCCTCCAGCTCTGAGCCTTCTGAGCTGCTCCCAGCAGCACTCACACCCCGCGTGGTGACGCCACTGCATCTCGTTCTCCAGGTGGCAGCTCTTGCACCGAGGCTCCTCAGATTGGTCCAAGCATGGAAACGGCAGCTTTCAGAGAAGGCCGGGGCCCCGCGTTGTCGCTGGGGCTCCCCACGGGAGAGGCTGATTCTGCAAGCCACCCCCCAACCCGCGTGTCCCTCAGGCTGCTCTCTGCCCAGGCAGCCCTCCCGCCCTGCGGATGGGCTCAGAGGCCTAGCCAGCAGACACAGGGTGGCGTGGGTGCTCAGCCCCTGTTTACAGCCCAGAGAGGGGCAGCAGCCAGCCCGGACCAGCAGGTCTGGGCAGGGCCTGAGGGCTCCAGGGCAGGCGCAGTGAGACTGGGGACTGGACAGGTTGGAGGGCGGAGCAGAGACGCCTCAACACGTGAAATCGTAGGCTGGGACTCTCCGAAATCTTCAGCTTCTTCCAAAGAGCACAGAAACCTGTCAGAGGCTGTTACTTGGTGATGGGGGGCAAGGCACTGACCCCACAGTGCCCACTTGGGCTGGCGTCCTGCCCACATGTCTCTGCGTAGACCCAGCCCCTCAGGGATGCTCAGCCAAACCAAACCTGGGGCCCCCGGCTCTTGGCCCCATTCCGATGCCCAGTGATCCTGTCTCGAGACCCTCAGTCACATCTGCAAAGACGCTTTTTCCAAATGAGGTCACGAGCACATGTTCTGGGTAGACGTGAATGTCTGGGTCACGCAGCAACTTCTCTGCAGGGGACCCCTGTAACCACAGGGACAGGCGCTTCCGTCCACCCCCTTGCTGCGGGGTGAGGCTGGGGGCTCTGTCCTCCTGCCCTGGGCTGTTGAAAGCCAGGCTGGGCTTTCTCCCCCCAGGTGGGCCTTCCAGCCAAGAAGGTGGCGGGCTGGACGTGCCTGCAGAGGCCCCGGGGGCGGCTGTTCTCGGCAGCATCCTCTTCCTGGAGAGCGACCCCCTTCAGCCCCGAGACCCCAGGAAAGGGCCCTGGCACCCCAGCCCCGACCAGCAGCGCTGCCCGTCGTTGCTGACGGCAGACGCCCTCTCTCTGGGGTCCAGGCACCCTGCTTGCTCTATCTCTTCTCCTTCTGCACATCTTGCCACCGCCGAGTACAGGTGTAGGTGCCCAGCCAGCCTTCAGGAGAACAGCCCCCGGGGGATGCCTGACACACGGTCAACTCGCGTGTTTGATGCGAAACCCTTACCTCCTCCAGGAGGTATTCACGCGCTCATCGCGGCTCCCGGTGCCCCTGTGAGAGCCCCTCCCCCCTCCAGGCAGGGCCCCCACCCCCCAGCTGCATCCTGTCACGCGGGCGGGCGCAGCAAGGTGCGGGCTGCCTGCCCAGAATCCGAGAATCGGCTGCTCTCAGCGTGATTATTTCAAGATGTGTCTACAGGGCCTCCGCGCCGAGAGTTCACGCCCGTGGTCGCCGGGCTGGGATCTGCTCATCCTTTCTCCGCGCGCCTGGTGGGGGCAGCGCTGGAAGCCCAGCAGCTTCCGAACCCCGACCTATGGCTTCTGCGGGTTGTCAGGGATGCGGCGGCCTCTGGAAGTGACCCAAGGGGCAGCCTCTGTGCCGGCACTGTGTCTGGGGAGCGGGGGCCCTGTTCTGGGCGGCGATGTCCAGTGCCCGGGCTGCTGTGTTGACCCTGCCAGGCTGCAGGGGACGCCTCGAGTGTGACCCACTGGCCACCCTTGGGGCAGGGGAAACCGTGGTCCCGCAGCTCCCAAGGCCCACGGTTTCTCCGGACGGGCTGCAGGCGGATGGACCTTGGATGGCAGATGGAAGAAGCCAGGTACAAAGGGCCGCACAGCCTGTGAGTCCACTTACACGAAACGTCCAGAACAGGCAGATCCACAGCTGGCAAGTGGGTCAGTGGTTTTCGGGGGCTGGGGAGGGGGTGGGGGTGACCGCTGACGGGAGGGGTCTCCTTGGGGGGCGACGCAGATGTGCTGGCCCTAGAGAGAGATGGTGGCTGCCGGAGCCGTGAGTGGGATGCCGCTGAACCGCGCGCCTGAAAGCGGTTCATTTTATGTATGTGAATTTCATCCCCAAATTAAAAAAAAGACAAAAAAAAGCCTAGATTGCTTCCAACTTTCTTTCCAGTTACAACTTTGATGATTTTTAAGCCCATTCCACCTGTATTTTTTACCTCCTTTACTGACTAATCAGTGTCATCAAGCTAATAAATCCCATTTCTCAGGAAGTTCATGAACAAATGACAAAGGGGAAAAAGTCCAGAGCGGAGCCCAGGGAGGGGCTGTGGGTGCAGCGTCCGGGAGCGTCTCCTTGGGGACAGCCGGCAGCGGCCATGTCTGCAGCAGAGGCTCGGGGAGCAGTGAGGACGCCCAGGCGGTCAGGGCCGGGTGCTGCCCCTGAAAGGACGCGGGACAGGCTCACAGTGAGGAGGCCGGACCCCAAGCTGCCTCTTCCAACCGCGGTGGGAAACGGCAGAGCAGAAAGTCTGGAAAGAAGGCACCCGGCGCGCCGGAGTCTCCCGAGGGCGAGCCGTGGGCTACCCTCGCTCTTTCTTCGTATTTGTCTGTGGTTTTCCAATTTCCCCCCGGGCCCGTAATGCTGTTATAATCAGAATGGTTTATTAAACCCAATCTGCATGTTTCCTCCTAGAAGAATAGTTTCTAGCCGGTGATACGTTTCTAAGAGCGATGTTTTAATACCGTCAGGCAGGCGTGTCGTGGTTTTGTCTCTGCACGTTTAGACGTGGAAGTCACGAGGCTGAGGGGCGTTTGTCGTGGGTAGAATAAAGAGCCTGGGCCAGAAGGGGCTTCTGGGGTGTGGGAGCTCACCCCCGACCCCGGGGACCCCACCTCAGCTCCTGGGACCTGCCTCAGGGCTATGCGGGAATCAGCGTGCAGCATCTACGTGGAGGAGGGGGCTCGGGTGACCAGCCCTCTGTCCCCAGGGCACCTGCAGGATGTGACACCAGACCCAGGGTTCCTCAGCAAGCCAGGCCTTTGGGACCCACTTCCCCCAGTTGGCCTGGGGGTGGGGGTGGGGGCGCCTGCTGAGTGATAAATGTGTTCAATCTCTGACGACCTAATGCGGTTATTTAAAAAGCTCACCTCAGAGCAAAAACGCACCCGCCAAATACTGTTAGAACCTTATTATTAGAAAAAATGGTGACGTGTTGAAATTACCTTCTTGTGATGAGGTGGCCAAGCTTTGGCCTTCCTCTCTAAAGGGCCTGGTCCTTCCCGCTCGGCCATCCCGGAGTCATGGAGGAGGACAGCCACAGGGACACAGGCTGGACCAGGGTCCCCTGGGGCTCCGTCCTGACGGAGGCCGGCAGCGTCCTCACTGCCCACCCCCGTCCACGCCCGCAGGCATCCTGCAGGGCTCAGGTGGGGCACCCAGGGGCTCCAGGGCCGGACAGACAGGTGAACGGGCGCTTCCATCCGGGCTGCGCTGCGGAGCGGGACGTGGGCCCAGGACATGGATAGAGCTGCGGGGACAGGAGGCTGAGGGAAAGGGTATCTGCAGGAACTGGGTTGCTGGGGTCCGTGGACGAAGGAGGGAGGGAGGGGGTGGGGAACAGGGGCGTCCGGCAGACTGCAGGCCCTTTCACCTGGAGCTGGAAGGAGAGAGGGAGGACCGCCAACCTCACCAGCGCAAGGAGGGGCAGGGCCCAGTGGGGGAGCAAGTGTGTCCACCCGGAGCGGGCTGGACGAATCATCGCCCACCTACAGGGACCCTGTGTGGGCAGCCGGCTGTCTGTGGGCAAAGGGCCCAGGCCTGCCTCTGCCCCGCCCACCCTGGCGTTTATAAGCTCCCACTCCTGGCCCATCTGCGGGGGTGGGCCTGGGACCCAAGCGAGCCTTAAAAAGGAAGGAAATCCCAACACAGGCTGCAACGTGGGTGGACCTTGAGGACATTATGCTGAGTGAAGCCGGCCAGTCACAAAAGGACAAATCCTGAAGGATCCACGTATATGAGGTCCCTAGAGGAGTCACATCCATAGACACAGAAAGTAGATGGTGGGGTTCAGGGGCAGGGGGAGGGGAAAGGGAGTGAGTGTCTAGTGGGGACAGAGTTTGGGAAGATGAGAAAGTCCTGGAGACGGAGGTGCTGATGGTTGCACAGCAACCAGGCCCTGTGCTTGATGCCCCTGAGCTGTGCACTTAAACATGGTTACGATGGTGAATTTTATGTGATGTGCATTTTACCACCATAAAAGGGGGTGCTGCTGTCTGTACCCCGAAACCTCTTGAGGGAGGGGCGGAGGGGATCGGTGCCCTGTCCTCTTGGTGATGCTTGGCAGAGAGAAGGGGCAATGGCTGGGGAAGGGGACTCACGGGGTCGGTGCCCCCAGGGAAGCCTCAGTCACACGGCTGACGCCTGGGTGGGGGGAGGCCCACCTGCCGCTGGCCTGTCCCTCTTTCTGTGTCTGGCGCCCAGGACCCGGCACCCACAGCTGACGCCCCGCCCTCACTCCCCCAGGCGAGGCTGTCTGCCGAGTGGCCTGCCCTGTGCTGCGTCCGGCCTCCTGCCAGCTCCGTTTGGAGGTCCCAGGCTCGCCCCAGGGCAGGGGAAGGGCCCCTGAAGTGCGCCTCTCTCCCAGGTGTCTGAAAGATGCCGACGGTGACAGTGACACCGCCCTCCTCTCTTTGTCCCGGGGAGTGTGCGATGGCCTCAGACACTCCAGGCTTCTTCCTGGGGCAGCCGGGCTGGGAGGAGCCACCGCTCCAAAACCCCGGCCCCCTCAGTGCCCCCCGGACAGGGCGAGGCTCCTTCTCTGGCAGGTGTCTCCTCGCACCACACAGAGAGGGGACCACTGCCCTGCAGATGTCCCCGGAGGGAACCCATGTCTCTGGTTGGTGGAGGGCCCGCTGGGAGCTGCCCTGGCGAGGAGGTGTGTGCTACCCGCGCTGGGCAGAAGCCGGGTAGCCCCCAGCAGAGGCTGCGCCCCAGACTTTCTACCCTTTGCCCGGACCAGGAACTCGGGGCTGCCCGTTGCCGCCCTGCTCAGAGCCAGGTCTGCTTCCCGTGGCCTCCTCGATGCCACCTGCCATCCTCCCCCAGTGGCAGCAAGAGAGGGGGGCTTGGGGCCCAGTGGCTGTCAGACTGTCCCCTAGAGTGGCCCTCCTGCTTATCCTGTCGGGGACTGAGGGGCTAGTTTAGGTCCCACGTGGCCCCTAAGAAGAGGTGAGCGTCCGCTCCGGTCAGCAGGTACCGTCCCCGTGCACCTGGGGAACCATCCGTCTCAGGAGCGTCGTGCCTCCAAAGTTGAGGCGGTCCCACAGGACACGTGGCAGGCAGTTCTGCCCAAGTCTCTTGGTATCAAGAGGGTAGCTGAGTGTGACACACACACACACACACACACACACACCCCGCTTCGGGGGTCGTAGGGAGAGGGCGTGGTCAGAGGTGAGCATTGCAGGAAGTGCTGGCCCTGACTGTGGGCCTCAGGACCGGGGACCCCAGCGTCAGGCTTGGGGTGACAGAGACTTGATCCCCTCCGAGGCGTCCCTGCTGCCCCTTCCCGTCCCGCCACGAGGGCTGGGACACAGGGCCGGCGTGGAGGCTCCGCGGCCCACGATCTGCTGACCGGTGAGGAAGCAGCGTCCACTGGCCTCGTGGCCCAGTTGCCGGCAGCCCGGGGCTGGTGCGGGACGGGAAGGTCTCTGCAGCATGAGGACGTCACAGGCTGTGGGCGGCCCGTGGTGGCCTCAGAGGAGCTCGGGGCACCGTGTGGAGACTGCGCTGTGTCCTGGGCTCACCTGTCCCCGGGAGCCAGAGGCGGACAAGGAGAGAGCAGAGAGCAGAGTCGGGGTGGACGGGCTGATCCCGGGGGTGTCCTGGAGGACAAGCGAGCGGATGGCTTCTCCCGTGGGAGGAGGGGGGGCAACACGTTGCCGTGGTTTGTGGTCCTTCACAGCCCGGCCCTCCCGACAGACTCTCCCTGCCTCTCTCGCAAGGGGACAATTAAATTTTCATTAATTAATTTAATTACTTAAGTTTCAATTGAATTAGCGCTTCTCCCTGGGGGAGTGGTGATGAAACAAGTGTTGGGAGGCTGGGCGTCTCAGGCCGAGTGCTGGGGCGTGTGGGGTTTGCTGGATGACCGGGTCCGGGTTAGGACCGGTTGGCCCCTTTGCACCCATTTGGAGCCACATGTGTCATTGGAGTGTCCCCAGGATTCTCCCAGTGCTTGGTTAGGTGGGGAATCCTCGGGTCCGGCAACCACGGGGATGGGAGCCGCATTGCCGGGCCTCCCCACGCCGGGTCTGCGCCCACTCTCCTGCTGCCGTCGGGGGTCCCCCTGCATGCTGGTTTGTGCCCAGCTGCCCACTAGCCAAGGTGAGCAGGCCGTCCTGCCAGGCCTGCCCAGAGGTTCTCACAAGCGCTAGACGGAAGGTCCGGAAGTAAAGCACTGGGGCAGGTGGTCGTGGGGACCTCGGCCGTCGGCTGGGGCGAGAGGAATGCACGGAAGGGTGTCCAGGCAGGGAACAGCGTGCTCCAGGCCAGCAGAAGGGAGGACAGGACTGAGTCCCTGGGGTTGGGGGAGTGGGGAGTGGATACAGCTGGCTTGGCAGGGCCAGGCCTCGGGGGTCCTCCAGCCTGGGGGGTTCTCTTGGGAGTGGTGGAGCCCCTGAAGGCTTGGCCAGGGCTGGGGGCTGGTCTTGAAGCTGGGGCTGCATAGCTGGGCCCCGGTTTTGCTTTGTTCTTTTAGTTAATAGATTTTCATTTTTAGAGTAGTTTCGGGTTTACAGAACATTGAGGACAGAGGACACAGAGTCCTCCCCTCAACCAGTTTGCCCTCTTACTAACACCTGGCTGCCGCAGTGCGGTGCGTGTGTTCCAGTTGAACCCCTGCGACACACGATTATCAACTAAAGCCCACGGATTACGTTAGGGTTCACGCTCAGCGGTGCACGTCCTCTGGGTTTGGACACCTGTGTGATGGCGTGTACCCGCCATTATAATACCATACGGAACGCGTTCGTTGCTCTAAACATCCTCTGAGCTGCACCTGTTCATCCCCCGCCCCTCCCCGTCCCTGGCAACCACTGATGTTTTTACTGTCTCTGTAGTTCAGCCTTTTCCAGAATGTCATTTGGTTGGAAATCACACGGCGCGTAGCCTCTTCAGACTGGCTTCTTAGTAACCTGCATTTAAGGTTCCCGCGTGTCTTTTCATGGCTTGATGGCTCATTTCTTTTCAGTGCTGAATAATATTCCACCGTCTGGATGGCCCACCGTTTACCCATTCACCTACTGAAGGGCGTCTTGGTTGCTTCCAGGTCTTGTCCATTATGAATAAAACTGCCGTGAACATCCATGTGCGCGTTTTGCGTGGACAGAAGTCCTCAGCTCCTTCGGGAAAATAGCCCGGAGCGTGATTACTGGATCTGTCCCATTTTCATTAACCGGGGTGGGGATGGCGGGGGGTAGGGGGGTTTTTTGGGCGTTGATGGTGAGGCAGGGGCGGGCCGCCTCCAAGCTACCCTGCCCTCAGCGTCCTGGTTTGGGAGCTCCGGGGGGTCTCTGCCCCCCCAGGCTCTGGCCCCCTTCCCAGCTGATGCCCGGTCTCCTCTCCCTGGAGCACTGCTGGGGCCACATCCAGGCTCGGGACCCTGTCCTCACTGTATCCGTGTGATGCGGGGTGTGTGTCAGTTCTCATGGGGTCTCCTGAGATTCAGGGGAACCCAATCTCGTAGGGAGGACCCCGTCCTCTCCTCCCGACCTCTCCTGGCACCTCTGGCCCCTGGCCACCCAGGAAGCCGTGAACACTGTCCACACACACACCCGGCACCACCCGCAGAGCCCTCTGGTCCAGGGAGGAGGCGTTGGGGGGCTCAGGTCTCTCTGTCAGAGGGGCCCCGGTGCAGGTGGTGTCTCTCATATGGGCCAACAGGGGGTTCCCCCTGGGAGGCCCCTCTGTGTCCAGCTGAGGATGACCCAGATGCATCCTGCCTGCACCGGCCAGACCTCCTCGCACCTGTCACCACACCTCGGCATCGGAGTGGGAATGTGGTTTCGATATTTGATTACATCTGACATTCGTCCACAGATGGCCGGAGGGGCCGCTGATGGCCCTGGCTGCCCCTGCGACAGCGCCCGGCTCAGGGGGCAGCACTTCCTCAGGCCCGAGTGTCCCAGCCGGCTGTGAGGACCACCTGCAGCTGGACGTGTGACTTGGTGTTCAGTTTTCCTCCCTGTCAGTCAGCTCTCATTGCACCGAAATCACGTTTAGACGATAGGACCAGGCACACTGGCTGCCGCTGCCCCGGAGGGTTCTAGGCGGATGGGCTAGACGAGATGCCTGGTGAGACAGGATGTCCTCGACAGCAGCTCTGAAGTCCAAATTCTGCCACTTTGGAACCAGCAGCCTGAACACCAGCCTGGACCAGCCCTGCGCTCCATGGCCCAGTCCACTGCTGCCCTTCACACAGGGCTCCCCGGCCGCCCCGCAGACCATCTGGGCTCTAGGCGTCGTTAATTTTCTCATTTTTGTTTCATGTTTCAGGTTTGTGCCGAGAATATCAATGAAGGATATTTAAATTTAACAATGAAGGATATTTAAAATTCCGTTCCTTTTTTTCCCCTCTTATTGAAGTAAAACTTACACTCAGAAGTGGCACGTGCACCGTGCTGACGGATGGCACGCTGCTTTTGCCCAGATCGTTCAAGGGCTGGGCAGGCAGCAGGGCCAAGTGGGTCGGACCTGCCCCCAACTGCGAGCATGCCCCCCCGCCCCCCCCCAAGAAAAAGACAGTGAAGCAGCAACAATGAGAGAAGTTTGTGTCACCACGAAGAAAGTCCAAGTGCCCGGGAATGAACTTGGGGGTCCACCCTGGTTTTGGGGGTCAGGAAACAAGCAAAACTGCACCTTTTTTTTGGCTGCACTGCACGGCTTGTGGGACCTTAGTTCCCCGACCAGGGATCGAACCCATGCCCCTGCAATGGAAGCACTGAGCCTTAACCACTGGACCGCCAGGGAAGCCCCAACAAAACTGCACCTTTGACCTCAAGTATGTTAAAATGAAGACAGAACTCAGTTCTGTGATGGCATTTTTGCTTTTTAATTTTTTAACTGAAATACTAACCTCCACGCAGACAAGCTTCTAACCATACATCTGCAGCTTGGTGGCTACCCCAGAGTGAATGCAGCCGGGCGCCCGCCATCCAGGCCAAGGCACGGGACACAGGGGCCCCTGGAAGGCCCTCTAGCGCCCCCAGCCACCTCCCCTCCCCGACTGGCACCGGGGTCAGTTTTGCCTGTTTTCAAACAATTTTTCTACTGAGATCTAATTCCCACATCATAAAAGTCACTCTTTCAAAGTGTACAGTTCAGTGGTTTTTAGCTCATCACAGAGCTGTGTGACCATCACCGTTACCTATTTCCAGGATCAGCCTCAAAATAAACACCACTTGTTCACACTCGCTCCCCTCCCCCCAGCCCCTACCTTCTGCATTCTGTCTCCGTGTTTGCCTGATCCAGACGTTTCACATTAATGGAACTGTGCACTGGTGCTGATTTGAATCTCAGAGACAGAGTTTGGGGTGAAGTAGAAAAGAAGAGCTGTATTGCTTTGCCAGGCGAAGGGGGACACAGTCGGCTCATGCCTCTCAAAACTGTGTGTCCCAACCCGGGGGGGATTTGGTGAGGCGTTTTAGAGCAGTGGTTCAAGGGCGGGGTTGCGGAAGCATCGGGTGTGTGCAGGGCCTCAGGGGGTCTCCTAATGAGCTTCTGTGGGTCTCGAGGTTCTCAAACTGTGACCTTCTCTCTGGAATGAGGAATGCTTCCTCAACTAGTTAGCATCTTCCATTTGTTGGGGGTTTTAGTTCTGCAGAAGAGCTCAGAGATACTGTTATGTGTGTCCCTTGAGGTGGAACCAGGACCTGCCCCGAGGCTGCACTGTTGTTTCTTGACTGTTCCTCCCTTGTCTCTGCATCCCCTCCCTTCCCTGATTAGCAAGTGTTTGAATCTGCCCTTTGGAACTCAGGGAAGGTCGCGGAGGCTGAAGCCTATTCCCTACAAACAAGAAACAGGGGCCATAGAAAGGCTTCCATGCCCAGGAGCCCCACAGGGTCCTGCTCGGTTTCAGAATCACACACTCTGTGGCCTTTTTTGTCTGGCTTCTCTCACTCAGCATCATGTTTTTAAGGTTCATCCATGTTGTAGCGTCTGTCAGGGCTTCCTTTTATGGCTGAATAACATTCCATTGTGCAGATGCACCGCATTTTTTCTATCCACCCACCTGCTGAGGGGCATCTAAGCCATTTCTGCCTTTTGGCTACTGTGAACACAGCTACTCTGAGCAGGTGTGTGCACGGCGTGTGACACCCTGGGGCTCTGAGGCTGGGACGCCTCCCCAGGACCCCTGTCCCCCTCCGGCTGCAGGTGACCCACCGCTAAGCTTTTCTGTACCAGGCACCCGGTGGGTAATCTGGTGAAGCCCACGGACCCCTTCTCAGCTAACCCCTTCTAGCACATACCATGAGATGAAAATGGAAATCAACTGTCTTGAAACATTACTATTAAAATATTTTAAAAATTGTGGTAGTCATACACATGCTTCTTTACTGATGCCTTAAATGAGCAGCTCTAGCCTGGGTCTGACAGCTGTTGTCACTGGATTAGTGATGAGCAGGACGCTGGCCGGTGGCATCCATGGCTCTCTTCTCCATGTGTTGGCACTGATGTCCGGCCTTATTTGGGCAGGGCTGACCTGCCCATCCTTTGGGGACAGCACTGCCAGGCCACGGAAGCACTGTCTTCCCTGCAATGAGTGTGAACTCAGTAGATGGCTGTCAGAATCCTACACACTCCACACATCGCTTGATTTCAAGGAGACTTCTTGTCTGTGTACATTGTGGGAAAACCGAAATCCGTTAGATTTTATGGAATTGAAACTAAAGCCAGAAAGATGTCATTATTTTATTTCTGTAAAGAAGAGGCAGCTGCCAAGTCAATAAAAGGGTTAAATTTGCCTTTTCTTCAAACTGAGTTTTCAGGGACTCAGCATAACGTGGTCACTACCTTCACCTGGCCATCGCGTCTTAGGCCCTAGCTCTAGAATCAGGCTGCTGGTCCGCTTCCTACCCTGCACTCCACATTCCCTGAATATAGCTGACATTCCACTAAGTGTGTGCATGGGGGCAACTTGGAGGGCACCTGGGGAATCAGTGTAAATAAAGAAAAGTGAGGGGAGCTTGGGGCTTGTGAGGGCCTTGGGGGAAAAGTAGGCAAAAAAACAGAAATCAGAAGGTGTAACCCCCAAGGATGGTCATTTTTGTTTCTGTGGGGGTGGAAGGGCCTTTGGGTCAGCTGGAGTGGAGGAGGGAGGAGCCACAGAAGCAGAGTTTGGGAGAAGGTGGGTCAGGGCAGCCAGCCCGAGGGCCCTGGTGCTGGAGGGAGTTTCCATCTTTCTCTCTGGGGTGGATTCTGAGGGACCCAGGGGTGGCCCCATGCCCTCACGCTCTGAGCTGGTGGGTCAATGGTTAGAGCAGAAATAAGTGAAATTAGAGACTAGAAAACAATAGGAAAAAATCACCAAAGCTAGGAGTTGGTTTTTTGAAAATAAACAAAATTGACAAGACTTTTGCTAGACTAACCAAGAAAAAAAGAGGACTCAAATCAACAAAAGCGTAAGTGAAAGAAGAGGGCTTCCCTGGCGGCACAGTGGTTGAGAGTCCGCCTGCTGATGCAGGGGGCACGGGTTCGTGCCCCGGTCCGGGAAGATCCCACATGCCGCGGAGCAGCTGGGCCCATGATCCATGGCCGCTGAGCCTGCGCGTCCGGAGCCTGTGCTCCGCGGCGGGAGAGGCCACAACAGTGAGAGGCCCGCGTACCACAAAAAAAAAAAAAAAAAAGAAGAGACATTACAACAGATACCAGAGAAATACACCGCAATTATGCTCCAACAAACTGGATAGCCTAGAAGGAATAAATTCCTAGAAACATACAGCATACCAAGACTGAATCATGAAGAAACAGAAAATCGAAATAAACCAATAATGACTAGAGATTGAATAAGTCATCAAACATCTCCCAACAGAGAAAAGCCCAGGACCAGATGGTTTCATCAATGGATGCTACCAAACGTTTAAAGAAGAATCAATGCCAATCCTTTTCAAATTCCTCCAAAAATTTTTAGAGGGGTGAATACTCCTAAACTCATTTTACAAGGCCAGCATTACCTTGATAACAAAGCCAAATAAGGACATTACAAGAAAAGAAAACTACAGGCCAATATCCTTGAAGAGTATAGATGTAAAAAATCTCAACAAAAGACTGACAATAGCACATTAAAGGATCATACACCATCATCAAGTGGGATTCATCCCTGGGATACAAGGATGGTTCAATATACATAAATCAATAAATGTATGAATGGAATAAAAGATAAAACTTATATGAGTATCTCAATAGATGCAAAAAAAGCGCATTTGATGAAATTCAACAGACTTTCATGTTAAGATCTCCACAAATTGGGTATAGAAGGAATTTAAGTCAACATAATAAACGGCACATATGACAATCACAGCTAGCATCATACTCAGTGGTGAAAGGTTGAAAGCTTTCCTTTTAAGACCAGAAACAAGACAAAGTTACCCACTCTCACCAGTCCTATTCAGCCTAGTACTGGAAGTCCTAGCCAGAACCATTTGGCAAGAAATAGAAATAAAGGACATACAAATTGGAAAGGAAGAAGTAACATTGTCTGTTTCCAGATGACATGACCTTATATATAGAAAACCCCAACGATTCCACCAAAAAACTGTTGGAACTAACAAACAAATTCGGTAAAGTTGCAGGACACAAAATTAACATTCAAAAAGTAGTTGCATTTCTGTACACTAACAACAAACTATCCGAAAAAGAAAAGAGGAAATCGATCCCTTTTACAATAGCATCAAAAACAATAAAATACTTAGGAATAAATTTAAGGCAGTTAACAATCTGTACACTGAAAACTATAAGACACTGATGACAGAAACTGAAGACACAAATAAATGTAAAGACATCTTGTGTTCATGGATCAGAAGAATTCATACTGTTAAAATGTCCACCCAACTCAAAGCCATCTGTAGATTCAATGTGATCCCTATCAAAATTCCAATGACATTTTTCTCAGAAGGAGAAAAAAACAATCCTAAAATTCATATGGAACCATAAAAAATTCCCATACACAAAGGTAACTAGGTGAGGTGATGGATGTGTTAACTAAACTTATTGTGGTAATCATTTCACAGTACACACCTACACCTAGAGCAAATGATCACATTGCACACCTTAAACTTCCACAATATTATATGTCATTTATTTAATCTCAGTAAAGTTCCAAAAAATGATTTGCCAAACTTGAAAAAAAATTATATGCTATGACCAAGAGGATTTATCCCATGAATTCAAGGCTGGTTCAATATCTGAAAATCATTAATGTAATATACTACATTAATAGAATGAGTAAAAGTAGCACACATGATCATCTCAATAGTCACACACACGAGAAGCATTTGCTGAAATCCAACACCCTTTCATGATAAAAACACTCAACAAAATAGGAATAGATGGGAACGTCCTCAACCTGATAAATACAAACCCCCCAGAGTTAACATCATACATACTCCGTGGTGAAAGACTGGATGCTTTTCTAACAGCAGAAACAAGACAAAGATGTCTACTCTGCTACTTCTATTTAACGTTGTGGTGGAGGTTCTCCCAGGGAATTAGATGAGAAGAATAAAAGATTCAGCTGAAAAGGAAGAGGTACAACTATCTCTAGACACGATCTCATATGTAGATAATCCTGATTGATCCTCCCCCAAATTGTTACAACTAATAAGGTTGCGGGAAACAAAGTCAAGATCAATAAAAACCCCTGGAGTTGCCCTCCACCCCTTCTTTCTAGGAACTCCGTACCCCACCTGTCAGGGGATGGTCTTCCTTCCTCGTCCTTCCTACCACCTATTCTTCACCCAGGAAACAGAATGATCCCTCTAAAGGGTCAGTCACATCCTTCCTCCCCGTGTTCAGAGTTCCTCCGTGGCTTCCCATCTCACTCAGAGAACAGGTCAAGGGTCTTACTGTGCAGGATGCGCCACTGCCTCTCCGCCCCTGCGCCCCTTTCCTACCAGTGTCTCTGGATCCTAGGTTCCGGATTCAGTGCCTCCCTGCACTCTCGTCTCAGAGTCCCTGTGCCTGCTGTACCCCCTGCCCAGACCGCAGCTGCCCCGGGTACACGCTCCTGCTTGCCCCTCACTTCCTGCAGGTCTTTGCTCAAGTGCCCCCTTACGGTTTTCCTTGCCTGCCTGCCCCCCAGACCCGTTACCCTTTCACCACCTCATGTCCTACACACGCAGTCACATTCTCCGCTAGACCTCAGCTCCCTGGGGCGGGGGGGGGGGGTGGCGGTGGGGCGGGCCGGGATTTGTGTTTTGTTCTCTGCTGTGAGCCAGAGTGAGGCTCATGCCTGCACAGGAATAAGTGTTCGTGGATGACAGGCTGAGTCCTCGGAGCTTACGTCGCTTGATAACCTGATTTAGGATGCTGGGTGAAGTGGAAGTTGGTAGCACCTTAAAAACCGCTGGAGGCTGGGAGCAGCTGTGACCTTCACTCCCAGGGCCCCTTACTCATGGGAAACCATTTCTTCCTGCTGTCCTCCAGGCCTTGGGTCCCTGGACCCTGGCGTATGGCACAGGAGTGAGTCGCCCTGTCTTAGTTTGGCTGTGAGGTCTTCAGAAGCCTCACTTACACAGGAGGTTTCACGGTGTTATTATAATTATTAGCCCGATACAGTTCCCGTGGTGGTGACTTTGTCAGGACGAAGCCAGCCCCTTTTGGAGGATGTGCCAGAGGCCCGTCCCCATGGCTACTCTCAGGGGTGAGGACGCTGCAGTTTGTCTCGGGTGTCCAGACGCCCACCTTCCCTGGACCAGGCCCTGGAGACCATGGTTAGTGCCCACTCGGGGCGCGCCCGGGCACAGGTGATCCCGGCAGACTCTACACGCTGCAGGTGGAGGGGGTCTCCTTGGCCTCCAGTGCTGCGTGGGGAGGGGTATTCCGGAGGCGGCTCTCCGGGTGGGGTCCCCGGGCTCCCAGTCCCTATGGTAGGAGGCGCCCCAGGCTCTCTGGGTTACTTGTGTGTGTGGGTCTCTAGGCACCGAGGGCCGCTATGGGGTGAGGCGCCCCCGGCCTCCCAGCGCTGCGCTCCGGGAGGGGGAACCCCCGGGGCTGTTGTGGGGTGGAGGGTCGCGGTCGGCCTGCACAGGCGCTCGGCCCGTCGGGCGGCGGCTGGGGGCCAGTGGTCCGGACAACCCAACGCCGGGGAGGGGGAGGCGCGGCCCAGACAAAGAGATGCTGCGGGAGCCGCCGGGGCCTGTCCGCCCGCGCCGCCCGCGCGCGGCCCCGCGCCCGCGCCCGCGGAAAGGGGACGGGCCTCGGGCGGCACCCACTGCGCCTGCGGAAGGGGGCGGGGCGAGCGCGGGCCGGCGCCCACTGCGCCTGCGGAAGGGGGCGGGACGGGCGCGGGCTGGAGCCGCACCCACTGCGCCTGCGCCGGCTTCGGCGGCGCGCGCGCTCCCGCCGGTTGGCCACCTCCTTAGCCGCCGCCGCCGCCGCCTACGGCTCCGCGCACGCGCCCCCAGCCCCGGCCCGAGGCCTCGGCCCGCGCCCCCTGGCTCGCCGCCCCCCGGCCCCGCGGGCCCCGGCTCGGCCGCGCAGCATGCAGCAGCAACACCCGCGGCGGCGGCGACGGCGGCGGCTCTGAGGTGAGGCGGCGGGGACGCGAGCCGGGCGGCGGCGGGGCGCGGGGGGCGCGGGCGGTCGGTGCCCCGCGGCCCCACGCGGGTCCCGGGCGCGGCGAGGGGCGCGGCGCCTTTGTCCCGCCCGGTCCGGCGCGGCCGGCGCTGCAGCGGCCCTTTTGTGTGCAGATGGTGGACGCGGGCGGCTGCCCGATCGGGGAGGGCTGGAGGAGGATGGAGGCCGCGCCCGACGGCGCCGTGGACATCGTGCCGCTGGACCGCTACGACCCGGCGCGGGCCAAGATCGCCGCCAACCTGCAGTGGATCTGCGCCAAGGCCTATGGCCGAGGTGGGCCGGGGGCGCGGGGGAGGGGCCGGGCCTTTGTGCAGTGTCCCCGGCGTGCGGGGCGCGGAGGCGCGGGCTGGCCCGGTGCGCTCTGCGCTCGCGTCGGGGGGCGCGCGGGTCCTGCAGGTGCGGCCAGGGATCGGCGCTCCCCTGCGCTCGCGGGCGGAACCTCTCCTGTTCGGGCGGGTCGGGCGGGAGTCCAGGGCAGAAACCCTTGGCCCCGGCCTTTCCCGATTCTTACCAAATGTCAGGTGTGGAATTCCCTAACGAGCATTCCTTTTAAATGGGTAGGGTTTCATCCGAATCATTACCTTCGGTTGATTCCTGTTTCGAAGAACTAGATAACCTTGTTATGGTCAGGCCCTAATATGTTTAGTGGATTAAGACGCTCCGATTTCCGGCTCTTGGAATCTTACAGACCAAGTGATTCTCGTGATTGCTTGGCTCCGAAGGCTGTCTTTGATTAATTTCAGGTGCTTCGTTTCCGGTACAAAATTGAGTGCCGTGGAATCTTTAAATTTGAAGCATTTGTTTAAAAATTGCCTCTATTCTGGTGAAAACGCTCCTGTTTGTAGAGTGAGACCGAAGTGGAGAGAGAGCCGTTTCAGAAGAGAATCTGGTTGACTGGTTTTGAAAACTTGCTGAGCGGGCGTTTCCCGGTGACAGGATCTCACCGGTTGGAGTGGCCTGTGCTGTGGATGGACTCGTCATGAGGATAAACACGCCCTGCAAGTCCTAGGGATTGAATGCAGCGCCTCATTTGAAGTTGGTTTTATAGCGTGCAAGGAGAGTTTCCCCCTTTATTTTGTAGATTTCAGTGTTACAGTTCTTTTTTATACTTCCACCGAGCTTTATCCAGTTCCACGTAGTGTGATGGGGAAACAGTGATTTTTGGGAAAATACAGAATTGATGAAAAGCACGTATGAAGTTTTAGAGTTAGGGACAGTGAACGAGTCATCCCGGAGCGGCCGCTCAAGTATGGAGCGGCCAGTTTAAGGAAAAGGCTGTGACGGTTGAGCTTCGCAGGGCAGTGTGCGGCTGTCCCAACTCCGTGGCCTCCCCTTACACCCACCTCATGTCTCGTGTTGGCTGTCGGTTTGCTTTCCTTTATATTTCAGCACATTTGTTTACATCGCTAAACTCTTGCGGTTTCGTTTTACGTGTTTTTGCACCTGTCATGGCGACCGCTTTATTCTCATCAGGTTCTTGGATTCTTCCTAGCTTCCTTCCATCTTCCCCGTCTTGCTTTTCCAGTGCTGTGTAGTATTTCACAGGAAGCCTGTTCACCGTTTCTGGGCGCTGGCTGGGTTCCAGTTCTCTGCTCTTAAGCACAGTGCGTTCTTGGGCATGGCTCTTGGGGCACATGTGCAAAGTTTCACTCCTGTGTGTATTTTTAAGATTTTTGCATATGGAGGTGGCTAAGGTTCTGGTACTGAATGCTATATAGACACAGATGCTTTTAAAAAGCCCTCTCGTTGTTTGCTTTCCAATTTCTTAAGCTCAGTGAATGCATTTTTATCTTGTTGCATTTAGCTTTGGCATTCAGCATGGGACTTGTCAGCTCTCTGGCAATAAATATGCATCTCTTTCAGTGTCACTGTTGGATTAGTCGGGTTTTATTTCCAGTACCAAGTCACTCTTTAATACTTGTTGACTCTTCAGATAACTAATTCAAAAGCTGATATTAAAATTGGCTTTAAAGTTTTGAAATGACTGAAGGTGTGTATTTATAGAACAGAACGTGGGCAGGAGCTGCAGGAGACGAGAGGCTGTCTGAGGCTCTAAGGCTGGGCTGCACGTTGCCCATCCCTTGGCTGGGTTGTGCTCATCAAACTGACCTCAGGAGGTCTGCTCTCCAGTCAGTTTTGCAAAATGAGGATGCTTTTCCATTCTGTACCTTGCTTCAGGAAGGGGAGCCGGTGTAATTTTTTTTCTAACTGAGAGCTGCTCTTTAAATTTACAAATTTGGGTGATCCCATTTCAGATGACGGAGAAGACTCGCCTGGGCTCAGCTGAAGTGATTTATTCTATTTAGTGGGCGCGGGGCGTCACAGCCTGGGTGGGAGGTTCCCTGCTACCCAGCGTGGGGTGCTGTCTTTCAGGAGACAGGTTGGGGAGGGGGTTTTGTTAGGATAGCGTGGATCTTTGCCCCCAGAGCTCTTCCTAACCCAGGGGCCTGGTCTTTGTTTCGTCTTCTGGACGTCTCCACGTGCGTCTCCAGCTTAGCTTTCAGTTAACTAGACGTGGCAGTTTCAGTCTGCATGCTTTAATTGTAAATCAGCTTTTGGTGGGCATGATGGTGGAAGTGGCTTAAATCTTTACTTGTTACACGGTTGTTCATCAGGTAGCTAAATGAAACCCAGCCCTGTTTGTATAGGAACTGAAAGCATGCGGACGCTCTAGGGCTAGGTGCTCTGAGGCTGCCTTGTTTTGCGTTTGCCTTTTGGGACTCTCTCTGTGTCCCCAAGGCCACCGTCTGCCATTTGGAGTAAGTGGGGGGGCTCAGGAGCTCACCCTTGGCCAGGCCTGGAGGAGGCATATGGTTGTACAGAAACGTTTCCTCCAGTTTTCTGCATCTGGTGCCACAGCCAAGAACTGTGGGCCAGCTTGTGCTTTTATTTTTAGATTCTTCTCCTCTTTTTTGGGTTAACTCTTGTTTCGTGGACAGTGTTTTAATTATTTCTTCAGAAATAATATATTGGATATGTGGAAAGTTGTTCACTTAAAAGTGTCAGTAAGAAGTAGTAGAACCTGCTTAGCTGGAATATTTTTGTGACGTCCTTTTGGGTGAAAGTTGTAGTTAATTGGTAAAGTTTACAGGTGTGACTTGGAAGTTTATTTTACAGAATGGAGTGCTGGACTGGAGCTACTGCATTCCTGGCCTTTGATTTTAGTCCATGACCTCAGGAAACCTAAAGGTATTTGGGCCTTGGTTTCAGGGACAGTGGGGGAGTAATAGCTTTTGTTATCTCCCAAGGACAATGTTGAAAAAGTGACCCAGGGAAAGTACTAGAAGGCACTCGGCTCCTCGCAAGTGTGTTGCTGTGTAGCTCAGTGGTGGTCATTTCGCCCTCTGAGGAGCCCTGGAAACCAAGTTGCAACTCACCACGAGCTGAGCTGCCCTGCCCTGAACCACGCCAGACTGGACCGTAGGGGCCACCAGGGTTACCCTTCCCTTTTTACCAGCAGTCAGCTGGGATTGAGAGGGGCCACAGGGCTGTCCGGAGCCCACTGCTAGTGAGGGGTGGACACTCTTGTCCTTCCACAATCTTGTTAATTAAACCACTGATTTGGAAACCGCGTTGTGGGAGGGGAAATCTGTGCAGCCATGGGCGGGGTATTTGTAACCAAGCCACCGCCGGCTGTCTCATTACTTAGACCACAAGGACAGCTCGGGCTCTCTGTTTGCTTAATTGATATTAGGAGCAAAATCCCTTCGTTGTCAACTCCAGGGGGTCACCACCTTCCTTTGTTGTCTGATGTTTGGCTAAAAGGGAGCACGTGCTCAGCACTCCTCTCCCGGCCCAGAACTGGTAATGAAATCGGCCACTGCTCTCGCCCCTGGACTAGCGGGGGACCAGTGGCTGCTCGAGTCTTGGTGGGGAGGCCCTCGTTCGTAAGCACGTTGGCAAGTTTCTTTGATGTGATGATTTGCTCAGATTATTGGTTATTGAGTTAGATTTTATATTTTAATAGTCTTTTGTTTTTAGCACGGGATTTTTTTCTTTTTTTTGTGGTACGCGGGCCTCTCACTGCTGTGGCCTCTCCCGTTGCGGAGCACAGGCTCCGGACACGCAGGCTCAGTGGCCATGGCTCACGGGCCCAGCCGCTCCGCGGCGTGTGGGATCCTCCCGGACCGGGGCACGAACCCGTGTCCCCTGCATCGGCAGGCGGACTCTAAACCACTGCGCCACCAGGGAAGCCCCTTAGCATGGGATTTGAGTGCTGCTTAGTTGGGAGCTTACAGAGCAGCCTGGGTGCATCTGCTCAGTGGTACTAGGTACTGTGGGGGTCAGATCGCTGGCTGGCATTGTAGCCTGACCTTCCGCTCTGCTTGGGTGTGCTGAGAACTGCCTGGTGTCTGTGAGGTCAGGGGTTAGGGTTATCCCATTTAGTGCCATGTCTGCAGGACAGAGTCAGTGCTCACATACTTGTCAGATTGGTGATAGAGTTGGAAATGTCTTTGAAACAGGTGGAATAGAAAGATTTCTGTCCTGGTGGCCGTACATGGATCAATTTTCATTTCTAAAGCTATGGCAGTTTGTACAAGTTCCGTTTCCTGTCCTGATGCCACAAATTGAATATTAGCCAAGGAATGTAAATCTGTCTTTAAGTTCAGACTTTGAATCTGAGCGACCCTCAAAAGGGTCGGCCACTGTTGTGCTTCAGGATGTTAAATTTGTGGAAGTATTCTTACAAAAAGCCCTTAATATTTTCTCTGTATTACGTTTATCCTCCTGATAGCTTATAGGCTTCTGCTATTGGTTTTTTGGCGGCTGTATCACCATTGTATGTACCAATCTCCTGTTCTACTTCCTACTTCAACTGTTGAAAAACTCAGATTGCTGTCATTTTTCATCTAATCACATGGTGACCAGGATGGAGCCAATATTACGTTCATGCAGCCAGTCATAGCTGTCATGTGCATATGAAGTTGTATGATGTTATCTCTTTAGTTGCTTAAAAGTCACATGAATTATTGACACATACAAAGGAAAATGAAATAATGCAAGGACTGAAAAATGGCGGCATGGCATTAGTCCACGGGCTGTCTTGAGGTAGAATATGGAACTGTCAGGTGGGCACACAGGGGCCAGGGCTGCAGGCAGGGGGCAGTGGTCGCTGTGGGAGGGCTGCCTGGGGAGGCTCCGTGGGGAGACGGGCTTTGAAGGGTGCCTGATATTTGGAACACCACCCCCAAGAGTAGAGCAGAGCGCATCTGGCAGGTTCCGTGCAGAGGAAGGAGAGTTCTTGGGCCCTGAGTCGATTAACCTTGTTGTGACAGAGGATTTGTGGACCGAAATAGTAGGTGATTAGTTTGGAAAATAGTGAGGGCCAGATTGTTCACGGTGTTGCAGGCTGGCTAGCGAGTTCTTTCACGATGTATGCCTCGGGAGGTTTTCGCGTAGGGTGGTGATGGGATGAGAGACAGCCTGGCAAGGTTCTTCTAGCAGGTTAGAGTGGGAAGAGGCTGTAGTCAGTGGAGTATCCAGGAGCTCGTCTTAGCCCGTTGAGGCCGCTGTAACAAGATATCAGAGACTGGGTGGCTTAAGAACAACAGACATTTTTCTCATGATTTTGGAGGGTGGAAGTTCAAGGTCAGGGTGCCGGTAGATTCGGTGTCTGGTGAGAGCCTGCTTCCTGATTTGTAGACGGCCGTCTTCTCACTGCGCCCTCATGGCAGAAAGGGTGAGAGAGCTTCATTACATGGGCTCAGATCCCATTCATGAGGGCTCCACCCTCATGACCTAATCGCCTTCCCAAAGCCCCATCTCCTAATACTTTCTTCACCTTGGGGGTTAGGTTTCATTACATGAATTTTGGGGGACACACCCGTTAAGTCCATTGCAGAGCTGATGTCGCTTTGGCTTGAAGAACCAAGGTCTTGGCCAGCTTGTCGGCAGTGGGAATTAGGAAGGTGGGTTGAGCCAACAGATACTAGGAAAGCGGAGTCGTCGAGACTGGGCTGATGACGAGGTGGGCTGGCAAGTGGGCGTGCACGCGGAAGGGTCAGCTGGGAGGCCACCTGGAGCCTGTGGCGCCCTTGACGGGAATATTTATAGTCTTTATTCCCTGGAGCTTTCCTACTTTCATGGCTTTGTTGTCACATAGAGAGAGGTGATCTTTGAGTTTTATTTCTGTTTCTGATTTCTTTCGTGTTCCCTCGCCTAGCCCTCTCTTTCTTATTGTCCACGCTAACTAGTTCACTTAAATATCCCTCAGTCACTGTCCTCCAGTTATTTCAAACTCAGGCAAAAGTAAACTTGAATCAGTTCAGCTGAACAGTATGTTGTGGCCTGTGGGGTCCTCAGCTTCTCAGGGCTCACGGGGTGCTGGCCGTGGCCTTGCAAACGTAGACCTGTGATGCAAGGCCAAGGAGACTAGTGCCTGAGAGAGGAGCAAGTGCTCTGGCAGAGCAGGTAAGGGAGGGTGAGAAACTCCCCTGAGGGAATCTGGAATGTTCCATTCAAGAAGGTAAAGCTGAGTGTGCGGAACCGAGTGAAGGTGAGGGAACAGAGAACCGGGACAAGGAAGGCGGGGAGAGTGCTGCGTCCTCCAGGCTAAGGGAGAGCGTAGCTAAGGGAGAGCATAGCGCTAAGGGAGAGCATAGCGTAAGGGAGAGCGTAGCTAAGGGAGAGCATAGCGCTAAGGGAGAGCATAGCGCTAAGGGAGAGCATAGCGCTAAGGGAGAGTATAGCTAAGGGAGAGCATAGCTAAGGGAGAGCGTAGCTAAGGGAGAGCATAGCGCTAAGGGAGAGCATAGCTAAGGGAGAGCATAGCGCTAAGGGAGAGCATAGCTAAGGGAGAGCGTAGCTAAGGGAGAGCATAGCGCTAAGGGAGAGCATAGCGCTAAGGGAGAGCATAGCTAAGGGAGAGCATAGCTAAGGGAGAGCATAGCGCTAAGGGAGAGCATAGCGCTAAGGGAGAGCATAGCGCTAAGGGAGAGCATAGCTAAGGGAGAGCATAGCTAAGGGAGAGCATAGCGCTAAGGGAGAGCATAGCGCTAAGGGAGAGCGTAGCTAAGGGAGAGCGTAGCTAAGGGAGAGCATAGCGCTAAGGGAGAGCATGGCTAAGGAAGAGCATGGCTAAGGGAGAGCATAGCTAAGGGAGAGCATAGCTAAGGGAGAGCATAGCTAAGGGAGAGCATGGCTAAGGGAGAGCATGGCTAAGGGAGAGCATAGCTAAGGGAGAGCATAGCTAAGGGAGAGCATAGTGCTAAGGGAGAGCATAGCTAAGGGAGAGCATAGCTAAGGGAGAGCATAGCGCTAAGGGAGAGCATAGCTAAGGGAGAGCATAGCGCTAAGGGAGAGCATAGCTAAGGGAGAGCATAGCGCTAAGGGAGAGCATAGCTAAGGGAGAGCATAGCTAAGGGAGAGCATAGCGCTAAGGGAGAGCATAGCTAAGGGAGAGCATAGCGCTAAGGGAGAGCATAGCTAAGGGAGAGCATAGCGCTAAGGGAGAGCATAGTGCTAAGGGAGAGCATAGCTAAGGAAGAGCATGGCTAAGGGAGAGCATAGCGCTAAGGGAGAGCATAGCTAAGGGAGAGCATAGCGCTAAGGGAGAGCATAGCTAAGGGAGAGCATAGCTAAGGGAGAGCATAGCGCTAAGGGAGAGCATAGCGCTAAGGGAGAGCATAGCGCTAAGGGAGAGCATAGCTAAGGGAGAGCATAGCGCTAAGGGAGAGCATAGTGCTAAGGGAGAGCATAGCTAAGGAAGAGCATGGCTAAGGGAGAGCATAGCGCTAAGGGAGAGCATAGCTAAGGGAGAGCATAGCGCTAAGGGAGAGCATAGCTAAGGGAGAGCATAGCGCTAAGGGAGAGCATAGCTAAGGGAGAGCATAGCGCTAAGGGAGAGCATAGCTAAGGAAGAGCATAGCTAAGGGAGAGCATAGCGCTAAGGGAGAGCATAGCTAAGGGAGAGCATAGCGCTAAGGGAGAGCATAGCTAAGGGAGAGCATAGCTAAGGGAGAGCATAGCGCTAAGGGAGAGCATAGCTAAGGGAGAGCATAGCGCTAAGGGAGAGCATAGCTAAGGGAGAGCATAGCGCTAAGGGAGAGCATAGTGCTAAGGGAGAGCATAGCTAAGGAAGAGCATGGCTAAGGGAGAGCATAGCTAAGGGAGAGCATGGCGCTAAGGGAGAGCATGGCGCTAAGGGAGAGCATAGCTAAGGGAGAGCATAGCTAAGGGAGAGCATAGCGCTAAGGGAGAGCATAGTGCTAAGGGAGAGCATAGCTAAGGAAGAGCATGGCTAAGGGAGAGCATAGCTAAGGGAGAGCATGGCGCTCTAGTTGGGGTGGAATGTGGACTTAGCTGCTGCAGAGTTGAGATGAATGTGAGATGAATGTAGATTGGACAGAACGCCTAGGGCCAGATCTTGGAATGCCTTGAATGGCTGATAATTTGGGGTTTTTTGTTGTATGTGGATTGGGGAGCCATTGAAGATTTCTCAGGAGGGAAGAGATGTATTAAACCTTGGCTTTTTAGAGAAGTCTCTGTAGGATGGGTTAATGCCCGTTGTTGGGTATACAGTGAAGAATTTTATTTTGCACCTTTGAGGAAACGAACTTCATTGAGATGTACTTTACATACAATAAAATGCACACTTTTTTTTTTTTTTGCGGTACGCGGGCCTCTCGCTGTTGTGGCCTCTCGCGTTGCGGAGCACAGGCCCCGGACGCGCAGCCTCAGCGACCATGGCTCACGGGCCCAGCCGCTCCGCGGCATGGGGGATCTTCCCGGACCGGGGCACGAACCGGTGTCCCCTGCATCGGCAGGCGGACTCTCGACCACTGCGCCACCAGGGAAGCCCAATGCACACGTTTTTAAGAGTGTAGTTTGATGAGTTTAAACAAATGCATACACCCCTGTGCACAGGGCCACAATCAAGGTAAGACCTTTTCATCACCTCCGAGGGTTTCCTTGAGCCCCCTGCAGTCAGTCCCCGCCCATAGCCTCACTGAGGTGCTCCTGTCACTGTAGATTAGGTTGGTTAGTATCACATGCCTGTAGTCACACATCAGGTATTCTTGGTCTAGCTTCCTTTACTTATTAGTATTTTAGAGACCCATCCACGTGTCTAGACCTTTTCGCTTAGGGCTGGTAATAGTCTTCATTGTTTGGCTCCCCACGTTTTACTTACTTTTTAAAAAAAATTTATTTATTCATTTATTTTGGCTGCGTTGGGTCTTAGTTGTGGCACACGGGACCTTCTTTGTGGCACGCGGGATCTTTTTCAGTTGCGGCAGGCAGACTTCTTAGTAGCGTTTTTAAACATATTTATTTATTTAACACTTACTCAGTTGTTGATGGACACTCGGATCGCTTCCAGTTTTGTCTACTGTGAGTAAAGCTGCTGTGAATATTCAAGGCTGTGTGGGCATGTGTTTTCGTTTGTCTTGGGTAAATACCTGGCCATGGAGCTACTGGGTCATATAAGTGTGTTTAGGCGCTCGGTTGTTCCCACAGTGGCTGTGTCATTTTTTATGCCCACCAGCAAAGTGTGGCGTGAGAGTTGCAGTTGCTCTGCACCCTTGCCAACACATGGCATTGTCAGTGTTTTAAACAGTAGCCATTCAAGTGGGTGGGCTGTGATAGCTCATTGTGATTTCGATACGCATTTCCCTGCTGACTAAGGATAATGAGCTTTTTTTCTTTTAATAAATTTATTTATTTGTGTTTTGGCTGCATTTGGTCTTCGTTGCTGCACATGGGCTTTCTCTAGTTGCGGCGAGCAGGGGCTACTCTTCGTTGCGGTGCAGGGGCTTCTCATTGCGGTGGCTTCTCTTGTTTCAGAGCACGGGCTCTAGGCGCGCGGGCTTCAGTAGTTGTGGCACACGGGCTCTAGAGCGCAGGCTCAGTAGTTGTGGCGCACGGGCTTAGTTGCTCCCTGGCACGGGGTATCTTCCCGGACCAGGGATCGAACTCGTGTCCCCTGTATTGGCAGGCGGATTCTTAACCACTGTGCCACCAGGGAAGTCCCGGGGCTTGGATTATTGATTGGAGATCTATCCTCTTTTCTAGTGTAAGCATTTAGTGCTATAAATTTTCCACACGGTACTGCCTTAGCCACATCCCACATATGTTGGTATGTTGTATTTTCGTTCAGTTCTATGTATCTCTCTTTATTTCCTTTGATACTTCCTATTTGATTCATGAATTATTTAAAAGTGTGATTTCCAGTTGTTGAGATTTTCCTGTCTGTGTTTTAGGTATTATTTCTAGTCTGGTTCCATTATGGTAGGATAGCATACTCTGTGTGATTTCTGTTCTTTTAAACTTGTTAAGGTTTGTTTTATGGCCCAGGCTAAGGTCTGTTTTGGTGAATGTTCTGTGGGCACTTGAAGAAAGGTGTTTTCTATTGCTGGGTGGAGTGTTCTACACAGGTCAGTTAGATTCTGTTTATTGGTTGTGTTGTTCAGATCTTTCTCCTTGTTGATTTTATGTCTGAATTCTGTCAGTTCTGATAGGTGATGTTTAAGTCCCTCACTATGCTTATAGTGTCTATTTCTCTTTACAGCGCTGTCCTTTTTTTTTTTTTCAAATGAGTTCTGAGGCTCTGTACTTTGGTGTGTACACATTAAGGGTTGTAAAGTCTTCTTGGTGGATTGACCCCTTTACTATTATGTAATGTCCCGCTTTGTCTCTAGTAATTTTCTTTCTACTTTATCAGATATTAATATAGCTATTCCTGTTTTTTTTTTTTAAACAATGTTTGCCTGGTATAGCCTTCTCTATCCCTTTACTTTCGGTCTGCATACATCGTTGAATTTGAAGTAAGCTGCTTATAAACCACATATACTTGTGTTGTGCTTTTTAATCTGCTCTGCCGATCTCTGTCTTTTACTCGGTGTATTTAGAGTATTTACATTTAATGTAATTGTTACTGCTTAAGTCTGACATTATTTATTCCGTTTGTTTTCTGTTGTTCCTGGTTTTGTTTTGTTTCTTGGGGCCTTCTTGTGGATTACTTGACTATTTTTTAGGATTCCATCTTGATTTATTTATCTCATTTTGGGGTATATCTGTATAGCTATCTTAGTGATTGCTCTGGGTATTACAGTATACGTATGTGACTTCCAACAGTTGACAGGTATTGTTTTATCATTTTGAGTGAGGTGTGGAAACCTTTTTTCCATTTAGGTTCCTTTGCTCTCCCCACTTTTTTTTTTTTTTTTTTTTTTGCGGTACGCGTGCCTCTCACTGCTGCGGCCTCTCCCGTTGTGGAGCACAGGCTCCAGACGCGCAGGCTTAGCGGCCATGGCTCACGGGCCCAGCTGCTCCGCGGCATGTGGGATCCTCCCGGACCGGGGCACAAACCCGTGTCCCCCGCATCGGCAGGCGGACTCTCAACCACTGCGCCACCAGGGAAGCCCCCGCTCTCCCCACTTTTAAATACTACCATTGTCTTGAGTACCTGAAGGTGTTGTAGATTTGTTTGTCATCAGATATAATTTAGAAAACTCAGGAGAAGGGTAGTCTATTGTATTTACACTTATTACCCATTTCTTTACATTATTTTTTCTTCCTGGTTCTCCAAGATTCCTTTTTTTTTTTTAATCATTTTCACAGTTCCCTTTTAAAAAAAATTTATTTATTTATTTTTTGCTGTGTTGGGTTTTCGTTGCTGTGTGTGGGCTTTCTTTAGTTGCAGCGAGCGGGGGCTACTCTTCGTCGTGGTGCACAGGCTTCTCATTGTGGTGGCTTCTCTTGTGGAGCATGGGCTCTAGGTGCGCGGGATTCAGTAGTTGTGGCACGCAGGCTCAGTAGTTGTGGCTCACAGGCTCTAGAGCACAGACTCAGTAGTTGTGGTGCATGGGCTTAGTTGCTCCGTGGCATGTGGGATCTTCCTGGACCAGGGCTTGAACCCGTGTCTCCTGCATTGGCAGGCGGATTCTTAACCGCTCTGCTACCAGGGAAGACCTTTGTTTTTTTTTAAATCATTTTCTTTCTATTTGGAGAATTTCCTTTAGCCTCTTTTTTTTTTTTTTTTGCGGTACGCGGGCCTCTCACTGTTGTGGCCTCTCCCGTTGCGGAGCACAGGCTCCGGATGCGCAGGCTTAGCGGCCATGGCTCACGGGCCCAGCCGCTCCGCGGCATGTGGGATCTTCCCGGACCGGGGCACAAACCTGCGTCCCCTGCATCGGCAGGCGGACTCTCAACCACTGCGCCACCGGGAAAGCCCCCTCCTTTAGCCTCTTTTAAGGTTTTCTAGAGACAATTTTCTTTTTTCCTAAGTTTTCTTTTGTCTGTGAATGTCTTTATTTCTCCTTCATTCCTTGAGGATAGTTTTGCCAGATATGGAATCTGGTTGACAGTTCTTTTCCTCAAGCACTTGTAATGTGTGCCACTTCCCCCTGGCCTCTGTGGCTCAGAGGAGAAACCCACTGTCAGTTGAGTTGGTGTTCCCTTTTCCTTCACGTGTTCTTTCTTTACAGCTGCTCCAAAATACTTTCTTTGTCTTTAGTTTTCATAAGTTCAATTATGCTGTGTCTTGGCATGGAGTTTTTGGGTTTATCCTATTTGGGTTTCACTCAGTTTCTTGAAATCAGTGGGTTTATATGTTTTGCCGTGTTTGGGAAGTTTTCAGCCATTATTTCCTTAAATATTGTTTCAGCCCTACTCACTTTCTTTCCTGGGACTCCAGTGATACGAATATTGGATCTTTTGTTATTCTCCCACAGGTCCCTGAGGCTCTGTCCATTTTATTTTTTTCAGTATATTTTCTCTGTTGTTCAGATTGGGTAGATTCTGTTCATCTGTCTGCAAGTTCGCTGATTCTGTCCTCTGTCCTCTCTACTTTACTGTTGAGACTCGTGAGTATTAAAATCTGTTACTCTGTTTTTCAGTTCTATATTTGATTCCTTTTATAACTCCTTTGCTGAATTTTTTTTCCCAATTTTCGTTTATTTCAGGAGACTTTGTGATTGCCTGTGGAGTCATGTTTTTGATACTTGTTTTAAAGCCCCTTGTAGGATAATTCCAACGTCTTGGTGTCAGTTGATTCTCTTTTCTCATTGAAGTCATGATTTTCTTGGTTCTGGTTATGATAGGTGATCTTTGCTTGCTCCCTGGTCATTGTGGCTCTTATGTTAGGTGAGTCTGGGTGCTACTTAAGTTTCTTTATCATAGTCAGCAGTCTCCCTGCTTAGGTCCTGCATGCAGGTCCTGGCCCCCTCTGGACTGTGGTTCCAGCGGCAGTGTAACGTTCAGAGCCTTGTGGTGCCATTTTGTTGTACTTGGTATGTCTGGTACCTCTGGGCTTCCCACAGTCCCTGCGGGCACTGCTTTAGGAGGCGGAAGGAGTGCCTCTGGGTGGGGTGGCAGGAGCGCCTCTGGGTGGGGTGGGATTCTCTGTGGCGGCCGCCCCTGCTTCTGGGGGATGCAGAGTGTTTCCTGGGCTGCTCGTCATGCTGAGGTCGCACTGCTGCTGCCCGGTGATGAGAGGGGGTGTCTCTGGCCTGATGGGGAAGGAGAGCGCTTCCAGGTTGGGTGCCCTGTGGAGGTGGGTGTGGGGCTTCCTGTCGATCCCTCGCTGCTTCTGCCAGGCTGGCCTGGTGTAGTAGGTGGGACTCCCCTTCCACCTGGAGCAGGAATGAGCCCGCTTGGCTTGCCTTCTGTTTCCAGGCTGGGGGTCAGGAAGTACCAGGCCTGGGTCACCTTTTGTTGGGGGGGGCGTTGTAAGACGCCCTGTTGCTGTGCTTGGCCAGTCCTGGGTTCCCAGCCAGCTTGCCTTCCTCGTCCACCTTTCAGAGTTCTCTGCTGGGTAGCCTTTGCGTTACTTCCAGGGTTTATAGTTTGTGCCTAGCAGAAAGGGGCAGGGAAAGGCTAATCTGTGCCATCTCGTCCTGACTAGAAGCTCCTTCTGGCCGCTTCGCAAGCTCTTCCTTTGTCTTTGGATTTTAGCAGTATCACTGTGATGTTCTTTGGTGTGTGGATTTCTCCCTCCCTCCCTTCCTCCCTTCCTTCTGCTGGGAAGCATGAATTTTACAAGTATTGGAAAATGCTTGTCCATTATCTGTCGAAATACTGTTTCTGCCCCATATTTTCTCTCCTTCCTTTCTGGGTCTCCAGTCCCACTCCTGCGACACTGAGCGGTGTTTGTCGTTTACCTTCTGTGCTGTGTTTTCTCTCCTCTGTGTGTAATACGCTATTCAGCAATCCAGTGTGTAAATTCAGTTTAGTGACTGTATTTTTCTGCTCTGGAATTCCTACTTGGTTCTTTTTCAAATCTGCCAAGTTCTTTTGTCTCTTTTTTAAAAAATAATTTCCACTTTTCTGCCAGAATCCTTAGTCTTATCTCTTTTCGTTTCATTGTTTTAAGCATAGTCATTGAAAGTCTGGCTGATACCTCCGGTTAGGGGTCCCGAGGGCCCGTTATTCCATCCTTGGTTTTCAGCCATTTGATTATGAAGTGTGCGGACCTGGTTTCCTTCAAGTTGGTTCCTAAGCCTGTAAATTGGTTTCTTACCAAATATGGGGAGATTCTAGGCATTATTTATTCAAATGCTTTTTCTGTACCCATCTCCCTTCTGCAGTAACGTAATTACTAAATCTTTCGATGTTGTCCCACAGCTCCCTTAGGCTCTGCCTTTCATTCTGTCGATTTTCCCTCTGCTCTTCAGGTAGATTACTTCTGTTGATCTGTCTTCAAGTTCACTGACTCTTTCCTCTGTTGTTTTGTTTGCCTTTTTTTTTTTTTTAATTTAACTTAATTTTTGTTTCTTTATACAATTTTTAAAGGTTACTTTCCATTTACAATTATTACAAAGTATCAGCTAGATTCCCTGTGTTGCACAACACATCCTCGAGCCTTTGTCACACCCAATTGTTTGTACCCTCCTCTCCCCCACCACTGGTAACCACTAGTTTGTTCTATCTGTGAGTCCGCTTCTGTTTTGTTCATCTTTTGAATCTGTCATTGAATTTCTTGTTGATAACGGTATTTTGCAGTTCTGAAGGTTTGGTTGTTTTTTTTTTTAATAGTTTTTATTTCTCTGTTAATAACTTATATCTTTCCGTTTGTTTCAAGAGGGCCTCGTGGGGCCTTGTTTTAAAGTCTTCAGTAATTCTAACATCTGGGTCATCTCAGGGTTGGCGTCTGTTGACTGTCTTTTCCCCTGAGAATTGGTCACGTTTTCCTGTCTTTATGTGTTGAGTACTTATGGATTGTGTCCTGGACATTTTTTTAAAAAAATTAATTATTTTTGGCTGCATTGGGTCTTGGTTGATGCGCGCGGGCTCTCTCTAGTTGTGGCGAGCGGGGGCTACTCTTTGTTGCGGTGCACATGCTTCTCACTGCGGTGGCTTCTTTTGTTTCAGAGCACAGGCTCTAGGCGCGCGGGCTTCAGTAGTTGTGGTGTGCGGGCTCAGTAGTTGTGGCTTGCGGGCCCTAGAGCGCAGGCTCAGTAGTTGTGGTGCAAGGGCTTAGTTGCTCCGCGGCATGTGGGATCTTCCCGCATCAGGGCTTGAACCCGTGTCCCCTGCATTGGCAGGCGGATTCTTTTTTTTTTCTTTTCTTTTTTTTTTTTTTGCGGTACGTGGGCCTCTCACTGTTGCGGCCTCTCCTGTCGCGGAGCACAGGCTCCAGACGCGCAGGCTCAGCGGCCATGGCTCACGGGCCCAGCTGCTCCGCGGCATGTGGGATCTTCCCAGACCGGGGCCCGAACCCGTGTCCCCTGCATCGGCAGGCGGACTCCCAACCACTGCGCCACCAGGGAGGCCCCTGTCCTGGACACTTAGAATCTTATGCTGTGAGTCTGTTTCTGCTAAAATCTTTTGGATGATGCTTGTGTTTTCTGGTGGTTTGTTAGCAGCTGGGTTGCAGTAAACCCCGTTAAGTTCAGACCAGAAGTCTGTTTGGCCATGTGTGGGCAGTGGTTCCAAGGTCAGTTCGGTTCTTTGGGTCTGTCACACATGGGCCACTTGGGGTCACCAGGACAGTGTACACGGGTTCAGGATTCCTTATCCACCCCCTCTTCTCTGTGGTCCTCCACCCCCTCTCCGGGGGTTCCCAGGGGTCTCTCTTCCTGGCTTGTTGCCTAGAAGCCAAGCCTGTGTGTTTCCCACAACCGAGCCTGCCTCAGCAAAGGGGGAGAAAAGCACCCGTGGCACCCACCTATCCCGCCACTGCTGGGATATGGTTTTGTTCTGGAGCTCGCCTGGTGTAGGGGAGGAGACTCACTGGGCTGTACCCAGTGGGGCCAGCTGCTGGCTGTTTTCTTTCCCTTCTGTCTGGCATCTCCAGTGAAGGGTGGGGTGCAGGCAGGGCTCCAGAATTAGAAGCCCTCTGTGAGTGCCTGTTTCCACAACCAGAGTGTGTAAGTAAGGGACTTCTCGATGGAGCCTGTCAGCCACCTCTGCAGCCTGTCTAGTGGGTTCTCAGGGGTACAGATGTTTCTGCCTGTGAGCCCACAGGACATTCTGGCTTAGGTGGTCTGGGATGGGGCTGGACACTGCCGTGGTTTTGAAGCTCTCAGGTGGTGAGGCTCACTGCCCTGCTGTGTCGTGGAGGCTTGCCGTCGTGGTTTTCCTCAGACTGGGTTGGAACCCGTCTCGGGCTTCAGGTTGGGGTTGGCACCTACCTGGGGGTCCTTGCCCACCCCCCCATGTGCTGCCACGTCTCCGTTGCCCCCCCCCCCCGGTGAGTGATGTGGCCTTGGTAGATAGGATGGGACAAAGTGTGACAGACAGCAACAGGAAGAGTGCTTCATTGGCGATCTTTTTAGCCTGATTGATAATAAAATTGATAACTAATACTTGCGTGAGTTTTGTTGAGCTCCAGGCTCCGCTCGTAGCGTGGTGACTTACACGTACGTTTTGATTCAGTCCTCTCCCAACCCCGGAGACAGGCCTTCGTAGTGTCCATGGTTTGCACTTGAGGCCGGGATTCTGACCGGCCAGGTGAGAGGCGCACCCGGTCAAGGCCAGGCTGACGTGCTCGGGTCCTGTTCTCAGCGCACATGCTGTCCTCTAGCTCCCATCCTCTGTTCACCTGACCAGCTGGCGCCCTGTTCCTTCTTCTGCGTGGAGCGCCGACCCTGTTTTAACTGTAGTCTTGTCCGCATCCTCTAGCCCTTCTCGCGGCCTTTCCAGCAGGCCCGCTTCAGAGTCCTGAGCCTCGATGGCTGCGGCCACAGCTGCAGGACCGCGCTTGCTTTGTCTCCTGATGTTTCTGCTGAATGACAGTGGCCCTCAGACAGCCGCGCCCCACACCTGTGTCCCCAAGTCAGCGTCCTCAGGCCGCTGTCCCACCAGCTCGGTCCGGCTCAGCGCTTGGCGGTGACGCCCACATGGGTCCTTGCGCCGTCGCGGCTGCTGACCGAGGGCCCCTGGGCAGTGGGATGGGCGTGCCCCCGCCCGTGTCGGGAGACAGGAGGGCGAGCGAGCCGTAGGGCGAGCGGGGAGGGCGGGTCCCGGTGCTGCCCCTGGAGGTGACCCTGCCTCCCTCCCAGGCTCACTTTCCAGCCAGCTGCGTCCGGGTCCTGCCCTGACTCCCGGCGTGGGTCCTCCCTGCTTCCCGCTGGCGGAGAAGGTGGCCCCCTGTGCTGAGCGAGCGCCGTCCCACGCTCCTGGGTGGGGTCACCTCGAGATGTGGCCTGAGCGTGGGTGCCGCAGGGGTGGCCGGGGTGGGGGTGGGACGGAGTGAGAGAGCAGAGACCCGGGCTCAGCCCCAGGCCGCATGGGAGGTCTGGTTTCCCGGTGCATCTGAACCTGACGTTTACACTGGACTGTAGTCTATCAGGTGTGCAGCAGCGTTATGTCTAAAAGACATGCACGGCTTCGTTAAAAACACTCTGTTGGGGACTTCCCTCGTGGCGCCGTGGTTAAGAATCCGCCTGCCAATGCAGGGGACACGGGTTCGAGCCCTGGTCCGGGAAGATCCCACATGCTGGGGAGCAACTTAGCCCGTGCGCCACAACTACTGAACCTGCGCTCTAGAGCCTGCAAGCTACAACTACGGAGCCTGCGTGCCACAGCTACTGAAGCCTGTGCGCCTAGAGCCTGTGCTCCACAAGAGAAGCCACTGCAATGAGAAGCCCACGCACCGCAACGAAGAGTAGCCCCCGCTCGCCGCAACTAGAGAAAGCCTGCGTGCAGCAACGAAAACCCAACTCAGCCAAAAAAAAGAAAAAAAAACCCAAAACACTCTTGCTACAAAATTCCATTTACAATAGACTGCAGAACACCTTAACAAATATAATAGTAATGACAAAGTTTGAAAACTGCAAGAGTTACTAAAATGGCACACAGACACAAAGTGAGCAAATGCTGTTGGAAAAATGGAGCTCAGAGACTGGCTAGATGCAGGCTTCCCCCAGACCTTCAACCTGGAGAAAACACAGTGTCCGCAGAGCGCAGCAAAGTGAGGTGCAGCTGGACTGGACTGCAGAGTCCCCCCTTTGGGGGACAGTGGTTGACAGCTTGCAGAGCAAGCGTGAAGGACAGCGGGTGGGGAGACTGTTGCAGCCGCCGGGAAAGCTTTGCACACACGGCGGGTGTGTATGGGAAGCGGTGTAGATGCCGTGGACCACGCTGGGTTCATAGTTGGTTTCTGACTCTCGTGGCCTCGGGCACGTTGCTGACTTTCTCTGTGCCTCGGTTTCCTCATTTGTGACGTAGGGACAGAAGTCTTGATTTGATGGGATCGAGGGGATGCTTGGTAACATGGCTCATATCGTTTTGTGCCGCCCGGTCCAAAGATGCGCAGAGGCTCACGGCTGCGGTTCCGGCCTGATTGTCGTAGCAGTGGCAGGCCTGGCTCTTTCCTCTAAAGACCTGGCGTCTGGCCTTGTAGTCACGGGATTTGACAGCAGACGGGGATGCACCTGGCTCCCTCCCCAGGGCTGGTGCCGGGTGCTCGGTGTGGCCTGGCTGTGCGCGGTCCTGGCCTCCCTTCGGCCCATGAGCCCCCTCCGGCTCCCACACCTGCTCCTTGCTCTCCTGCGTCGGGAGAGATGCTCGCGGGGGTCGGGCGGCGGCGTTGCCCATTGCTGTGCATGGCTTGCTCGCCTCTGCTGGTGGAGGAGGGCAGTGCTTGCCGAGTAGCCGGGGTCTCCCACGTGGTTAGTTGCCTGTCGTTGTTCACAGCCCCTCTGTCCATCGTCTGTGTGCCGTCGGCCCTGAGCCGTGTGTGGAGAGAGTGGGGGTGCCGTCGTGCTCACGCGGCGGTCTCTCCCTCGTGCAGATGACATCCCGGAGGACCTCAGGGACCCCTTCTACATCGACCAGTACGAGCAGGAGCACGTCAAGCCCCCGGTCATCAAGCTGCTGCTGTCCAGTGAGCTGTACTGCCGCGTCTGCGGCCTCATCCTCAGAGGGGACCAGGTGGCCGCTCTGCAGGGACACCAGGCTGTCATCCAGGCCCTGTCCCGGAAAGGGATTTACGTGATGGAGAGTGACGACAGCCCCGTGACGGAGCCCGATCTCAGCCACGCGCCCATAAAGATGGTGAGTGGCCTGGGCGGCGGGGCGGGGGCGGCTGGTGGGCTGCCGCTGTCCCCCTGCAGCGCAGCAGAGTCACCCCAAAAGTTCAGGGCTCGAGACCACCTTCTCTCTGCGGGCCAGTGGCTGATTTGGAAAAGGGGGAGGGAACAGCTTCCTGTCGGCTTTTTCTCATGGGGAGCAAACTTTTTGCACGTGTTGTGCTGTAGAATTGTCGAGCCCACCCTCTTAGGTTGTTTCATGTGTATCTTCTAAGTATTTTTGTGCCAAAATAAAGAAGGAAATACACCTTTCCTCCCCGAGCGTCTCCCCGCATCTTTCCCGGAAAGCCATCCCACCAGTGTGACTTTCCCAGGCTGCTCCAGGTCTACGCCACTGTGGCACCTCCCACGTGGCTTTAAGCTTCGGCCATTCCCAGGCGTTCTGCGTTCTGTGGCTTTTCACTCTTGGCCTTTGTGGATGTGTGTTGTGGATCGAGGGGATGTTACTGGTTCTGGGAAGAAAGGGCTTGAAGGCCTGGCGTGAGCTCAGTGTGCCGGGCCCCTGAGCGGCCCCAGGGGCCTGTGGTGGTCATGGGGCCTCAGGCACGTCTCTTGGCCCCTTGTACCTTGGTCCACAGCTGAGCAGTAGGGAAGCCCCGGGCTCTCACAGGGTCGTCAGAGATGAGGAAGTGGGGGTCACGTACAAGTAGAGATCTGAGTGCCTCCTTAGATGCAGAGGAAGACAGACAACGGAGGCGTTCAGCTGTGGGTCTAGGGAGGTCTCTGCGTTGACCCGGGGCGGAAAGGCAAGGTTGGGTGACTGACTGCTGCCTCTGCCCCCAGAGCGCCCACATGGCGATGGTGGACGCACTCATGATGGCCTACACCGTGGAGATGATCAGCATTGAGAAGGTGGTGGCCAGCGTCAAGCGCTTCTCCACGTTCAGTGCCTCGAAAGAGCTTCCCTACGACCTTGAGGACGCCATGGTCTTCTGGGTCAACAAGGTGAGCGCTGGGGCCCTGCCCGGAATGGGGGCAAGCAGCATGAGTGGCCGGGGTGCTCCTTGGCTGTGGGTCCTCTTCCCCCTGAGAGCAGCGCCCTCCTGTGTGTCCTGCTGTGACCCTGGCCCAGCAGCGGCCTCGGACGTGTGTCCTCTGTGGTTCAGACAGAGGGGAGCAGCACGGGCCTGTAGAAAGCACAGGTGTGCTGGTGGTGCAAGCTAATAAATTCGTTTTATTTTTATCTCAAGCACTTACGTGCATTCATGGAGATCTCAATTTAGAAGGCATTTTGATTAAGAGAAAAATGGCACCTTCCTAAATGCTGTAATTTTCCTTTTATGTTTCGAAGCTTACACTGTGCCTCTCTATACAGTCTTCATAAAGAATGTTCATTTTTCATGGTGTGTGATTAGAGGGTTACCTTACCAAAGCCTTTTGGTTATTAAGCCTTCTCATTTGCCGGAAGGTATTCCATTAGGGACACTTTATTAAGCAGAGGAAATGGAAGATGGAGCAGCTCCTTGCAGAGTTGTATCACGTGCAGGAAATTTGGAGTTATTTCGTTACACAGTTTGCACATGTATTCCCTGCCACGTGAGGGCTTTATCAGAGGTGAGGCGAAAGTCCGTGGCCGTGGGATTAGTTGAAGAACGCAGCAGAGCCTGGCAGAGTCCGCGTGCTGCTCCCTTGGACGGCCGCCTCATCGCGGTGATGCCGCCCTGCTCTCTACTTGGTTTCCTCCCTCGGGTGGGTCCGGGGCATCGAGTGGATGAGCAGACTGCCTTCACCCTCTGACCCCGCAGTGAGGTGGAGGGCTTTTCTAGAACTGCTGTGGAGCCTCTGGTCCTGGTGGGACTCGGGAGCTGGCCGGTGGCCACGAGGTCGCGTCCCGGTGGCGGCACCTCCTCGTCCTCGTGCCCTGGCTTCACATGGTAGTACATGCGGGAAGCGTCCCACGGGGATTTGGTTAAAAAAAGGATGTTCTGAAGTGATATTTCCACGGGAGCCCGGGCCTCCGGGGGATGCTTCTGTGATCCGAGCCCGAGCTCCCTTCGTGTGGCCACAGGTTCAGATTTTCTTTTCCTTTTCCTTTAACAACTTGTATTGATTTTTTTCCCCCTTATCAAAGGAATGGCATGGTTATGATAGACATTTAGAAAACACGGATGAGCAAACAGAAGAAAGCGAAAATTCCCCATGACCCTGCCACCTGTACACGTAGTGTTTTGCAGTAAAGTGTACTAAATTCTCATAGTTTTTATTTATCTGGGTGTAACCTCCAGACTTAAAGGCACAGTTGGGGTCTTCCAGGCACTTGACCGTAGTAGGCTGAGGTTTGCGTTTGGTGAGATGTGGTGAGTATGGCTCGGGCCATTCTGAGGCCGCCCGCCCACCTGCCGTGGTCTCGACGCGTCGGGGCCGAGCTGTCCCCTCCCGCAATAAGCAGCCGTCTCCCTGAGCATCTCGGTGACTTCCGCCCACATGTTCCTGGTGGGTAGTGGTTGAGATTAAGCTGAGGCTCGTTTTTAAAGGCTTTTGATTAGTTTTAGCCAAATTCTGACCTTAAAGACTGTACCGTTTTTCTCGTACTGTTTCGTCTGTGTAAGTGTTTTCTCCCCCGGTGTCTTCTCATATACTGGATATTATTAAAAAATACCTGCCGGGCCTCCCTGGTGGCGCAGTGGTTGAGAGTCCGCCTGCCGATGCAGGGGACGCGTTCGTGCCCCGGTCCGGGAAGATCCCACGTGCCGCGGAGCGGCTGGGTCCGTGAGCCATGGCCGCTGAGCCTGCGCGTCCGGAGCCTGTGCTCTGCGGCGGGAGAGGCCACAACAGTGAGAGGCCCGCGTACCGCAAAAAAAAACACACAAAAAAACAAACCTGCCGAGTTGAGAGGTGAAACATAGCACCTTTTACTGTTATGCTTCGCTCGCTGATACGGTTGAAGTTTAAGGAAGAGAGTGTATGTCTGGCTCTCTTTCTCCCGTTTGGGTAATTCATTTTGGCCAGGGTTCTTTGGGTAGGGGTGGGAGAGCGTGCCTTCCCCTTCCTGCCCAGGACCGTCCCGTTTCCAGGGTGTTTGCCGTGTGTTCATCGGCGCTTCCCGGGTGCTCGTGGCCCTTTTGCCTGGGACTTGGTGGCGGCCCGGCAGCACCGCTGTGTTTTCTGCCCCCATGTGGTGTCCCCGCCGTGTGGACACCGCCTCCTGACTTGCTGCTGTGACAGGTGTCCCTACCGCTCGGCGTGGTCACGTGGCCGCCTTGGCCAGGTCCGCAGTCGCACCTGACGCTGTGCTGACAGTGTGTGGGTTTGTCACAGCTCACGCCCCTTCTCGTGCCGCGCTCCATACTCCCAGGAGTTAATGCTGGCTTCAGCTTTTCGTGATCCTTTTTCGCTTGCCCAGCATTTATGTTTTTATTCCACGTGCTCCAGGGTTCGCTGTTTCCTTAGCATCCGTGTGAGTTTCAGTTTCTCACTTAGGAGGCTTTTCCTTCAGGTGGGTGCTCTGACCTCCGCACCTGCTGCTGTCCTGCAGGGTCTCCCCAGTGTCCCATCAAGGGGGGGATCCCCGCAGTCGCTCCTTCCTGGGGCTCCTCTCGGGGGAGGATCCTCTGGTGCAGGGTGAGACGTGCTCCCGCCTCTGTGCCTTCGGAGGGTCTCTGCTCATGTGCCTTCCCTGAGCTGTGATGGGACCTTAGCTCCCCGCGGCCTCTCCACTGTGGACGCTGTTGCCTGACAGGCTTCCAGCCGGGCCTGGAGACCTTCCCTCCATCCTCACGCTGATGTGTTTTCTCTCCACAGAAAATTGCTGCACGTTTAATGAGTTTGGGCTCTGGGGAGGTTTGACATTGGTGAGTTTTCTCTTCAGAGTCAATCTTCGATGTCTGACAAGATCTGAAGTCTCTTGGAAACTCTGTCCCTAGGTTCCGTGTTCCCAGGATTGCGGCTGTGTGCGCACACCTGAGGCAGGTGTGAGCCCCCCTCACACCCGCCCCGGCCTGCCTTTCTCCTGTGGGGTCTTTCCAGGGGGTCGCTTCTCACATTGGGCTCCGCGTGCGGGCGCCCTCATCCCCGTCAGCATCTCTGGATTCGCAGGGCAGGCCTGTCAGGTGGCCTCTGAGTTTCTCTTGCTGTGTGGCATCGATCTGGGGGCCCGTCCTGCTGCAGACTGGATGGCACGCCTGCCAGCTGAGACGCTTAGAGACCCCTCTGCTTGGCACTGGGCCAGCCCAGCTGCTGCCCCGTTCTGCGCGTCGTGTGGGGAGCACGTCCTTGCAGTGCACCCCGGGCCCTGCCCAGAAAGGCCGCAGCTTACCCTTCCCACACCACGCCCTCTGAACCAGCCCCTCCCTCCTCGGGTGATCAGTCACCCCGGGGGCCCAAATCGCTCCCTGGGGTTGGGGGCGCCACCGAGCCATCCGCCGGCGTCCTCGTCCTGTGTGAGTGTGGCTGGGTCATCTCCTCTGTGTTCCGGGAGTTTTCCCACGAACCATCTTGCTGTGGCTCTTTATTTTTTGTTGACGCCCAGCCAGCAGCTTGAGTCTTTTACTAAAAAAACTCCCCAGCTTTGCCCAAACATGTTTTATATACGATAAATGGACCCAGTTCCTTGAGTGTTGACAAGTGACTACATATGTTTAGCATTCGCAATCAAGGTAACGTTTCCGTCATCCAAAAACAGTTCCTCTGTGCTCGTTTGCAGTTAGATGGAGTCACGTGGTATGTACTTTTTTTGTGTCTTTCACTGCCTACCGTGTTTTTGAAGTTGATCCCTGTCATTGTGTCCATCAGTAGTTTGGTGCTTTTGAAACTCGGTAGGGTTCCACTGCACGAATGCACTACAGTTTGTTTATCCGTTCACCTGCTGATGGGCACTCAGGTTGTCTCTGGTTTTGTCTGTTACGCATAGAGCTTCTGGGAACATTTGTGCACAAGTCTTGATGTGTGGATTACATTTTCATTTCTTTGAGTAAATACTTAGGAGTGAGTTGCTGGGTCCCATGACGATCAGTTTACCTTTAGAAGAAACTGTCCAGGTGTTCTCTGAAGTGACTGTGCCATCTTAGACTCCCACCAGCAAGACAGGAGAATTCCAGTGTTCCACGTTCCGCTGACACTTGGCATCGTCAGTCTTTTGGTTTCAGCCATTTGGGTGGATGTGTAGAGGCGTGTCATGGCTTTAATTTGCATTTCTTTAATGACTAAAGATGTTTCTGTGTATCTTGTTAGGTGTCTGTTCACGTATTTTACCCAGTTTTTAATGGGGTTGTTTGTCTTAATGAGTTTCAAGAATATTTTATGTGTATAAAGATTTAGGGATCCAGTGCTTTCCAAGGTATATATCCTTGTCATGTGTTTATTGTTTGGGTGTCAGGATAATGCGGGTGTCAAAAAAAGAGCTGGGAAGTATTCCCTCCTTCATTTTGTGAAACACTTTTTGTATTATTAGTATTACTAGTATTATTTTGTCCTTAAATCTTTGTTGGAGTCACTGGTGAAGCCATCTGGGCCTGGAGTTTTCTTGGAAGGTTTTAATTATGAATTCAGTTTCTTTAGTGTACTTATAAGGTGTTTAGGATTTCTGTTTAATTTTGTGACTTTTAAGGAATTTGTCAATTTTATTTAAATTTTTGACTCTATTGGCCTATTCATGTTTCTTTATCATCCTTTTAGTGTATTATGATCTGTAGTGATGTCCCTTCTCGTTTCCTGCTCTGTAATTTCTTTATTTCTTCCCTTTGTTGGTCTGGTTTATCAACTTTATTAATCTTCTAAAAAACCTGCTTTCGGTTTTTGTTGATTTCTCCAATTTTCTATTTAATTCCTCCTCTTGCTTTTATTCTTTTTCTTTCTGTTTATTTTGAATTTCTTTTTCTCTCCTTTCTAGTTTGTTAGAGTAGAAGGTTCTTTTACACCTTTCTACATTTCAATATAAACATTTAAAGTTGATAATTCCTCTTTAAGTAGTGCTTTAGCGGCACTGTACACATTTTTAGATGTTGTGGTTTTCTTCATTCTCTAAAATATTTTGTTTTAGTTGCCAATTCTCGTTTTAGCAATGGATTATCTAGAAGTTTGTAGTTCAGTTTTCATATGTGTGGAGGTGGGGTGGTTCTAGGTACCTTAGTGTTTTGGTTTCAAATTCTGTTGTGGTCAGAGAGCGTAGTCTGTGTGGTTTCATTTCAGTCCTTCTGGACTTATTGAGACTTGTGGTCCACTGCGTGGTCTTGCAGAGTGTTCCGTGTGCACTTGAAAAGAACCCGTGTGTTCTGCTGTTGTCGGGGAGTACTTTGTGAGTGTCAGTTCAGGTTGGTTTGGGTGTGTTTGCATCGCTGGAGTCTCAGTCACTCACCCAGGGAGGAGAGTTCATCTCCAGCAGTGATTTTGTCTGTTTTACCTTTTGGTTGTGTCAGTTTTTTGCTTTGTGTATTTTTAGTCTGTTGTGACATTTATACGTGTTTAGGATTTTTCTGTCCTTTTGTGGTCGTGAAATGTCTCTTTATCACAGGTGACAATCCTTGCCTCCGGCCTTGGCATGGCCAGTGTGTGCACGACTTGTCTTTCTATTTAAAGCGAGTTTCTTATGGGGACCCTGTAGTCCACCTGGGCCTTACCATTGGAGTGTTCAACTTAATTGCATTTCATGTGATTATGGAGACGTCTGGGTTTTACATCTTGTCTCCCTTCTATATCTTTTCTTTGTCTTCCTTCTTTTCTGGCGTATTTTGGATTCGGCGTTTTTACTACTCCATTTCATCTCCAGTATTTTTTGGGGGGGCTGCTTTAGGGTTTACAAATTTCATCTTCAGGTTTTCATAGTCTGCCTCCAAATAAAGTGATAGCATTTCACAAATAAGATCAGAAATGTCTTTTCCCCTTTTGGCCTTTGTGCCACTGTTGTCATTCATTTCATTACAGCCCCAGATAAGTTACTTTCACCCTCAACAGCCAGTTATCTTTGAAAGTAATTAAAAATGGTTAGCAATATTTATCCACATATTTCCCATTTTTATTGCTCTTCATTCCCTTGTATAGATGAAGAGTTCTCAAACGTTTTGGTCTCAGAACCCCTTTACACTCTTAAATACCGTGGCCCTCAAAGAATTTTTAGAAAATCTCTCAATATTTACTGTATTAGAAATTAAAAACAGGAACATTTAAAAATATTTATTAATTCACTTAAAAGTAACAGCTCATTCCACGTTAATGTAAGCGATGTGTTTGTAATGAAAAATAACTGTATTCTCAAGAATGGAACAGGTGGTGGTATTGTACAGTTTTGTAAGTTTCTTTAATGTCTGGCTTACCAGAAGACAGCTGGATTCTTACCTGCCTTTGCATTTCATCTGCTACAATGTGTTGTTTTTATTGATGTAAAGGAAGAAAGTCTGGTTTCATGTGGATACGTAGTTGAAGAGGGGACAGTGCTTTCATAATCTTTTCAGTTAGTTATGCACATCTATTTTTGATTCTATACCAAAACTTGACAAGTGGTATTTTCTTGAAGGTTAACTGAAATATGGAATTTGAAACTGTTACCAATTAACTTTTTTTTTTTTTCTGCGGTACGCGGGCCTCTCACTGCTGTGGCCTCTCCCGCCGCAGAGCACAGGCTCCGGACACGCAGGCCCAGCGGCCATGGCTCACGGGCCCAGCCGCTCCGCGGCACGTGGGATCCTCCCGGACCGGGGCACGAACCCGCGTCCCCTGCATCGGCAGGCGGACTCTCAACCACTGCGCCACCAGGGAAGCCCACCAATTAACTTTTTAAAAAAGTTGAGATATAATTCACGTGCTGTAAAATTCACTGTTTTAAAGTGTGCGGTTCAGCGGATTTTAAGATACTCACCAGGTTGCGCAGGTGTCACCGCCAGTTGCACACATTTTTATCGTACCCAGAAAGAGACGCGGGTGCCATCCGCAGTCCTTCCCCGTCAGCCCCTGGTGGCCACTCCTCTGCCTTCTGTCTCTCTGGATTTGGCCGTTCTGAACATTTCATTTAAATGAAATCTACAGTACGTGGCCTGTTGTCTCTGACTTTATTCAAGTAGCATATTTTCACGTCTCATGCGTGTTGTAGCACTTATCAGTACCACATTCCTTTTATGGTTGAGTAATGCTCAATCGTATAGATATGCTGAGTTTTGTTGAGCCATTCCTCAGCTGGTGGGCATGTGTGTTTTCCACTTTTTGGCTATCGTGACTCCTGCTGTGAACATTCAAGTACGAGTGTTTGTGTGGCTGTGTTTTCACTTCTCTTGGGTTTATATCTAGGGGTGGAATTGCTGGGTCGTACAGGAACTTTGTGTTTAACTCTGTGAAGAGCTGGCAGACTGTCTCCACGGCTGCTGCACCGTCTATATTCCCCCAGCAACACCAGAGGTTTCCAGTTTTCCACGTCCTTGCTAACACTCATTTTCTGGTTTTTTGATTCGAGCCATTCTGGAGGGTGTGAGATGGTATCTCATTGTGGTTTAGATTCACACTTCCCTGATAGTAATGAAGGGAAACCTTTTTCCATGTGTTTATTGGCTATTTGTAGATCTTTTTTGGAGAAATGTCTGTTCACATCCTTTGCCCATTTTAAAATTGGATTATTCCTCTTTTTATTGTTGCAACGATTCTTTTATATAATCTAGATACTAGCCCAGTGAACTTTTCTTTTTTTTTTTTTTGGCTGCATTTGGTCTTTGTTGCCGCACGGGAGCTTTCTCTAGTTGTGATGAGCAGGGGCTACTCTTCCTTGCATTGCGCGGGCTTCTCATTGCGGTGGCTTCTCTTGTTGCGGAGCACAGGCTCTAGGCGCGCGGGCTTCAGTAGTTGTGGCACGTGGGCTCAGTAGTTGTGGCTCACGGGCTCTAGAGCACAGGCTCAGTAGTTGTGGTACACGGGCTTAGTTGCTCTGCGGCACGTGGGATCTTCCTGGTCCAGGGATCGAACCTGTGTCCCATGCACTGGCAGGTGGATTCTTAACCACTGAGCCACCAGGGAAGCCCCCAGTGAACTTTTTGTACTCTGTTGTATTAAAATCTTTCTTATATTTTTCCTGGTCCTGTTACTCACGATTTTGTAAGGCCATGCCTTGTCATTGGGAAAATTGTTTTGCTGAGTTGTATGGATCTTCCCAATGTGACATTTCATGATATAATATCAAAAATTACATTCATTAATAGCATCACCAATCCAATCAGAAAATCCTTTCCATGTTAGGAAGGTATCTAGTTTATGGCAGAAACAAATTTTCTAAAATTTTTAACTTCTAGTATTTTATTGTGAAAAATTTTAAACATGCAGAAAAGTTGACAGAATTATACAGAGAACACCCTGTATCCACCACCTAGATTTTACAGTGAACATTTTTTACAATACTTGCTTTATCACTTATCCATCCATCCATCTATTCTAATTCATTTATTTTATCTATTTACTTTCTGGCTGCGTTGGGTCTTTGTTGCTGCACATGGGCTTTCTTGAGTTGTGGCGAGCGGGAGCTACTCTTCTTTGCAGTGCGCGGGCTTCTCTTGTTATGGAGTACGGATGGGGTCTTCCCGGTCCAGGGATCGAACCTGTGTCCCGTGCATTGGCAGGTGGATTCTTAACCACTGTGCCACCAGGGAAGCCGTAATTCATTTATTTTAAAACTTATCAACATTGATTTTTCTTTTGTCTTTCTCTTTTAAAAAACAAATTTTCTACATTCTTGATTTGATGTGCATGATTTCACTTATCTTTATTCTTGTTTAATGAGAAGACATTCAGTTCTGTGGCATTTCATCTGATTATAGCTTTGACCATGTCCCTGTTAACATTGATGAGTGTTTTTCTCCACGCTATTATTTTATAATTGCAATTTTGATTATTTCCGAGCAGTTGTATTAATTGCTCACGAGTGTCTCATGACAGTTCTTAGCGCTATTTTGGTGGTCAGGGAGTGTGCGAGCACCTGGCGGTCAGGGAGTGTGCGAGCACCTGGCGGTCAGGGAGTGTGCGAGCACCTGTTAGGCTTCGGGGGCTTTCAGCCAGACTGTGTTATCAGCGGCATTCACTGATAGTGGCGGCGAACTTGGGCTGCCCGTGCGCCGGGGACACTCAGCGCTGAGGCTGTCGATCCTGTCGCGAGGTGGAAAGCATCACGCGGGTGCTGTGGGGCGTGAGGGCCTTCCTTGCTCTCTGTGTCGAATCACAGGTCACAGGGAATCCATGTATCTCTGCATGCGCGTCATGGGTCTAAATATTACCTGCATCTAAGAGCCTGAGTTCAAACAAGTAAGGTGGGTGCTGGAAGGATGTACACACCACTGTTGGAAATCAATTTCAGTTGCCTTTTTAATGCATTTAATTTCTTCTACTTTAGGTAAATCTTAAAATGAGAGAGATAACAGAGAAAGAAGTTAAGTTAAAACAGCAGTTATTGGAAAGTCCAGCTCATCAAAAGGTAAAGGGTAAATTTCACTTCTCTGGAACGCACCAAGTTAGCGTTGCTCCCGTTTTAAAGAACTGTGTCTGTGTGTGCTCTGTGCTTGTTCGTTGTTCTCACCAAGCAGGGAGCGAGTGCCCTGGGCCCGGCCCCGGTGGCGAGGGCGCGGTGGCCACTGCCCTTTCTCCCAGGCAGGGGCAGCCTAGTGTTGAACTTGGGAGGGTGGGGGAGAGGTGGGAGGTGTCGGAAGCTCCAGAGGAAGGGACGTAGGGTCATCCGGGGTGAAGTCAGCCTGGCGGGTGGGGGGATTGCCCGCAGCCAGAGGTCCCCTTGGAGCCCTCACGGACTGTGAGCCCAGTGTGGGATTCAGGCGGGTAAATGTCACGTGTCCAGTGAAATGACCCACTAACGTCCTGTGTGACCTGATTATTATTATATTTTTTGGCCGAGCACGTGTGTGACTGAATCCATGTTCTTCAAACGCGTGTACGATGTGGCCTGGCCTGGGCTGCGGGCCCCTGGGCTGCGGGGTGAGCGACTGTCCCCTTGCTCCCCTCTCTTACCTGGACCCCGGGGATGCTGTCCGTGGGCACCTCACCCCGGCCACGCTTCCGTGAGCCACCCCCCTTCCTCAGATGGGCGTGGACAGCTCGCTGAGCCCCTCCCCGAATGGCGGTTGGCTCCTGTCCTTTTTGGTGCCCGGCCCGTGCGGAGTTTCCAGAGTAGTCTTTGCTCCCTCAGAGGCCAGTGTCGTAGAGGTGCCTGGGAGCTTCCCCTGCGGTCACCTGCTAGCGCAGAGGGATGCCCCGCCTCTCGTGTGAACGTGGTGTGCAGGTGTGTGTCTCGTCTGTCCACGCGTGCGCCTGCCGCGCTGACCTCCTCTCCTGCCTTCCTTCCCTCGCCTCCCGAGCAGTCTCCCTCCAAGTGGTACTGGAAGCTAGTGCCCGTAAGTGAGCTCCGCGCGTGCGCCCAGCTGCCGTCCAGACGGCCGTCCCGCCGCAACCACTTGCTTCCATTACAGACTGCTCGTGACTGTTTGTCTGAATGTCCTCCTTGGTGGTGTTGTTGCATTTCCCGCGGGGCAGTGATGGCCCGGTTCTGGGCAGAGTAGACCTTAACAAGGCCCTCTGGAGCCCTAAGGTGCATTTTGTAGCCAACACCCAGAGTGTGGTTTTGCCCAGTTTCTTAGGTAGACTTGCAGACAGTTTCTTCTTCGGACACATAGTTAACTTCTTTATATGACGAACTTCAGGGTCAATGACAGGCTGTATTCTCCTTTCTGATAGGTACCAGCAGGAATGACAAATCATCCAATTTGCCAAGTTTCCCTTTGGATTTGTCCTTCCTGACGTTATGGTCCATGGTGATTTGGTCTGCAGCTCTGGCTGTGCTCCACCTGGTGACCTGTTCTGGAAGCAGAACCAGTTCGTTATACTGTTCCCCACGGAAAAATACCTGGTGCTCCAAGTGGTGCATTTTAAAATGAAGTTTTGGAGAACAAATCTTTTTTTTTTTTTTTTTTGAGAACAAATCTTTTTGAAGACTCCTTTATTTGCCTGATCCTTTAGTTTAATTATTTGGATCAAATTATCCTTAGAATTCCATCATAAAGGAGATACTGTGGATATAAAACTGTCAGTGGGATCCGCGTGAGCAGTGATATAGTCTGCTTTGTAGCTGATGGATAATTTTGCTTCTCTTTGAAATATATTAATAACAAAGAGGGGGTAAGCATTTTTATGCATATTTACGTATCTCTTAACTTCTCGAAAACTGAAGGCCAAAGAGAGAACTGTTAAAAGCAGTTATGAGCTGTAGTGAGGACACAGTCAGAGATGCAGGTGTCCTCCAGGAAGTGGGGTTTCAGATGAGACTCGTGTAAAAACTGGAGAATGTGGCCGAGAGCAGAGCGCCTGTAGGTTTCCTCCTAGCAGTTGGTCACCGTGGCTGCCTGAGCGCATGTCTGGCTCATCGGTAGCGGGGTGACTGTTAGGCTGCTGGGGGTTTGGAGCAGGGTCCCCTCGAGGGGTGGCACCGGCTCCCCCGACCCAGGGCTTCAGCACTTTCCCTGATGCAAACGCACACCATCCATCGTCAGCCGCGAAACCACCTGCTTCCCTGCATGCCGTGCTCGGCCCGCGTGCTGTCTGTGTGTGTGGAGACCTGGCCCGGCGTGTGCCTCGGGCTCTGCATGCGGGAGCCCCAAGGCTGGCCCCTGGGCACGGCGGCCCGAGAAACAAGTTAAAGTCCATGTCGAGGCCAGTGTTAGTGGCGTGCGTTGCACATGCACGGGTGAGGCGTGTTCTGTGCAGATGCCGGCGCTGTGCGCACACTGCGTTCTTGCCGGGGCGCCTTCCTTTGGGTTGACTCTCCTGCACGGCTCGCGGAGATCCATAGCGGGCAGCACGGGTGGCGGGTTTTCTCCCTCGAGCTGGCACTGTGTTCTCCTCCCCTGGAGAAAGCGCGGCTGCAGGAAATGCCAGGCTCACCTGTGCCACAGGACGTGGTCCCCTGGCGGCCTGTGTGTCTGTGCTCGTGAGCGAGGCCCAGCTCCAGGGGCAGCGCCCAGGGGCGCGGGGAGGCTCAGAGCACCGTGCACGTGGCTTCCTGTAAAGGCAGAAGCACAGAAACCTTGAAGAATGCCTATTTTTTACAGCACTCAGGTTCCTGACGCTTCCGTGCACGTACGGAGGGGCTGGCTGACGGATTAGACGACATTCCGTCTGACCTGGTTTTGGGTATTTTCTCAAACTCTGTTAGTGCTGCTTCGTGTTCTTCACAATGGCCAAGGTTAATGCTGCTAATCTGAGAAAAGTAACAGTAACGTGGGTCTTCCCAGCGTCGGCTGTTCGCCGTTTAACTTGTTTCTCATCCGCTGATGGTGCGCGGCCTCTGGCAGTGTAGACGTGTGTGCTGCTTCCTTGCCCTGGGTGTGCCCGGCCCTTTAGAGTGAGACGGCCGGTGTCATTAGCAGCTAACTGCTGTCACCCAGTGTGGCCACGAAGCCCAGTTCCCTGGATCTTGACATACGTTCCAGGCGGACTATGCAATCCAGACATTTGGGGCTTTCCCCCGTGATTGCCGTTGTTCTAAACATCGTCCCGCAGGACGCCTGTTAACTCTAGATTTGACGGCCTGCCTGTGACGTAGGCGGCAGTGACGGCACCTCGTGCGTAGTGACCCTTTCCCTTTTCTCCACCGCAGGTGCGCTACCGCCGAGAGCACCTGTCTACGAGGCAGCCGCCCTACTTCCCGTTGTTGGAGGACCTGATGCGGGACGGCAGCCATGGGGCTGCTCTCCTGGCCGTGGTCCACTACTATTGCCCGGAGCAGATGAAGCTGGACGGTGAGTGGAGCGCGTGCCTCTGGAATGGACCCGGGGCTCGGGAGGCTGTTAGGATGCTCTGATCCAGACAGTCAGAACCCCGGGGAGTCGCCCTGAGTCCTTAGTGCCAACCGGGGAAGCGCAGAGGCGGGCAGCTCTGACAGTGGCGTGTTTTGTCTTTAGCCTCCACCAGTTTTCTCCGGTGTGAAATGGGACTTTGAAATATTTGGGTAACGTGTTAAATATTGGTGACTGTACTTCAGTCTCAGAACGGTCGAGAGCTCGTCAGCCCTACTCTAGTTGATTTAAAACATCTAGAATGTGGTTTAGGAAAATGAGTGCAGACCCATCTGTTGCCAAGCCGTGAGTGACTCATGTGGGCTTGGTGGTGTTGGTATCACCGTGTCGTGTGTCTCTGAGGGGCTCACGCCTGGCCGCGGGGAGAGGTGCGGGTGATGCCGTGAGCAGCGTGGCGCCGGACACCTGTCCAGGGCCGTGCGGACAGGAGCTCTGATGTAGGTTTTGCTGAGTCCTCTTCTTTCTGGGGGAGGGAGGTGTGAGGCCCACGGATGCCCCGACCGCTGGCCGCACGTAGAGCGTCCGTCAGACTCACTGCCGGCGCTGAGCAGACGTCGGTCCTGCTTCTGATCCAAGTGCGGAAGTGCTGGGCTTTGTAGTTTCTAAAGCACACAGCTGACCTTGAAAGAAAGGGGGGCTCAGGTTCCAGGAGGGGGTCTCCATCTGTGATTGAAAACCCCCAAATTGGCACGTGCTGGCCCCGGGCCCATTAGGCCTCTGTCCCCGTGCGGCCTGGGCCGTGTGCCGCTGAGACCTGTAACCGGGGCCCTGGAAAGGACTGGGGAGGCTCCCCCGCGGCCAGGGAAGACCCAGGAGGCTCGTCTCGGGGCGGAGGCGGAGGTCTTTCCTGAGGAAGTGAGCTGCCGGGCTGCGTCCCAGGCGAGTTCGTTCGGGTCCAGGACTCGTTTGGCGGGAGTCAGAGCAGAGTGTTGCCGTGTGGGAGCGCGGCCACCGCCAGGGTCCGCCAGACCCGCAGAGAAGGGGCCCTGCCACCACCAGGCCGGCAGGCGCCGCGGACAGACCTGGGTGAGGAAGAACCCTGAATGCGAGCGCAGGGTGTTTAAAATGCCGACGTGCGGGGCGCTCGAGCGCGCGGGGCTCCCTCCCCTCGGCCCTCCGCCCGCTGCGTGTGTGGGTAGGCAGTCCTGCCTCGGGCTTTGTCCAGCCTGTCTCTAACCTGTCCTCCGGGGTCTCGAGACAAAAACAGCTACGAGGGACAGAGAGCCTGTGCTACCGAGGAAGGGAGAACCCACGGCAGGATGTGAGTGTCGAAGCTCATTGCGCCTAATAGCGGAACGTCAAAACGGGGCTTTGAAAACGACAGAACCACAGGGTGGAGTGACCGGAGCCAGGCTCACGCCTTGCCTTGCGGGACCAGGCTGAGGAAGCAGGTGAGGGCAGAGTGAGGCCAGAGGGGCCTTGAACACACGGACGCAGGCTGGGCCCAGTGCACCAGCTCGTAGGGGTCGTGCTCCTTTAAAACGAGGAAGCCTGGAGGCCTTTACAAAAGTGGGCTTGATTCAGGCCACGGGAGAAACCTCGACGGATTGCAGAGAATTGATAGTTCCTCGCAACACAGTAAAACGAGAAGCCAGTAACAAAAACGTGCAGCGTATTTCTCCAAACCTTTAAAATTGTTAGTGCTTAGAAGCCAAAGAAGATACTTCAGAATAGTTCATGGATCAAAGTAGAAATTACAGTGGAATTTTCTAGTGGGAGCTCTGTAACGGCAGGCGTTTTTATCTGTTTGTTCACTGATACATCCCAACCGTCTAAAATAGCGTCTGGGACAAATTTGATCAGGTATTTGTTGAATTAAATGGATGAACGACGTACATGCCAGAACCCACAGGACGCAGCTCAGAGTGACGGGTGAAGGGAAACGTCGCCTCAGTGCATAGTCTGGACAGTAAGGAATTTAAGAATTAATGAACCAGGTTGATCTCAGCGCATTCGAAAAGAACATAGAAGTAAACCCAAAAAAGCTGAAGGAAGAAAAATAAAGAGTAGTCTTTCCCCTCTGGTCAGAAATCACCCCAACACATGGAGGAGACAGGCTGAATTGCAGGTTCCGTCCTGAAGAGGACGGCCCGCCTGGGCTCTGGACAAGCCGCCTGGTGAAGGAGCGGAGTAGAGGGGTGCAGAGGAGGCCAAGCCGAGCGTCCCGGGAGGGCTCCAGAGCAGACGTGCAGGTCGTATTTGCCGGGGTTATTCCGGCACGAGGAGCAGAGCATGGGAGGAAGGGCATAGGCTCTCTTTCCTTCTTAACATGGGTTGAAAATCCTGTGTAAAGTTCTAGAAAACAAGAATTGAATGGCTGAGCGTGTTCTCCTGTTCATCTCAGGAGGCACAGACCAAGGTCTGTTAGAAGCCACTGCCCGTTTGTGACGGATGCCCTTGGCCTGCCGCTGACGTGCTCTGACCCCACAGAGGTTCTCGACCCCGGACTGCTGCAGTCAGGGGGACGGGAGGGGGTGCCGTAGCCCCAGCCCTGGCAGGGTGGCTCTGTCCACCTGCCCCGCGCACGGTGCCAGCTCCTGGTGAGTGTTGGGACCCACAGAAGACCTGTCTGTAGTGCTGGGGAGTAAACTCAACAAAAAGATGTGGGACCGTGGGAAAAATCGTGAATTCTGCTGTCGGGTGGGATTTAAACTATATTCTTAGATGCCAAGGAGCAGTATAAAAATTGTGATGTCTCCTGATTGTTCATGCAGTTGTTGCAAGTCCTTTTTACAGAAATTGACAAGGGAATGTAAACATTCATGTGGAAGACTGGAGGCCAAAGGGACAAAATGGTTGTTTTGGAGACTTTATTTTTATTTTCGGCTGCGTTGGGTCTTCGTTGCTGTGCGCGGGCTTTCTCTAGTCGTGGCGAGCGGGCGCTACTCTTCGTTGCGGTGCGTGGGCTTCTCGTTGTGGTGGCTTCTCTTGTTGCGGAGCACGGGCTCTAGGCGCGCGGGCTTCAGTAGTTGTGGCTCGCAGGCTTAGTGGCTCCGCAGCCTGTGGGATCTTCCCAGACCAGTGCTCCAACCCGTGTCCCTTGCATTGACAGGTGGATTCTTAACCACTGTGCCGCCAGCGAAGTCCTGGAGACTTTATTTCGATGTGAGTTTACTTTTACAGAGAAGGTGCAGGAATTGGTGCATACTTGTCCCCAGACTTTCCAGCCGTTACATCTTGTCACGTTTGTGCTCTTTCTCCCTGAGCTAGTTGGGAATAACTGGAGAACAAACACATTCTTTTTTTTTTTTTTTTTAAACTTCAACAACCTTTTATTACCAAACTCACCCAGGGTTAACCCTTTAACCCACCTAACAGCAAAACAGCATCTCCAACAGGATCTAAGATGGAGGTGCACACCTAATAAAGATTGTTAAAAAAATATATATATACACACACTTGAATAAGTATTTTTTAAAAAAGCAAAATTCGGGCTTCCCTGGTGGCGCAGCGGTTGAGAGTCCGCCTGCCGATGCAGGGGACACGGGTTCGTGCCCCGGTCCGGGAGGATCCCACGTGCCGCAGAGTGGCTGGGCCCGTGAGCCATGGCCGCTGAGCCTGCGCGTCCGGAGACTGTGCTCCGCAACGGGAGAGGCCACAACGGTCAGAGGCCCGCGTACCGCAAAAAAAAAAAAAAAAAGCAAAATTCACCAGTCTTGTAAAAAAAAAATTCCCCAAGTGATTTCAATCCAAAAAAACCAAACTCCAGCATTGGCAGTCAGTGCTGGCTCAGAAACCTCAATGCGGGATGCACCTAGGAGAAAAGCATTTCCTCTTAAAAAAAATCCACCTGTCTCCTTCTTCCTGTTCAACTTGCACAGCTTATCCCTAGAAATACCCGATAACTGCACAAACAGGACCCAGTCACGTTCCCCGGCCTCTGCCTGTTGGTGGAGGTTCCCACCAAGGACTGTTCCTTAGCGATTTTCACCTCGACTACAGTCAGGAAATTGACCCCTAATTTCTGAGAACTTGCAAAATGTCCTCAGGCTTCCTGGGGGCTCCGTGAAAGATCGCGGGTCAATGTACCTGACCGAGATGGGAATGCAGGCTGGGCGAAGGGGGCCTTTTCCAAATGAAGACACCCGACACCTTCAAACCTGCAGTTTAACCTACCAGGTGAAAACTAGTAGCAGCTGGCCCTGCCCAAAGAGTGCTGGTCTCCCTGCTTTACCCATAAAAGTAGTAACGAAGAGGAGGAGAGTCCAGCGTGTTTGACCTCATCTCCCTGCCAGGAACTTGGAGCCATGGGCGGCGTCCTCCAGGCTGAGGTCTCAGGGGAGCTTTGCCACTTCTGGCCGCTCCTGGCAGCCTGACTCATGGCTGCTCCGTGGACACTGTGTTCCCTTGTGCAGGGTGCTTAAGAATTACCAGGGAGGGGACTTCCCTGGTGGCACAGTGGTTAAGACTCCACGCTGCCAGTGCAGGGGGCCCGGGTTTGATCCCTGGTCAGGGAACTAGATCCCACACGCATAGCTCAACTAAGAGTTTGCATGCCACAACTAAAGAGCTGGCGAGCCGCAACTAAGGAACACACGTGCCGCAACTAAGGAGCTCGCCTGCTGCAACTAAGACCCAGCACAACCAAATAAATAAATAAATAGATAGAATAAGTATTAAAAAGAATTCCCAGGGAAATTACGTTTTCAATCTGACTTTGTCACTGATGGATACTTGGATAGCAACTTCTAGAAAACTGCTCAGAGGACCTCTCCCGGGGTCACGGTCACAGATCCTTCCAGTTGACGGGCCCTTCGCTGGCCTTGGGCAGCAGCGCATTGATTTTAGAGAAATGTCTGCACCCAAGGAGCCCTCTGTGCACCGACAGCGGGGAGGGATGCGCGGTCTGTGGCACTGCCTTTCTCCTGAACGTAGGAGCCCCAGAGCCAGAGACAAGGCCTCTCGCAGTTGGATTGAGCCAGGATGCAACGGTGCCGGTGAGGTGCTCCCAGCCTGTGTGAGAACTGGCCTGATGTGCTGGGCGGTGAGGGCAGCAGTGAGCTGGAGAGCACCTCGCTGGCCCATCTAGGTAAACCTCCGTGACCAGGATGAACAAAACCGTCGTGTCTGCAGACAGCTCTTTATAAGTGTTTCCCTCCACGCCGTGGATCTTGTCCCAGGGTGGCGGCCTTCACATGTCTCAGGTCGCAGGTTTGGGTCCGTGTGAAGACTTGGTGTGGGGCTTGCTGTGGTCTTCTTTCTTTCTTTGTTTTTTATATTTATTTATTATCATTTATTTATTTATTTGGTTGTGCCGGCTCTTAGTTGCGGCAGGTGGGCTCCTTAGTTGTGGCCTGTGAATTCTTAGTTGCGGCATGCGTGTGGGATCTAGTTCCCTGACCAGGGATTGAACCTGGGCCCCTGCATTGGGAGCGTGGAGTCCTAACCACTGCACCACCAGGGAAGCCCCTAGGGTTGTTTTCTTCTGTCCAATCCAGGCTCTGGCCCAGCATCACCACCCTGTTGAGGGTCCCATCTCTGCTTCCCTGTACCTGGAGCTGAGTCCCAGCCTTTCTCAGCCCTTCTTGCCCTTGACGTTTTCCAGGCATGCAGGTCGCTTAGTTGGTTGACTGTCCCCTGTTTGGCTTTGCCCGGCGTTCCCTCCTGGTGGCCTTCAGGGCCTGGGTTTCCAGCAGGAATGATGCCGCAGGGATGGTCCCTGGGTTCAGGTGGTGTGCGTTGGCTTCCTCCTCTGAGATCACCGCTCTTTGCTTTATGACCGACTAGTGATAGGGGAGTGGCTTTGGTCTCTCGTCGCGCTTTCACCCCAGCATTGGCATCTGTCGGGAGTTTCTAGCTCTGCTGCTTGTTCTCTGGTGGGTCAGCACTCCTGTGCAGAGGTCTGCTGTGCTCTCCTCTCCTCTGTCGTTATTTATCCGCGCGGTGATTTGTATCAAGATGGCCTCGTGGATTCTTACTTTACTCAACGGATTATGATCCATGACATTCATTGTTCTCTTGCTTTGTCCCAGATTTCAGACAAGTTGTGATTTTGAAGAAGAGGAATATGGGGTACTTGCTCTGCAAAGACCAAGTTTTGTTTAACTTTACATCCGCTAAGTGCAGGGGAGCCATGCAGAGAGGTCCGAACAGTGACTCTCTGTGGGACCCCAGTGCCTGGCGTGGCCCACAGCTTGTAGGGCAAGGGGGACTGGCCAGCGCAGAATGTGGGGCAAAGCGCCATCTGTGGGGGGGAGATGCAGTGAGACTCCACCCCACATGAGCCAAACACTCTTCCTTGGATGAAAGACATAAACCGGAAAAGCAGAATTTAAAAACTTCGAAAAGAAAATATTTTTATGACCTTGGTGTTGGGATGGATTATTTAACTTACAAAATAGCCAAGTAATAGAAAAGATTCCTGTATTTAACCATATTAAGATTCACTGTGGTGACAGAGGAACATCATAGACAAAACTAAGTGGTAAAAGCTATACCCATGAAAAAGTGTTTGCAACAAATATAAATGGACAAAGGATTGTCACACAATTGTTTTGTAACCATAATACAAAAAGAATTCCTACAAATCAGTAGGAAAAAGATGAACAGCCCAGAGGCAAAACAAGAACAGCTTTTTCCCAGAGGAGGAGGTCAGGGCGAGCCCGCGGCAGTGGGGGGGTGCACCACTGCAGGAAGGCAGAGCGGGCCCAGCGGGGTGGCCCGGCTGAGAGGCCCGGGGGCGCGGCGGGGTGGGACGTGGCCAGGCGATGTCAGGTGTGGGCAGTGCAGCTTGCAGCCCCTTCTGGGAGCGTCGCCAGCGCAGACGGCGTGCAAGTTTGGTTTTTCTGACATTTTACGTACTAGTGAAAATTGTGGAATCCTAGATCGCTGTTAAAATGAGTGACTGAAATCTGCCCACAGCAGCGGAGGACAATTTGGAAACGTAGTTCCGGGTTGGGGGAGATAACAGGCTGCAACGTGATAGGCGGTTTGTTGTCATGAATGTAGATTGAAGACAGCCAGGTCAGCAGCGCACTGTTGATATGATTTATGGGCAGAGGCCATACGTGGTAAAGGCACCCACACGAGACAGGTCACGGGGCTTGAGGAGAGTGGTTGCCTTGGGGGGAGGTGGGCTTCACCTCCTGTGATGCTTTGTTACTGAAAGAAAGTAAGGTCTGGATCGGAGAAGGTGTGATGTTAATGTTCGTCCCATCTGGGTTGAGAGTACACGGGAGTCTGTTCTTTACATTTGTAATGTTTCATAATCTGAATTTTAAAAAAGAAACATTTCTTAGCAATATAAATGTGCACAGTTACTCAGCTTATAGAAGTTTTCTCTTGAGAATTCATAGTGCTGGGGCATCGCCACATAGGACAGAATTCATACGTAGATCCCGGATGCTGTGAATCCCGTGTGCGCGTGAGATTTCTAAATCGCTGAAAATGATTTCTTCTTGGGAGTAAAGTTATTTTAAAATAAGTGATGTTTCTCAGTCCTGTTTATTTATTTACAGGCAAAGCTAAGTCATCAGTATAGCTACCTCCAGTTTAGTCTGGAGCGGTATCTAGGTGTTCTGCTGGTTCCTGTCTGAGGGCGGGCCCACCTACCCCCACGGAGCCTGCTCAGCGCCCAGTGCGGGTGTCTGTGCTGGAATTCTCTGGGTGAGGGGCTGGCATCCTGCAGAGCGGCGTAAAATGGGCAGTTGTCCTGCTACAGGTGCAGACGGGCAGCAGAGGAGGACTTGTGCCCTGCACAGGTCCTGAGTCCTGTGATTAGCAGTGTTCCTGTGCTTCCCTGTGGATAAGCCTGACACTTCCTGTTTTATGCTCCCTTCCCCCAACCACGGAGATAACCTCCCTCGAGGGATGGGGGAAAGGAGCTTGGTTAGATGTTAAGTGGCCTGATGCCTCTAGGTCCTTTATAAACTGAAAGGGGATTGTTACTATTCCTATTGGAAGCCCAGTCTTAAAAGTTCAGGTAATTATTGTATACTTTTTAGATGTTAACAATTAAATTCAGGTCCTGGCGATTTCTCCTGTCTTTTTCTCGAGTGTTTTCTTTCTATGTTTAACATTATTTATAATACTTGTTGTGATGTTTAAATCTGTTAATGTTATTACCTTTTTAAATATCACCTCTACCTTTATTTAAATTGTTTTTCAGTTGAAAATTGTATGTATGTGTACACACACACACACCAATGTATGTGCGCACACACACACTTATGAAGCAGAATGTCTTTCTAATAAATTGCAGTTTTCTTTTTATCTGTTAGATATATGCTTGAAAGAGGTAACGTCGATGGCGGACAGTCTGTATAATATTCGGCTTCTGAGAGAATTCTCAAATGAGTATCTGAACAAGTGCTTTTATCTCACTCTAGAAGATATGCTGTATGCTCCCTTAGTGTTGAAGGTAATAATGACTTATTAAAAACACATTTTTAAAGCCCTGTGTGAATAAGCTCCTCACTGTGTCCTTGATTTCTCATTTTCCTTTTAGCCAAACGTTATGGTTTTTATTGCCGAGCTCTTCTGGTGGTTTGAGAATGTCAAACCAGACTTTGTTCAGCCCAGGGATGTTCAGGAACTGAAAGATGGTGAGTGACAAACTTTCCGTAAGTGACAGCTGTTTCCTCTAAGGGAGTCGTGGCACAGCACTCAGAAGGTGCGCTTAACTGGTTCCTGGTTTTTGTACGACAGTGGTGTTTAAGTGGTTTCTTTTGGGAGGACAGAGCACTGTCACCGTCTGGGCCCCTGTCTGGTGCGCCGTGGTGGTCACGCACAGAGCTCCTCCAGACTGTGAGCTGGGGGTCCGTCCTGGCCCTGCGGCGTCAGGATCCAAGGGCGAGCAGGAGACGTTGGAGAGAAGGTTCCAGGTGATTCTGACGGACCTCGGGCAGGAAGTGCTCTAGTCCGTGATGCCAATCCTCACCCTCCACAGCTTTGACTTTTTTGCCCCTAAAACAAGGCAGAAAAAGATCTGTTTTAGCATAGAGTAAAACGATCTGCCAGCCTTGAGAATCTCCGAAACTTTAAGAAGATGATACGGGAGAATGTTTTCATGCCTTGTGATTTCTTACAAAGAATATAAAAATCTTAGCCACAGAGGCAAAGATTGATCATTGGCCACATTAAAATGTAGACCTTTTTTTCATTAAAAGATGATGAAAAGAGTTAAAAAAAAAAAAAAAAGGAAATCAAGTAGCTACCAGGGGTAGAAGATCCTTGTCGTATACCTACAGCAGACACACAGTGTCCAGAACATACCAAAAGAAGAAAAAGACAAACCAATAAAAAGAGCAAAAGACTTGAGCAGGTGCTTCGTGAAAGCAGGACTCCGGGTGCCTAATAACGTTATGAAAGGATGCTCAGCCTCGTCAGGGATTGAAACAGAAAGTGACACGGACACACCCCCGCCACGTCGGCAGAGCAGACGCCCAGACGGCCAGGGCTCGGGGCAGTGGCCAAGGCGTGCTCCCCTGCCCCTGAGAACCTCGGCGGCTCCCCTCACGTAAGACCCCTGGGCAGTGAGCGGTCTGGCCCTGGAGTCTGGTTCCTGCTGCCGGGACTGTCCCTGGCACTGTCTTGGGCCGGCGTTCTGGGGAGCAGCCTCAGAGGTGGGGTCCCTGTTCAGACTGGAGCTTCGGGCTGGGCCTGATCTCCTCACCTGACCCCACGGGGGCCTGAGCTGAAGTGGCCACTGAGGTGCTCAGTCACAGGCTGGGCTCAGGAGACCAGGTCTTTCTGCAGCTGAGGCAGCTGCCACCTTGAGGGTTTGGCCGGCAAGGCGTCCCGGCGGCTGCACCCCCAGGGCCCCGGCGCCGAGGCCGCTTGTCAGTTGTCCAGACGCAGCCTCCAGTCCCGGTGCTTGCTCTTCTACTCTGTGTTGGTCTTTTGATCTTAGTACTCATTTTGGTATAATATCTGTCGTATTCATTACAGAATACACTTGTTGACCTTGAACCCATTTTATTTTTTTGGAGAAGTTTTGGTTTCCGGTAAAAAAGTTGGGTCTTTAGTGCTTATAAAAACGGATTTTTTTTTTAGAGTCTTCTTGCTAGTGTTGTAACTGTTAATAACTATTTCTATAAAATTGTTTCTGCAGCTAAATCAGTATCGCACCCCAGAAGCACTCGGCCTCCTGTTCCCATCTCAAACGCCACCAAGCGCAGCTTCCTGGGCAGCCCCGCGGCGGCGAGCCCAGCCGATCCGCAGCCCCCCACCCAGCTGCACCACCTGCACCTCGAAGAGCCTGAGCTCCTGTAAGTCTGTCTGTTCTCGGGACAGAGCCGCCACCCGGCCTCCCTCTTCCTGCTGGTTTACAGTTCCCGTGGGGATTACCTCTTCTCAGGGGTGATGGCAGGCCTGTGCGGAGTAGGTAGTGAGAGGGCCTCCTGTGGCCCCTGCTCCCCCGGAGGCGAGCAGGGTAGCCTTAAAGCGAGCTTGAATTTACTGTGAAAGCTTGAAACCTGTTGTATTACGGGCTGTAACCAGAGGTCAGTACGTCCCCTAGCTGCAGTTTGGATGTTTATCCCAAGTTTGAAGTTCTTGGCACATTTTTGGTTCATTTTTATAATAGTTAATTTTCCCAAGGAACCTGTGAACTTCTTACAGGTTGGCGTGAATTCGTGACGGTCTCCATAGCTTCTCACGCCTTTGTTTTTGAACTTGAAGATTGGTGAGGTAGTGATTTTTCTCTCCCGTCCTTTCTCTGTTTAGGGGGAAAGGGGCCTCTGCCTTTAGCCCATCGCATCCGTTGTTGCCACTGAGACAGAAACAGCAAAAGACAGTGCAGGGAGAGGACCCCGCTGGTAAGAAGTGCCGTCTCCCCTTTGCCGACTGTTTCCCATCCCTCTCGCTGGAGTTCCTTAATATCATGGCTCTCAAAATAAATAGACTCATCATGACGTAGTAATGTTAGCTGAGAAGAGACTGTGGCAGAATTTGTTTTGATCTTTATTGACGTACCTTAGAATTCATAGTCGTTACGGTGAAAATGTTACTGAGCCATAATGAATCACACGGAGCACACAGAAAGTCGTTACGGTGAAAATGTTACTGAGACATAATGAATCACACGGAGCACACAGAAAATTGCTGTTGTCTTTGCGGCAAGAGCTTATACGCTGGTTATCTCAATGGGCGTTGATGTCATTTAATTGATATCGACGTGTAATTAACACTCTGATTATTTTCATGACCGTGATCACGGTTGAATTACACACTGCCTGTTATCGAAACTACGAAAAAGTTTTGTATTGTGGTTACTTGCTTTCCTTAGCAGTTTTGGGGTACTGAGTTATGGTGCATTTCCTTGAGAAATGGTTATTATAGTGACAGAATTTCAAATGATATAAAATCAGTTACTTAATGCTGAACATAAACTGTTTCCTCCAACTGCAGACCAGCGACACCGATCTAATTCCTTAACCCGAGTCGACGGTCAGCCCCGAGGGGCATCAGTAGCGTGGACAGAAAAAAAAAACAGGTGACCTACCCGTGTTTCAAATACATTTCTACTTGACATGTTCGTTAGTCTGACAGAGCAGTGCCCCAGATGTGGTGCAAGGACCCCTGGGGCCCACGGAGTCCCTTGGAGGTCAGAATTATATCCGTAACAACGCCGGGATGTCACTACTTTTCCCATTCTCAGGGCCTCGCCAGGTGTGGGATCACAGCAGGTTGAATCAGATCAGACACAAGCATGCAGCCAGATGTCAGGTCTGCAAGAATGTGAATGATCCCACTGCTTACACTCTGCACTGGTCTGTTTTAGAAAATATGGCCACTGCTCATGTGATAGATTTCTCACGGGAATTTTTAATCATTTTAAAAGGATCTCAGCTTGAATTTCTGAAGTGACAAATATTGATGAATCAATAAAACCTCCTTGGGATCCTCAGCATCTTTAAGGGGAGCTGGGCCAGAGTGTCTGAGAATTGCTGGACTGAAAGGCTCTCTGGCTTTCTTTTGCCCGGGAGAGGGTTTCTTTAAGTCTCCCGTGTGTAAGATTTGGATTCTCTCTTCTTAACTCACGTTCTCGTCACTCACGAGCTTGCGTAGCCTCTCGTGGGGACGTGGCGTGTGCAATGGCTTCTTTCCCCATGTTGCAGGCCTGTGTCTCAGCCAGCGCCCTTTGCTCTCCATCACGCTGCGAGCTGTGACGTGGACCCGGGCTCTGGCGACAGCGTCAGCCTGGCCCGCTCCATCAGCAAGGACAGCTTGGCATCCAGTGTCATTCATCTGACCCCGCAGAACCAGCCCCAGCCCGCAGCCCTCAGGACCGATGGAAGAAGCCTCCTGAACAATGTCAGTATTGAGGACGAGGGTGAGGAGCTCCTGGCCATCGTTAGGACGGATGCAGCTCACCAGGGCGCCGAGCCTGGCCTGATGGCAGGTGCCAGGTCTCCCCAGAGGCTGGCGGATGCCTTAGAAAGTCAGCCTGACAGTTTCTTCCTGGAGCCACTGATGCCGGCTGTGCTCAGGCCAGCCAAGGAGAAGCAGGCGGTCACCAAGGAGGATGAGTGCGGAGAGGGGCGGCCGAGGGGCTTCACGTCCAGGAGATCCGGCGAGGGCCACCAGCCTCCTGGGCGGAAGAAGGCGCCTGGCAGTCACGTCAGTCGAGACTTGAATAGGACTTTCACCCCCATCTCCTGTTCAGAGCTTCCCACGGGCTTCGGCCCCGTGCCCACTGAGGCGGGGCCGCAGGCAGCGGGGGACGCCTGTGGCGGGCCTCCGGCCGGCGGCGTTTCCAGCCTGCCATCTTGGGGACTGCCAGCCGACGGCTTCTTCCTTCACCTGGGCAGGGCCGATGAGGACGTGGAGGGCAGGCTGTCCGCGAGCTGTGCGCAGAGCCCCTGCGCCCTTGGCCCGGAGGCCTGGGCCATCCTGAGGCAGGACTCCGACTCGGACATCACAGACCTGGAGGGGGCCGAGCAGGCCTTCGCCGGTGAGGACTGCCCCGTGCTGGGGGCCGGGTACGCTGGGGAGGAGGAATCGGCGAAGCTGCAGGAGGACCTGAAAGTGAAGGAGCACGAGGGCAAGGACGACGCCAGCGGCCGCTCCAGCCCGTGTCTGAGCCAGCTCAGCAGCGGCTCCGTGGCCGGCGGGAGCGTGAAGATGACCAGTTTTGCCGAGAAGAAGCTTCACAGGCTCAACAGCTGCGAGACCAAGTCGAGCACGAGCAGCTCCCAGAAGACCACGCCCGACGCCTCGGAGAGCTGCCCGGCCCCGCTGACCACGTGGAAGCAGAGGGGCGAGCAGAGCCCGGGCTGGCAGGGCGGGGACCAGGCCAACCTGCTGGCCTCCGAGCTGGCGCGGCTGCACATGCAGCTGGAGGAGAAGCGCCGGGCCATCGAGGCGCAGAAGAAGAAGGTGGAGGCGCTGTCGGCGCGGCAGCGCCTGAAGCTGGGCAAGGCAGCCTTCCTGCACGTGGTCAGGAGGGGCCGGGCCGACGCCACCCCTCGGCCACCGAGAGCGGGGGCCTCGGCGGGAGGGCACCCTCAGCACAACGGGGACGACCTCGATGGCGTGTCCCGGGTGGGAGACCTGCTTGGCAAGGAGGAGGGCAGGGGAGACCTCCTGGGGCCCCCCGACCTGGACGGAGAGGACCTGGCTCTGGTCCAGCAGCATCAGCGCAAGGACCCCGCCGCCCTCCCCGAGCTGGAGCGGAGCAAGGCGCTGTCAGCGGTGCTCCTGGAGGCCGTCGAGGGCGTGGACGTGGGCGTGGACCTGGGCGAGTGCGACCTGTCCGTTGAGAAGCTGAACGAGGCCATCAGCACGCTGCAGCAGGCCATCCTCAGGGTCTCCCGGCAGCAGGAGCAGCTGCTGCTCGCGTCCCCCACACTGCCCGCGCCGGGCCCCGGGAACAGCTCCCAGGACCCCAAGGTCAAGGGGGCCGTACACTTTGGCGAGCCGCTCTCTCCGACGGCACTGGCCGGCCACCGCAAGGCCCCTCGGCTCGGTCCGGGTCGGAATTCCCGTTCGGGAAGACCGGCCGAGCTGAAGGTGCCGAAGGAGCGAGCGCAGGGTTCCTCCCGAAGCAAGGCCCTCACGCCTGGTGTCGAGGCCACCCCTCGCTTACGGTCCTTCTCCCCCCGGACGCCCTCTGACCCGGGCTGGGATGGGGTCGCCGACCCTGGGAGTGACCCCCACGAGGAGTGCTGCTTCGCCGGTTACAGGCTCCACGATGAGAACAACCAGCGGACATTTGTCTCGGCCTCCCCCAGGGATGCCAGCGTCACCTCGGAACAGATGGGCTTCAGGGAGGCTCTGGAAGACGGCGTGAGGGGGGCGGGGCTCGCCGCCCTCAGCGGGCCGGGAAAGGGGGTCGCGGCCCTGGACGGGCCCCCGAGGAGCAAGGCTAACCTCATCGAGGTGGACCTCTCCGACCTGAAGGCCCCCGACGATGACGGGGGGACGGAAGGCCGCCACAGCTCCGCGGACCTCGCCAGCGAGGGCGACCAGAAGCCGGGGGTCGGCTTCTTCTTCAAGGTAAAGCGCTGGTGGCGTCTGTGTCACGTGGTGGGCGGGCACGTCACCCTGGCCTAGTCGTGAGGGCGTCACAGAGAACCTAACCTCTTCTGTGGAGGCTGAGGAGAGACGCATGCGGCTTCGTGGCCACGTGGTCTCCGCAAGGACCCGACTCGCCCTAAGCCGCTGGGAGCGCCTGCTTGCGGGAGCCTGGCTGTGCGCCAGCAGAGCTTGACCTTGGGCCCTGAAATGGGAGTTCTGACTCGTTCTCGTGTGTCACGAAATGTTTTTCTTTTGATGGTTTTCCAACCGTTTAAGAGTGAAAAAACATTCTTAGCTCGCAGTCTCTGCAGAACAGGTCACGGGCTGCACTTGGCCTTTGGGCCAAGGTTCGCTTCACCCCGTTAGAGTCCCGGCGGGCGTAGAAACTTTAGGAAGCGTTTTTGTTTCTCTCAGTGCCTTTCTTGTAGCGTTTCCTTCAGGAGAGGGTAGTGAGTTGTGAGATTCCCTTCTGTCTTGATAGCGCCTCCTTTCGCCCTGGCACTTAGGAGGTGGCTGACGCACCACGGAGCTCTGAGGGCCGTCTTCTCAGGAGACGCGCACGGCCTTTGCCTGATGTTTGTGCTCTTAAATTGGAAACAGACAAATGACCCGTCTGGGTTTTGGCTCCTGTTGTGGAGATACAAGCGCAGTTTTTAAGGCGAACGGAGTTCAGTGCCAGCAGACTAAATGCTTCTCTAAGGGCGCGGTTTGACTCCCATTTGTATTTTAGCGTGTGTGTAGGGAGACGCTCGCTCACCCATCAGTTAGGAGGAGTAGGAAGCGTTTCATGTTCCTGGGGTGCGTGGAGGGCCGGGGGCGGCAGTGCTGGGGACCCGCGGGGGTCGTGCCCGGCCGCGCTGTAGGTGGCGTCTGCCCTGCAGGACGAACAGAAGGCGGATGACGAGCTCGCCAGGAAGCGGGCAGCCTTCCTTCTGAAGCAGCAGCGCAAAGCCGAGGAGGCCCGCATGCGGAGGCAGCAGCTGGAGGTGGAGGTCGAGCTCAGGAGAGACGAGGCACGGTAGGTGGCCCGGGTGCCTGGCGGGCACCGCACGCGGTCGGCGTGGCCGCCGTGTCTGTTGTCCCCTCCCGCGGCGCGGCGCTGGCATGACCAGGGCGTCCTGGCCGCTCCTTCCCGCAGGCGTAAAGCGGAGGAAGATCGGATCCGCAAGGAGGAGGAGAAGGCGCGGCGGGAGCTCATCAAGCAGGAGTACCTGCGGCGGAAGCAGCAGCAGATTCTGGAGGAGCAGGGCCTGGGGAAACCCAAGTCCAGGCCCAGGAAGCCGCGGCCCAAGTCCGTGCATCGGGAGGAGCCCAGCAGCGATTCGGGACCCAAGAGCACCCCCCCACGTGAGCGCGCGGCGCGGGGCCCTCCCCCTTCGCGGCCCTGAGCCACTGGAGTTCTCCCGAAGCCGCGAGGCTGGGCTGCAGGGGGCTCTCCCGTTTCACAGAAGGGAAGGTTGGGACTGAGCGCTGGGTCCTCAGGTGGTGGGAGCCGTGCGCGCGGGGAGGGTCCCAGCCTGGGGCCCCGCGTCCCGCTGGCTTCGGGCCCCCGGCTCTTTCTCCTGCTGCACAGGTCAGGTGGCTGGTGGGCCAAACACGCGTGTCATGAAAGCTTGTCTTGTCTTGTCTCTGGCAGCGGATGACCTGAGCCGGGCCCAGTCGGGCTCCAGCCTGTCCTTGGCCTCCGCAACGACCACAGAGCCCGAGAGCGTGCATTCGGGGGGCACGCCTTCCCAGCGGTAAGGGGCCGGGTGCCGTGCAGCGGGACACCATGTGGGCAGTGGTTCTGTCGCTGTGATTTTGGTGCAATTTCAGATGTCCAGAGCCATGGCAGTAATGTCACAGGAGCTAACTGCCCTTCACCGAGGTTCACCGATTAGCGAAATGTTTCGACATTTTTGTCCTCTGTCCCCTTGTCCTCCCGGCCCTGCACGCGTTTTCGTTTTTAATCGTTTACGAGTAAGTTGGTGGCATCCTCTTTATCCTTAAACGCTTTGGAGCGCACGTTCTCTGAACAAGGACGTTGGCTTGTGTCACCACAGTCATCAAACCAGCACTGCCATTAGGTCCCCAGTCCATGCCCGCCGTGGCCGATTGGCAGAGTGTCCTTGAGAGCCCAGGCCCGTGCGGGACCACGGTCGCCCTGAGTCACTGTGTCCCTTCTGTCCAGAACGGGCCCTCGCCCTCCTTTGTCCTCCTGGCCCTTGACGCTTCTGCTGAGTACGGGCCAGTTATTTTGTTGCCCGTCCCCCAGTGGGTTTCCCAGGATTAGGTCCAGGCTGTGCATGTTTGGCGGGAACACCCCAGAGAGGAGGACGTGTCTTTCTCAGCACAGCCAGTTGTGTGTGTCACTTTGACTTGGGTTAAGGTGCTGTTTTCCCACGGCTGCTGGAGAATTTCCCTTTGTGATTAAGGAGTAATTTGGGCGGAGGCCTGGGGACCCTGTCGCTGGCACTGAACGTCTGCCCACGGGCCTCAGCAGCCACCCCCACGGGTGGGCTTGGCCTCCTGGTAGGCAGGGTCCCCTCCTGTCCTTCATCATGAGTGTTGTCCTGCCTCTCCACACGTCCGGTGGCTTCTTGTCGCCGGGGCTTTGTGGAGGACACCTCCCGGGGATTCTGGTTGGAATTTTGTCCAGGCGGTCGGTTACCGGGGTTGGATTCGGACTGCGCCCGCACCTGCCTCTCGTGCATGAGCGTCTTGTGTCCCGCTCAGCGGAGAAGGCCCTGCAGGGACGCGGCTCAGGCCTGCCAGGGATTGGAGAGTCGTTTGAGACCTGCCGGGGTTTTGGACTCGGCCCTCTCTGCCTGTCCTTCCTTCCCGGGGTCCCGTCCCTTGTCTGGCAGCGGTGCAGATGGCCCAAACCGGGTCCTCTGGTTCCCACGCCAGCAGGGCTGAGCGTGAGGGCGAACCTTCCCTGATGAGGTCACTCTGGTGCCCGAGGCGGGTGGGGTCTTTGTGTCTTGCCCCGAGTCTGTCATCATATTCTCCAGGGAGCACCGGCTGCGCTCCCCACTGTTGCTGCCAGCCTCCTGCCGCGGCCGATGGCCCTTCATGTGCCCATGGTGCAGCCTGGCTCGTTTCGGGGCGGGATCCTGCCAGCCGGTGCCAGTTGTGGGCGAGAGGAGGCGTGCCCGCCGCCCTCCCAGCCCCGCCCCCGTCCTCTTCCCCAGCAGAGTCGAGTCCCTGGAAGCCTTGCCCATCCTGAGCCGCAACCCCAGCCGGAGCACCGACAGAGACTGGGAGACGGCGTCCGCCGCATCCTCCCTTGCCTCGGTGGCCGAGTACACAGGTGACGGCCTCGCTCTCTGCGGGGCACGGGCACACGGCCGCGGCCTGGGGGGGGGCGGGGCCCGGGCGCAGTGGGTGACGTGCCCTCATGTCTGCACAGCCCACGGCTCACTGTGACGTCCTGGGCACTTTGGAACCTTAGGCTTTTAAAAATGACTGTTTCTTGGTTTCTGTTTTTTTTTTTAATCAAAGAAACCAAAATTGGAAAGGGAATAAATTATTACTTACTTTAGTCTTTTCCTTAGTTTATTTAAAATCTGTAACTTAGAATTCTGTCATAGATTTGAAGTGGCTATTCCCATTTTCAAAAAATTACGAACATCCCTAATTCAGCCTACCTGCTGCTTGGTTCTACAAAATTGTCGCCTTTCGTGTGTGTGTGTGTGTGTGTGTGTGTGTGTGTGTGTGTGCTGTAAATATTAATTTTGCAAATCTTGGCCTGCTTTTCGTAGGTCCCAAGCTGTTTAAGGAGCCTAGCAGCAAATCAAACAAACCAATTATTCACAATGCTATATCCCATTGCTGTCTGGCCGGAAAGGTGAATGAACCTCACAAGAATTCAATATTAGAGGCAAGTATCAAATTTCACCCCCAGTTTTTTATGTAGAATAAGGGTGTTTATAAATGAGGGTTCTTTCTAGAGGAGAGCATCCCGATTGTTGACACGTGAGGCTGCTGTCCTGCACGTGTGTGACTCTTGTGTGAGGACACGCAGGACACTCGTGTCCCAGGCCCTCGCGGTTCGGACGGCTCCGCGGAAGAGCGGGATTCAGACCAGCGAGACGGAGGGGGCTGCACTGGGGTCAGGGCTGGGGGTCCAGGGCAGGCCCTCTGGGGTGGGGCACGGGCAGTGGGTGAGATTTCTTGAGTTAGTTTGGTGTTGAGGGCAGGGTGTCTGCGGTGGGGGGGGGGTCGGAGGTGGTGTCGGGTGGAGACAGGAGGGACCCCAGCTCTGAGCTGGGGCCGCTGGAGAAGTGGGAGTTCGGGGCAAAATGCTGGTCGTTTCTGTCCCGTTGCGTTGACTTGTTTGCTCCCCGGGGGCGGCAGCCCTCGGTCACTAACGGTGAGTGGCGGTGGCCTTAGCAGGTGGAAGATGTGGAAGGAGGGTCCAGGTCAGGACTGCGTGCTGTGACCTGACTGACGCTCCGGGTAGGGGCAGCGTGCGGGGCGCGGGGCTCCTCTCCACTCACGTGTCACCGAGCTGCTCCAGCCTCTGGGCTGGGCCAGGAGCAGACAGACGCAAAGGCCTGGCTGTGGAGCTGACGGTCCCAGGCACGAGGCGGCCCCGCGACAGAGCAGTCGCACGAGAAACTCTGGAGGCCGGCGGGTCTGCCCGTCTGTGCTGCCACAGCGTGACAACAGCCACAGACTGACCAGAGGGCGGCTCGGTCCCCAAAAACCTGTTTACAAAAGCGGGTGGTGCTGATTCTGGCCGCGGTCTGGAAAGAGTGAAAGGGGAGCAGGACGCGGGCCCGAGGGTGGCTGCAGTGGTCAGTAGGCTGGTCGGTCAGTGGGTCTTACTCGAAGGTGTCATTTGAGCAGAGGCCTGGAGCGGGGAGGGTGCCCCGCAGATCTAGGGAGGCGCACGGGCTCCAGGTGGGACTGATCCCCTGGTTGGGGCTGGAGCGGGGAGCTGGGGGTCAGAGGTCACGGGGCAGCTCCAGTCGGGCCTCTGTGGGCCAAAGGGGACATGGCTTTGCCTTGGGTGAGGGGGTGAATGCAGCTGTGGGCAGAGGACGGCCGTGAGCCACGGCCTCCTGAGCGGCTGCCGGCAGGGACGGGCGCGAGAGGGTGGAGGCGGGGCCGTGGTGACCCTGCGGAGGGCAGGGCCCGGGGGCCTGGATGTGTCTTTGCGTCTTTAGTTCTGTTCACGTTTGAACAGTTTTTATGTCGTTGAAATCAGTATTATACTTGCAGCTTTAAATTTTGCTTTTTCTTCTTAATTTTACAAGTATATTTGTTTATTTTAAAAAACAAGCCTGTTAGATTCTGAAAAGAATAGTATCTATTTGTGAAAAACTACAGTTTTCTAAAACAAAAACAGAGTGAGAAGAGTGGCATTGTTTTACATCATACGAATCTTTTTAGCTCCTGGCTAGTAGGAGACAGCTGGGTGTGACCCGCTTCCGAGTCTGTTACAGACCACGTGTCCCGTGGCCGCTGGACAATGGCATTGTACCCTGAGGGCCGGGTGAAGAGGCAGATAACGTAGTAAGCAGAGACCCGGAGAGGGTGTCAGGAACCCTGGCCCATGCTCAGAGAGCTGCAGGGGTAGAAAACGAAACTAGACATTTTCAAGCACGAGGAGAATCTGTTTTAAAATGTTTTTGTGTTAGTGATTTCTTAGAGTTGAGCACACGGTACGGCAGACGCTGTAACAAGTACTGACGGTCGTGCCTGCCTCAGGTTCTTTTGTGGCAGCGTTATTGAGAGATCGCTCACGCAGCGTGAGGTCCCCCCTTCAGTGCTAGTTCAGGGCTACTCAGTCTGTCCCCAGGGGGCGGCCATCACCAGTTAATCCCAGAAGCTGCCCCCGCAGAAGGGTCCTGTACCGAGGCCGCTCCCCGCGCTCGCCCCCCAGCGCCCGGCCCCACAGGTCCGCGGTCCCCTCTGTGTGTTCGCCTCTTCTGGACACGTCCCGTGAAGGGACTCACGCCTGAGGCAGCCTCTTGGAGCGGCTTCTTTCGCTCGGCACGATGTTACCGAGGCTCCTCCGAGTTGTAGCGAGTGTGGTGGTGCTTCATTCCTTTTTGTGACTGAACAGCTTCCCGTTGTACGTCTAGACCATTTTGTTTATCCTTTCACCTGTTGATGGACATTTGGATTGTTTCTACTTTTGGCCGTTACGAATAACGCGGCTGGAAACGTTTGTGCGCAGGTTTTGCGTGCATGCGTGTTTTAACTTCTCTCGGGTGTCTAACTGAGAGAAGAATTGCTGGGTCGCGTGGTAACTCTGTGTGACATTTTGAACCACTGGCCGACTGACTGGCTGACGCAGAGGCTGTGTCGCCTCCCCTCCACCAGCGGAAAATGAGTGCGTGCTTCTTCGCACCAGAACCTGCGCTGACTCTAGCTTAGTGGGCATGAGGTGCTACCCCCTTGTGGCTTTTTTTTTTTTTTTTTTAAATATTTATGTGTTTAGTTGCGGCCTGTGGACTCTTAGGTGCTGCATGCATATGGGATCTAGTTCCCTCCCTGACCAGGGATCGAACCCAGGCCCCTTGCATTGGGAGTGCAGAGTCTTAGCCACTGCACCACCAGGGAAGTACTCCCCCATTGTGGTTTGTTTTTTTTTTAAATGGAACTTTGTCTTTTTTTAAAATTTATTTTATTTACTTACTTATGGCTGCATTGGGTCTTTGTTGCTGCACGCGAGCTTTCTCTAGTTGCGGCGAGCGGGGGATACTCTTCGTTGTGGTGCGCAGGCTTCTCATTGCGGTGGCTTCTCTTTGTTGCGGAGCACGGACTCTAGGCGTGTGGGCTTCAGCAGTTGTGGCTCGTGGGCTCTAGAGCGCAGGCTCAGTAGTTGTGGCGCACGGGCTTGGTCGCTCCAAGGCATGTGGGATCTTCCCGGACCAGGGCTGAAACCCGTGTCCCCTGCATTGGCAGGCGGATTCTTAACCACTGCGCCACCAGGGAAGCCCCTCACTGTGGTTTTGGTTGGCATTTCCCTGATGGCTAATGATGTCGAGTGTCTTTTTCATGTGATTTTTCACTTAATGTTAAAAGCATTTTTTTCCTTGGATACCTGGACTGAAGTAAAATCTCAGCGGTAGATGGTGCTCCCACTGAACGGATAACCCATAGCTTTGTGTCCTAGAAAGCTTGCCCCGGGGTGGGTGGTTAGCTGGCCGCGGGCCTCCTGGTCAGGACGGTGGATGCTGCGGTGTGACTGCGGGAGAGACTCACGTTCCCTGTCTCTTGTCCTTCACTCCCTCCACACAGGAGCTGGAGAAGTGTGACGCGAATCACTACATCATACTGTTTCGTGATGCTGGCTGCCAGTTCAGGGCACTTTATTGCTACTATCCTGACACTGAAGAAATCTACAAACTAACTGGCACGGGGCCAAAGAGCATCACCAAGAAGATGATCGACAAACTGTATAAATACAGCTCAGACCGAAAACAGTTTAACCTGATCCCGGCCAAAACCATGTCCGTCAGCGTGGACGCGCTCACCATTCATAACCACTTGTGGCAGCCCAAGCGGCCCTCGGTGCCAAAGAAGACGCAGACTCGTAAATGACCCTGGTGCGGCAGGAGTCTGAGGACGCGCCGGCCAGGTCGATATTTATTATTTTCATCCTTTTGGGTACGAAGTGTGCAGAATCACAGACCTTTTTCAAAGAGGCTTCTAGACAACACGAGAAAACCCTCCCTTAGGTCCCAGCACACAGGACGGCAGGTGGAGCCGGAGTGAGGACTCAGCTCCGTTTCCAGCGGCTCGCGGCCGCCGTGGTCACCGCTACGTGGAGGCTCCCAGACGAGGGGCGCGTGCCCAGGGGCTCCAGGCAGCGGATTCCTTGTACTTGAAGTTCTCCTTCGGTATAAATTAAAAGTGATTTCCTTGGCTTTCTTGCCTCTCACCTCACCCCCTTTTGCACATGACCTGACAGCCCTCTTGCTGGCCAGCTGTAATCTCGCGAGATGATAGGACTGAGACTCGATCTTGGGTCAGGGTTTTTGAATGTCTGTGGGGAAGGAGCTCGTGTTGGGGAAGTCGTTTTCATTTGAGAAACTGTATATTTATTGATTGTGTCTACTGCCAACGTTTATATCCAATTCTAAGATTTCTGAAAAAAATCCTTGTTCCTTGCTGCTCAGAAAAAGTTCACTGAAAATACCAGTTCACTAAAAGCCCTGAAATCTGCAAAGTCTGTCTTCTGCTAAAATAACGTTTACAAGTACGGAGGGGTTCTCGCCGACACGCGATCATGAGGATGGTGAATGGTACTCTCGCTGGTGCTTGCCTAGTTGAAAATAGGAAAAGCTGAGCCGATTACAGCCCGCGTTCATTACGTTTGGGATGGTGTGCTCCCGATTTGTTCACTTTAATAAAGACAGATTTTGGTAAAGTAGAATCTTTTTCACTCTGAGCATGTTTCTCTTAAAAGGCGATGCACTTACGCGGACGGCTCTTTTAGTGTTTTTATCACGTCATCACTCACCCGTCCTGATTCTTGCTTCTGGAAGAGCAGTAAGCGTGCGGTTCTCGGTTTAGATTGAGCATTTCGTTGTGTCGCCTGCTTAAAGACAATTAAAGGGGTTATCTGCGGCCGTCTCGGAACTCCAAGTCAGCGGAATGCTCTGGGTTCTCTCCACGGCGACCCTGACAGCCACTAGGGCTTCTCCGGACCAGACGTTCCTGCCCGGCCTCCACACGGCACCGGAAGTCTGCCGACACCTGTGCAACTGACCAGCTGACCCGACTGCCGGAAGATTCTGGAGTCACATATGTTAGTTTTGCACATATTTTCTCGGGAGTGTTACTTGAATCTATCTCAAACTGCAGAAAGAATCTGAAGATCAGAGGAGAGAAACAGTTAAGACAAAGTATACTGGTAATTTTAGACGAAAAGGTGAACGGACTGTGTCCATGAGGATGGAGGGAACGTGGTACAGAAACGGCAGGGCCTTGCCCGCTCCCGGTTGGGTTTGTATATATCGGTAGCCAGCAGCTCTGTCTGTAAATAGGTAACGAAGCTGTGCGGTTTCTCCAGTGCTGAGTATTAAACAGTCCTGAGTGAACTTTCCTGTTACCATGCCGTTCACACGTGTGCTTTATTTCTCACTGTATGTTGGATATTATATTATTATATTTATTTTAAGAAAGCACTAAGATGTAATAAAGTAATTACCTAATTTGCTTTCTATGGTCACGTTTGCCTGAGGTTGTCGTGACTTGTTTCTCGGTCAGTGTCCCCAGCTCCTTGCTGTAGAGAAATTTCCTGTGGTTTCTAGTTGACTAACGTCCCTTTTATTAGAGCATCACATCCTTCTAGGGAAGGGACGCTTTCCAACTTCTTCCTTTATGCGGACAAGACGTGTGACAACTTCTCTGTCATTTAATAACAGTCCTGTTGAAGTCAGTGGAATATGACTGTTTTCAGTGAAGATTTAGAGGCACTCCCGGCCCAGTGCTGGGAATCTCGCTCCCGCCGAAGTTCTGGGTGAACGCTGGGTTTTCTGATACAGTCAGTCAACCTGTGGGGCATTGTGAAGGTTGTTCGCATGTGGTGCTCTGTGCCCTTCGTTAAGCCAGTGAGGGGACCAGTGCTCGGGACGCGGGGACGGACGCTCCCCTCGGGCCCCCTGTGCGTCGCAGGAAGTTTCAGACGCAGGATTCCCTTCCGTGGTGGAGATTTTCGGTCCTCTCTGGCTTTGGTGGTGGTAAAGTCGTTAATGGCCTCGTAGGCTCCCTGTAACTGTATCGCCTTCCAGGGCACCTGCATATTCGTGCCGTGTTCTTACGGTGGAGGGTTGTGCGTCTTTCCTTGCTTCTCGGCATTCTGACCAGCCACCTGTCTACCCGTTTAGAATTTAACCTGGTGAAGAAAGTGTTGGCGTGCATGGCTGAGCACGTGATGGGGTTCACGTATGCGTCCTTGGTGGTGAGCTGGGACCCCAGGAGCCCAAATAAAACTGCGGTGAGTCAGCCCCGTATTTTACAGATCTATGTGCAGATGTATTAACTTATCCCCACACACGTGTGCGTGAGTGTGCGTACGTGGCGGGGGGGGGTGTGTGGACGCTCGCACACACCAGAGGCGGACGGACTGTCTTTCCCGTGTGTCCTTTGCCTTTGCACGTCACTGCAGGGCAGTGTCTGATCAGGCTGTTTGGACCCAAACTGTGTTTTTTGCTCTGGCAAATTGCAAAATGGAAGAATTCCGAAGTTATGTCTCGGTTATACTTCGTGTGTGTGTGTTCTCTCCTTTGGCTTATTATTCATTTTTGGCTGCACTGCGCACCTTGTGGGGTCTTAGTTCCCCGACCAGAGATCGAGCACACGCCCCCTGCAGTGGAAGCGTGGAATCCTAACCACTGGACCGCCAGGGAAGCCCCTAGGGTATACTTTTATTTTTTGAAACTGTAGCTCTTACTTGGGGAGGGAAGTACCTGAAATGAAATTTCCTGTTAAGATGAACTTGGACAGCCTTTCCTAATTGATGCTGACCTACTCTGTGAAACGCGGTTTGGCCTTTGAGAAGCGGGAGTGAGCGGCTTTAGGCAGCCCCCTCCCAGTTTGTGGCCCTCGTTTCTGGTGGGGGCTCTGCGTGCGGGGAGGATGGGCTGCGCTTCTGCGTCACGGTCACGGCCAAGTCCGCCAGCGTTGGCGGGGAGCAGAACGCGTCCGGGTGGCATCCCGCCTGGCCGTCTCTTGCAGGGGTTGGGGGCGCCTTGCCGCGGTCTGGAGCCTTCTCCGGGCTGTCCCTGACTGCATCTCCATGCGAAGGCCCGAGCTGTGGGGACCGTTTGAGATCTCGGGGGCAGAACTTGCCCTGGGAAGAAGTGGGGCCCCTCTGTCTCCCTACCCTTCCCTGTGCTCATCTAGGAGGGGGTGATCTCGTTGTTCTCTGTTCTTTAGAAAGAGCGAGTTGCCGTGTCCACGTGATTTCCTCAATAGCAAGGAAAAGCCGCTTACTGTGGGAATGAATAATTAACAAAACGTAGTAAACACTACAGCCTGAGCTCCACGCCGTCAAGCCCGGATGTAATCGGTGAAGGATTTGTTTCACGGGAACCCTTTCTTGGCAATGAGAATTTGGGGTCGCCGCCGGTGCAAAGAAATAGCAACAGCATAAAAACCGACTTTCCCATAAAAGTGAAGTCTAGGCTGGTGCTATTACAAAGGTCAGAAGCTAGCAATCTTGGCCTTGGAGTCACGTCTCCGGGCCTGTGTTTTCATTGGGTGACTGATTGTCTGGAACTGGGAACTCTGAGGTACCGTTACTCTGGGCCTCGGCTGCGCACACGCTCCACGTTTACAGTTTGAAATGCTGTAATGATGTGATTGGTTAAATTGACAAGCCTGCAGCTCCAAGGACCAGGCATTGAGATGGGGGCTCAGATGGCCTTGGACCATGTGTGCTCTTTGCTCATCCAGGTCAGGATCCTGTGATGGGAGTTTCTGAGCATACAGAAGGCGTCAACAGCACCGCCAGGCAGAGGCTGAAGCATCAGGACTTGAATTTAAAGTGTGTGTGTGTGTTTTTTTTTTAAAGCTGTTATTTTCAGTTGAACTGATAAACCTCTCTAGTCTCCATTTGTGCAAGAAACAATTTGGTTTTTTGCCCTTTTAATTCTAGGTGGTGAGTTTTTTGTTGTTTTCATCACAATACAACCCTTGTTCTTTTTTTTCAATTGAAGTAGAACGTACCTACAGGAAAGCAAACGGATCCCAAGTACAGAGCTTGATAAAATTTGACAAAGTGTTTATTCTCATTTTTTAAATGAGTGGTTCTCAGTATTTGTCACGAGTTCTCCCTAGAGTTTTTTGCTTCTAAAGTACATTTATTAATGGTTACTTTGTGCGGTTTTCGTGGTAGGCACGGAACTGCCAGTAGGAGTCGATCAGCTGCAGAAGCATCGCTGCAAAAAGCCGCTGTGTGCGGGGCGGAAAATGCGTTGTCATCCTTGTGTGTATTTCTTCACGTGAGACTCCTGTTCAGCTCGCGAGCGCCCTGTGTGCTATGGGTGCTAAGATCCCTCATCCAAGAAGTGCTTGCTGCGCCAGAGGGGCAGCCCTCCCGGGCGGGATCCACGGGGGCCAGGCGTCAGGTGCCACCTGCTTAGGACGACGTGGCTGCTTTGGGAGGGTCAGGGGGGAGATGACCGGCCAGGTGAGGGCACGTGGGGCGGGCACGGGGCTTCTTGGGGGCAGCGGGGGCGTCTCCCTTTATTTGTTCTCGGCCCTCGGGCCATGTTGCCGGCACCAGCTGGACATTTGGTGAAAGTTGGTTAAACCTGCTGCCGGGTTGGGGCTGGGGGACGCCAAGCCCTTGCTCTTGCACCTGGATGTGGAATGATCTCGCGGGACGTTTGCGTCACAAATCCCGGGGACCCATGGGGTGTAGGGTGGGGCCCAGAGCCCAGTGACGCGGGGGTGTGGAGGCCACTGCCCGGTCACACGTGGACTGGGGAACGGGGCGGGGCCCATCTCACCTGGAGCCCTGCTCACCGTCCGGTGCCAGGTGTGGTCCCATGGGAAGGGCAGGAGTGGGCGGCCACCCTGAAGTCAGGCAGGACCATGTTAGAGACAGACCTACGGGTGATCTGGGTGCCGGGACCGGGGCGTCTGCTCTGGCTTTCTGAGCGCCCAGGCCCTCACGTAAACACTGGCGCTGCAGACCTCGTTCTAGAAGCCCCGGGGAGGTGGCACCTCAGCTGCATAGAACTAGGTACAAGGGGAAGGCCTCGCCCTGGAACTTGGGGCGGGGGAAGGGGGGTTTCACGCAGGGCGGGCAGCCCTCAGTGAGGGCAGCCCCCCCCCACCCCTGCCAGGCCTCCCGCTGCCCGGAACCCACTCTGCCCAAAGGCGCCGCCCTTGAGGAAACACCGGGTAGTGCTCCTTACTTGGAGACGCTTTCCTTGGACTAGAAATGGATCAAATGAACAAAAAAGCCCTGCTTTCCGGACAATTCTGTTTCATGTTACTTCTGTTTATTTATAAAATAACGCACTCCTTGAAAGCATCAAATGCGGTAAACAGTTGAGAATCACACCAGGGGAAGCTGCAGGCTGCCCACCCCCGGTGCCAGTGCCCAGGGGGTCGCCGCTGTCCACGCTTCCAGACCCTCCCGGGCATCCGCAGACTCGGACGTCACACACACGCGGGGCGGGTGGCGTCAGCAAGCGGCCCCTGGGTGCCCTGTCCTCGTGGAGCCTCTCAGACGGGCAACTGGAAGGACCCGTGTCTGCTGGTCTAAGATGTCCTTAATTTTAAGATGTGCCACTATTTTGTGCCACCAAGAAGGGGAAGTGCTGCCATGCAGCCTGTGCTGTGTCGTCGGTCAGGAGACACCCTCGGAGACGTTCAGGTGTGTCTGGGGGCGGGGCAGAGGGCTCTCAGGCGCGAGGAGGCCCAGGTAGGGGTGCTGTGCACGGACACACAGTAGAGCGACGCATACAACTAGGTTTCTCTGCATCAAAACCTGGCCGAAGACACAGGGACCGGAAATCATGCCCCAGTTCCTGCTGGTGAATATAAAATACTAAGATGAACCCAGACTCAGACATTATGCTCAGCAGTGTTTAAATGGGAATAAAGGTTCAGCGTGAGAAAGTGTAATTTACGTTGGGTGTAAGAGGGAAACCACACGTAAAAAGAAGTTGATGACGTTCAATATGTATCATTCACGATGAAAAACGTTGCCGTTAGAAGTCTCGTAATTTGATGATACCCGCCAGAGACCTCCAGCAAGCCCCACACTTAACTGGGGACACTTTCAGTGTCTCACTGTTGAGTCAGGGTGGAGGCCAGTTTGCCTGTGGTCACAGTGAGTAGCCAGGGCTTTCCTGGACGTCTGAGCCGTTGTAATAAGACAGGGAAACAGGAGGTTTAAAGGTAGGAAAAGAAAAGCCTGAACCGTCTTTATTGGCAGAGATATGAAAGTCCTCCTAGAAAAGCACAGGAACAGGTGGTGAGTGTTAGAAGTGCAGCGACCAGCATGCAAACTGAAGCGTTTCCAGACCCGCTCGTGACCAGCACGTGCATCGAGCAGGGCGGTCACGGGAAGTGAAGCCCACTGCTGACCCCCCGAACAGCCGGTTACGGTCACTTAGGGCGTCCCGGAGGTGTGACTAAGCCCGAGGTTCAAAGTCAGCAGGTGCCGACCCCTCGCACCGGGTCTGCAGATGGGCCGCCACCGCACACAAAATCCCCAGAGGACTCCATGGGGTGCCATCTGCTGATTCAGGGTTTGGCTCTGGGGACCCAGGACAAGGAGCCCTGACTCGGGTGCCTGCCGTCTCCCTGTCGTCTGGGCTTGGGAGGGGCTGGGCCCCAGCAGGTGAGCAGGGCCACGTGCCTCCACGCGGACTGCAGCTCCCTCCGCCCATGCGGGGTGCAGTCCCACTGCGGGTGGCGTGGCGGGGAGTCCGTACTGCAGGACTGAGCCCACGAGCCCTGGGGTCTCAGAGCAGGTCTGGAGGTGCGGGGGCTCTGCTCGGGCCGGCACGGCGGGTGCACGGCGGGCTCACACGGAATCCCACGGCTGTCCTGCTGGTGTCACCGGGCGTCCCCTGGCGTGAGGGTGAGGCATTTTTTCAGTGTCTACGGAGCAAATTCACGCTTCCCTTTCTGGGAGATTTCTGGTCATTTGCCCACTTTCAATTGGGCCTCTCTAACTGGGTGGTTCTTTTTCTTACGGATTCATAGAAGATTTTTAAATAATCTAGACAGGATTCTTTCATTATGGGAGCAGCATACATGCCAAAGCGTGGCCTTTTTTTTTACTGTTGGTGTTTGGAATATAACCCCTTCTCTTAGCGTTATTTATTTATTTATTTTTGGCTGTGTTGTGTCTTCGTTGCTGCACACGGGCTTTCTCTAGTTGCGGCGAGCGGGGGCTACTCTTCGTTTGCAGTGCGCGGGGTTCTCATTGCGGTGGCTTCTTGTTGCGGAGCGCGGGCTGTAGGTGCGCGGGCTTCAGTAGTAGCAGTGCGTGGGCTCAGTAGTTGTGGCTCGCGTGTCCCCTGCATTGGCAGGCGGACTCTCAACCACCACGCCACCAGGGAAGCCCCCCTCTTAGTGTTTTTAATTGGCGTTTCCCTGGTTACAGATGAGTAGAGCATATTTCCATCTCTTTGTTGGTCTTTTTGATTTTCTTCTTTTGTGAAATGTCTCTTCAAGTTGTTTGCCTACCTTCCTGCTGGGTCATCTGTCTTTTTCTAAATAATATACAGAAGGCAAGTTTTTAAAACATATTTACGTTATCTTCTGTATATTATCTTACCCGTTCAGCACTTCTTCACTTTCTTTTTGGTGTTGTGGTAAGCAGTGTTTCTAAAGACTTACTTGGTTCCCCGTCCAGCCTCAGTGAGGACCCAGGCTCAGCACCAGCTCTTGGGGCAGGCCCTGGGGGAGGAGTTCCTCTGGGAAGACCCCCAAACCCCCCTGTGCAGGAGGGCAGCCGGGAACCAGCCACAGGGATTGCCTCAGAGCCAAGGTGGGCACTGAGCTCCCCATGGGCCCCCTCCGTCCGGACTCTTGGAGCTGCTGGCCTGAAGGGCCGGCCCCGAGATGGGCAGGACGACGGGCTGTGGCAGACGCCCAGCGAGTGTGGAGCCCCTGCCGTCCTGGGGGCTGTGGCCCGGGTCCCTGGGACGGTGCGGGGCAGCAGGAAGGCGGCCTGGGTGAGCCGTCCTCCCCACCATGACCCAGAGGGACCCTGGAGGTGTGGCGCTTGGCTTCGAGGACCCCTGCCTCGGGGCCAGGTTCCCTGAACACCTTCCAGGACCCTGCCCCCTGACCAGGAGCCGCTCTGAGGTGACAGGGGTCCCCGCCAGAGAAGGGATCTGCAGGGGCCGGGTGGTCTCCCTGCAGGTGACCAGGGCCAGAATGGAGGTCCACTGTGAACCCACGTTGTTAACTTGGGCCTCAGTCACTCGGAACTTGGGGGAGGCTGGTGAGGAATAGTCCTGGGTAGAGCTGCTTTTTCTATCCAAGGCTCATCTTGCACCCCTCGCCCCCCCCCACCACAGTCTCCTAAAGTATGAGACTCAAGCCTGAGGGTCCCCTCCCTGGTGGGAGAGCAGGGCCCACAGCGGGACCGGGTACAGCCTGCAGCCTCAGAGCCCCAAGTCCTCGTGAGAGGGGACAGGCCCTGGGGTGACAGGGACCCCACAGCCAGACCAGGCAGGGTCTTAGAGTGCCATGACGAGAGCGTCAGGGGTGGACACGGGCTCTGCCCCCCATTCCACACGCTCACACCGCTTCCCCAGTGCAAACCTCGTGCCCCTGAACCACCTCCTCCTGGCTGCCCGGCCCCCGAGGCTGCCCAGGCGCCCAAGAGGAGGGCGAGGCAGAGTCCTGACCAAGGCCCCTCCCCGAAGGACGGATGGTCTGCTGCTTCTCCATCTTCCAGGCAGCGGCCTGAGTTCAGGACCTGGGAGGGAAGCCGTCTGCCCCTGACAGGCGAGGCCTCGGGCCTGCTGGGAACTCAGCCACAGTCAGGTCCCTGATGGAGGCCAGGCTGCCAGGAAGGGTGTCTTCCTGGAGAGAGGAAGGTGCAGCCAAGCCTGGACCACACTTCCAGGTCCAGCGGGCCTCTTGGAGCCAGCAGTGACGTGCCAGGCTGGGGGCTGCAGAAGGGCTGCAGAGGGTGCGGGTCAGTGCTATGTGGCCACCCCCCGGCCCCCCAGGCAGGCCCTTGAGGGTACCTGGAGGTGCCCATGCAGGGTGCCCGGGGCATGGAGGACCTGATGGTCATTCCCAGCTCTGCGCTCTGTGACCGGGGCCATGGAACAGACTGTCTCTGACAGTCCCCGCCTGGAGGGCCTGCTCTAGGCATCCCTGAGTTCCCCGAGACCACCGTGCTAGGCCCCCAAGCTCCTGCGGATATCACTGAGGACAAAGGTGGCTCTGGCCATCTGGCCGCCCCTGGGGGCCTGGAATGCCGGGGGTGCTCCCCCAGCCTCTGCCCCTGGAGGCTCCAGCCGAGGCCCCCAAGCCCCAGGTGGGCGGGGCTGCCTTCAGGGCGGGCGGACTAAGGTCCTGGACGGCAGACCCCAGCCTGCACGCCCGTCGGGGGACCCTGGGACGCAGGAAGCCATAGCTCGCCAATCTCACAGGAAAATGCTGCGACTCTTCTGAGAGACCCACTCATCAGGGCGCACAGCTGCCCCCAAAAGAAAGAGGCACCTCTGAGACCACTGGGTGTGGACCGGGGTCGAGATGAGGGCCAAGAGCGTCGTGGGGTGCCCGCCTTGTGGTCCTGCATCCGTGTTCGGCCTCCGGGGCGCGGGGCGGGCCGGCGCCGTCTCGAGGAGGGGCCTCCTTCCTCTTTTGGCGGGTGGACTTGGGGTGAAGGACTGTGCTGTGCCCGCCGTCCTTTTTTTCTCCTTTTCTGCCTTCTCTGGCTTTAGTAAGCATTTGCTGTGCTTCCGTATCTTCTCGTCCCCCAGCTGCCAGTCGCACTTCTTTGTGAGATTCTGGGCGGCCGCCCCGAGTCTGGGCTCCCACTTGCACCTGCCGCACGTCTGCCTGTGAACGCTTGGCTCCGGGGTGGGGCGAGCGGGCACCTTAAGCCGGTGTTCCCAGGCCCTGCGCCCTTGACAAGCCGGAATGGCCGGCACGTTGCTGGCGTTATTGTTCTGACCAGCTTTCTATAGGAATAAATAAAAGAGGTTTTCCTCTAATTTTGTTATGTTTGAAAAACTCGGCAAAACATTGAGAAATGTCCTCTACTCGCTCGGTCAGGGCGCCCGGGTGCAGGTCTCCAGCCTCCGCTGGGCCCTCTGTCTACACTTAGCAGTGGGTATGACTGTGCATCCCGGTCTGGAGATGAACCCCACTTCTCACCGCCTGTCCTGTGCACCCCAGACTCAAGTCAGACAACTCCTGAGGATCCCTGTCGGATGCCATCTTCCCCGTGTGGGATTCCAGGAGCTGCAGCCCCACCTGGTTGGAGCCCCCGGTCCAGCGGCCAAGCAGGGTCCCCTCCCCTCAGGGAGTTGGAGCGTGGGTGCCAGGAGAGGTGGCAGGTGCAGGAGAGGACGCTCGCTGGCAGGACCCCAGGAGCCACTGACCCTGCTGGGACGGGCCCTGGCCCCAGAGGCCACCCTAGCCCATGTTGGCGGCCTGTTGCTCCATCAAGGGCCCTGGGGTCTCCCAAGCCCGGTCAGCCCCCTTCCCGACTGCCCACAGCCTGCACCATCCCCTGGGCATGTAGACGCTCTCTGGGCGGGAGTGTCCCCAGGCGGCCAGCGTGGGGGAGAGGAGCTGCACGTGTGCCCCTCCCTCAGGGCAGGCTCCTCCAGCAGCCGTGTGGCCCCGCCCCCCCACCCCCCACCGGGTGGGGGGCCGCGTTGGCTCCTCTGCCAGCCTCTGGGAATACTCTCTGTAGGAGCGGGAGCCCCACCCCAAGACAAACACGGCTGCCTTGTGCTGGCGAGGGGCACACATCCCTCCTGGGCACGGCCGGGCTCCAGGGCCAGGCAGCTCGCCAGGGAGCCCTCCTGGACCCCGTCCCCGCCACCACCTGAGTTGCTTCCTGCTTTTCGGGAATGCTCAGGCCAGCAGCATCTCCCTGGGGTAGGGGCTTCCCTGTGGGGACCAGGGGGTTGGAGACCAGAGCAAGTGTCTCTAACCCTTGAAACTGGGCGGCTGGGGCAGACCCAGGCCCAGAGCTTGAAGCCATGGAGGGGAGGCCTTACAAGCAATCCTCTTGTCTGTAGGATGCATCCATTTAATAGAAGTTCCCAGCACTGAGCGTGCAAAACCTGTCAGAAAGAGTCACACAGGAACCGCGGTGGTGCCCCGAGTCCCTCCCTCAGAAGGAGAAATGTCCCTCGCGGAGGCCTGGGCCTACTAGTAGCCCAGCGGCTGAATTGTGCTTCAGGTCTGGTGTTAAAAGGAGGTCAGATGGCGCGGCTGCGAAAGTTCAGCGTAAAACCAGAGGAAAAGGCCGTCATCTGATTCTCTTCCCCAAAGTCCAAGGCCGCTGTGGGGTCTCACAGCAGCCCCGCCTCCCTCCTACCGAGCCCAGGCTGCTGGTACCTCTCCAGAGCCCCCTGCCCCGCCCCTGCCAGGGCCTCGGCCGCGCTGCGGACCCTCCTGCTTTTCATTTCCTTCTGGAAAAGGCTCCCTTCGCATGCCTGCCTCACCGTTCCGGAGACCCTTGCGGCCCGACTCTGGGCCAGACCCTCACAAGTGAGACCACAGGGGACCCACAGGGCAGACAAGGGTGGCCCACCGCCCCGTGGCTTGGCTGAGAGCTGTGGGCAAGGCCCAGGAATCAATACCAGCCGTGGCCGTGGAAACGGGCAAGTTCAGGGGCTGCAGTGTGCTCTCCTGCTCCGGTGCGAGCCCCCGGCCCGGGCCTCTGCAGTCCAGCCTGGCTCCTGTCTCTGCACTGCGGCCAGACCCGGTCACGAGTTGCGGTGCGTTTGTGCAAAGGGCCAGGGATTGTATAGATTTGTAAAAACAGGTTAAAAAGGCTTCCCACCAGCGTCTGGTAGTGCCCGGGGCAGCCTCGGCCGTCACCGGGTCCAGTCCCGGGAACAGCTCTGGGCTGGGCGGCAGGTGGGGGTCGGGGCCCTGCGCTCATGCATCACGCGGCCCACGGACCCTGGCAGGACGAGGTCGGCCCGGAGGGCTCCACACGGCACTCAGAACTGCGTCTCGTCCCGCGTCTCGGGGTTGCAGGAAGCCAGCTTGTTGCTGCAGCTGCTCTTCCGGCTCCGGGAGCTGCTGGCCACGTGGGCCAGGGGGTCTGAGCGGATGAGATACCTGCGGGGAGGGCGGGAGGTCCCTGATGTCTCTCTGCGCCTGGGAGGCTGGGCTGGACGCCCACGCGTCAGATAGGCAGGTGTCTAGACTTGTCCGGGGACCCGGTACTTACACAATGTCGTTGGGCTCCAGCCGCGTGTCCGGTGGAGGGTTGATGAGCACATAGGAGAGGGTGTTCTGTTGGTCGTTCATCTCGTCTGCGGAGACAGGGCCCAGCGCGCAGTCACCACTCAGCACCCCCCCCTCCACCTCCGCTCTGGGGGGCCCCGAGGAGCTGGCAGCCCTGGTCCAGCTGCAGAATCCTCCCGGCCTTTCAGCCGTTCTGCCTGAGCCCTTGTCCTGGCGAACCCAGCAGGGCCGGTCCTCCCTGACCGACACTGGCCTCGGCACCCGCGCTGCACGGGCATGGGGGCGGCCGCGAGGGCAGCAGGCACTGGCCCCCACGGTCTCTCGATGGCTCGCTCAGCTGAGTCATCAACATCTTAGGGTGTGCTGACCCTGAACATCGAGCACACCTGTGCACACCGACACGTGTGCACACACCTACACACCCGCACTGACACCTAGTGCAGCCCTCAGACTCCCTCCCTCCCCCGCCCCCCAGTGCCCTGCATCCCCACCCCATACAGGCCACCCCTGACCCCTCCTCAACCCTCCGCTTCAGACTTGTCCTTTCCTTCCCAAGACCTGCTCCCGTGGCACCAGCCCGGAGTCCGCCCGGCTCAGTCTCCCAGAGGGGCCCTTGGGCACACACGGGGTCCGAGCTGCCCGTCACAGAGACAGCCTGGGGTCCAGCCCACGGGGTGGCTGTGGATTCTGGAGAAACCCTGGTCACCTCACAGGTGCCTCTCCGGCCAGATACAGGGACAGGGCTGGCCGCTGTCTGGCAGTGACCCCAAGCTCACGAACGGCTGGCGGCCTCAGTTTCCCCATTTGGTGATGCCTAAAGGCGCCCCCTGACCCAGGACCGGCCCTCCAGGGGGATCAGGCCCTGGGTGGCCTCTGCCCCCAGCCCCTCCCGTTCCCTTCTCTCGGCGCCAGCCGGTCCACTGGGGGGCAGGATCCTCTGCGAAGCCAGGGCAGTTGCCCGCTGGCTGGCCGGGGGCGGGGGGGCTGCAGCTCGCGCCTCTGAACTGATGGGTTCAGGGCCGCATCTGGCGGTACATTCGGGACCCGCACGGCGGCAGGCGGACGGCGTGCTTCCTGGGGACAGGTCGGGGCACAGGCTGGGACCCGGGAGCTGACGGACATGTGCAGACCCTGACGGCATCAGCTGGTGCCAACCTCACGTCCACGCCCGGGAAGGGGACGGCCTGACCCCCGCGCGGGGTCACGAGCCAGGTTGACTCACGCTGGAGGCTGCGTGCCTCCAGGGTGGGCAGCACGGAGCCGGGCAGTGGGGGCAGCGGGTGGCGCAGGTGGGGGCGGGGAGGCTCCCGAAGGCTCTCAGGGATCCCGCACCCCTGACCACAGCCAGGACGGCTCCACGGGGACAGGCGCACGGTCAGAACAAGGAAACCGAGAGGCCGGTGCTGGGCCGGGCCCCTCTGTGTGGCCGGGGAGAGGGGGAGCCACGCCTGCCTCGCTGGGCCCTCCCCTCCGGCCTAGACCCTGCTTCTCCCCCGGGGGGCATGGATCACGGGCATTCCCGGCCCGAAGCAGGCCCAGCTCCGTGCTTACAGGGGCCCGGCTGTGGCGCCCAGGGCTGGGTGTGCTCTGTTGCGAGGCCCAGACCCCGACTTCCGTGGGACGGGGCGGCCGCGCCGTGCCTGCTGTGCTCTGGTGAGGGCCCGGGGTGCGGCCGGGGGCTGGTGATGGCACTCCTGGCCAGTGACCAAGGGCTGTGCTGCTGCACTCCCCCCCGCACCCGCTACCGGGCACCGCAAGCCTCTGTGCGGGCCCTCCTCCTTCAGCCCGCAGACCAGACGCCCGGCCCGGCCCTGGGCGTCCACGTGCTCCTCTGGCGCCCCACCCTGACCACAGCCCCACTCTCCTCCGTGCACTGGGGGCAACTGTAGCACCTTCCCCCGAGATGCATACCGCTGCTGGGTCCTCATGGCGGTGCCCTCCCCGGGAGACTGACTGCCCTGCAGCCCCCCAGGATCAGCCTCTCCTCTGGTTTTACATCCTGGCTTAGGCACCTCTCGGTGTCCACACGTCGGTGGGGGGCTCAGGACACACCACCCGGGGAGCCTGTGGGTGTGGCCACCCCTGCCCGGGAGCCTTGGCAGGGAGCAGGGGTGCAGCTGGGCGCAGGGAGGGGGCGACGCAGCCACCCCGTTCACGGCAGCCCCAGGCTTGGACTTGGGCTGGCCTGGGGGCTCTGCCGTGAATGCGGTCGTGGGGTGCGGGGTGAGGAAAAGCACACGGACCCCGGAGATGCCAGGGCTTTGCCTGCTCAGGCCCAGCTGGGCCGACCCCCAGCAGCTCCCCCGCCGTGAACCCCGGAGCTTCTCGCTCCTGGGCCTGGGTCTGCCCCTGGCCGTCCAGTCCCACCTGAGCTAACACCTACCTGGGCTCAGGAGGCCTGTCAGCGCTGGGGTCACCCCTAACCCCAGAGGGCCGGGGCGTGCTGGCTCTGAGCCTCCCCGGATCGTGAGGGGCCCCCAGGGAGTGAAGGGGTCCCGGCAGGGAGGCCTGGACTCTGCTCTGACCTCTTTTGGGGTCTGGGGGCACGTCTGGGGGCTGTGGAGTGTCTTCCTGGAAGACACAGGGGGCCCACGCAGCACCTGAGCCTCTGGATGAGACAGAGAACCCCCTCCTGAAGCCCCAGCGGGGGCGCGGTGGTCAGCCGTCCCCCGGGCTTGGGTGGCCCTCCGAAGGCTCAGGGCGCAGCAGATCCCAAGGCCCCAGGCACCAGCCCACAGGGCCACGGGCACCCTGGCCTGGGGCCCTCCATCTGGGTGCTTCCCGAGAGCTGGGTGGGCTCCCAGGGGCTGGCTGCAGGCCGATGGCCACCTCCGTGCTCAGAGCAGGGCTTATCTCAGACAACAGTTGGGGCAGAAGGGCTGGGGTACTAGGGTCAGTACCGAAGTCAGCAAATGAAGGAGGAAAGTTAAGGTCCCCGCGGTGGGGCGGCCTGGGAGCTCGTGGGCCCCTGACTGCAGGGACCCTCCCTCGTGTCTTGTCCTGTCTGCCTGCCTGGCCGGGGCGGGCGGCCACCAGGTGGACCGTCGGTGAAGGGTTGGCCTGCCCCTCTGCCAGACTCCAGCCACCGGAGCAGAATTACCTTGCAAATATCCCAGGTTTACCCGATTCATGACATCACTGGCTGTTAAATTTGCTACATCCTCTACGGAACACACAGGAAGAGGGACAGACAGAAACAGAGAGAGACAGGTGAGCAAACAGCGCAGAAGAGGCGGCAGTGCAGCGGGGAGGGGGGCAGGGGGCGGCTGCAAGGCGGGAGGCCCGTCTGTCCCTGAACAGAAGTCGGTCCCTCATCTGCCAGGCTCTGGTGGGGGTGTGGGGGGCGAGGAGGCCCAGGGGAGCACTGAGTGCCCACCCAGGGGCGCCCGCTCTGGGGCTCAGCTGAGCTGGAGTCTCTGCCAGTGCGCGACGCGAGGCCGTGAACACGGGACACCCCACTCGGAGCCTCGGCAGTCAGTGTGCCACCCGGAAGGGGGGTGACAGCACTGAGAGGGGACAGAGGTAAATCGTGAGGCTGGGGTGTGGCCGGGAGGGGCTGGGCAGCTCTCATGGGCGGCCGTCCACCTCGGGGCCCGCAGACAGCCAGACCCTTGGGCAGCTCCTGGGTGAAGCCCGAGCTGCCTCATCCCACTTGGAGGGGACTTAGGGGCCCCTGAGCCAGGAGGTGGGCGCCTGGGGACAGAGCCAGGCCTGGGAAGTGGGCAGAGTCCCCGAGACGGAACCCAGCGGAGTCCAGAGCCTTCACCAGGCCGGGCGGCGGTGGGGGGCTTGGGCCCCTTTCGGCCCCATCAACGGAGGCAGCAACTCTGGAGTGAGGGGAGGGGACGGGCTTCTCTCCTCTGGCCCAGCCAGGGCACCCCAGGCCTGTTCACGGTCACGTCACAAACTTCTCCCCAAAACAAGCTATGGAGAAAATCTGCCGATGACAACCGCCCTGGCGGTGTCGCCCTGAAGTCGCAGGGAGGGGGTGGCCGTGCGCTAGGAGCAACGGTGGGGCCCCCGTGGCCCGGGAAGAGTGTTTTGGTGCTTGGCCGTTCGACCGGCGGCCCCCAGATCTGCCCCCGTAACCCCGAGCTCCAGCTGCTGGGAGGGCAAGGGGAGGGGTGGCCGGGGGCTCTGGGGTCTCCCTGCCACACCCTGTTCTTGTTCTCACAGTACGCAGCGGGCCTCTGTGTTTCTGACCCCAGCAGGACCGGCTGCAGGTGGCCGGTCTGTCCCCGACCGAGGCCTGTGCCCTTGGCTTTCGGGGAGCCCGACCCAGCCCTCCCCACCCCCAGCTGCCTCCTGCAGGAGAGCTGCCTGTTAGGCTCAGCCGGCCTGGGCCTTTATTTTACAGATGGGGAAACTGAGACCGTAGAGTGGAGGGGTGAGCCCTTCCTTACGCGGAAGCTCCACACGGGGAGCTCTGACGGGCCGCGGGGCGGGTGCCCCGGTGGGCAGAGCGCGGGCCGGGAAGGCAGACGGGCAGACGGCCCTGCGGCCTTACCGTAGCCAGTGGTGGGCAGCCCCAGATGCTTCATGCGGTTCTTGACCAGCTCGGAGAGCTCCTGCCGCTCGGACCGCTGGTGCAGGCGGAGCCGCTGCTGGCTGATCTCCTCGGCCGCCGCCTTCCCCGTGTGCCGGGCGCCCTTGCGGCTCAGCCTCCGTGCCCACGGCAGGCTCTTGCGCCGCAGGAGCGGGCGCTCCGCCGAGCCGCCGCCCACCGTGTGCCCGCCGCCACCCGTGCCTGCCCGTGAGCCCCAGGGCCCCTGCGCCTCCCGGGTTTCCTCGTGGTGCTCCACGCTCACCGAGACCTGGGACTGGCCGGGGAGGAGGGGTGAGGGCCCAGGAGAGGAGGGGGACCCGGGCACGGGGAGGGGGATAGGGGACAGGGGAGGGGCTGGGACGGGTTGGGAGGGGTGCCGGGCAGAGGATGGAGTGACCCACGGAGAAGCTGGGGTGACAGGGAGGAGGACAGTCACAGTCCCTGGGGGCACCTCAGCCCAGGGACGCCAGTGCCTTCCTCTGCAGCTGGGCAGAGGGTGCCGGGCCACAGCCCCAAACCACTCAGCCGTCCCAGCTGCTGGCTCTAGGTCTGTCTCTGATTTGCTGGTGAGAGGCGGCACCTCCCTCAACCTCTCTGGGCCCTGCATGTCCCGACTTTGCCATGGGGCGGGGGGTGGGGGGCACCTCCTCTGTGCGACTCAGTTTCCTCATCTTGGGGGGCAGGAGAGAGCGGGAGTGGGGCACATGGTAGGCTGGGAAGTGCCAGGGCCTTGCGTGGCTCAGTCGGGGTGTGGGGCTCTGGGGGTGTGGAGGTCGGGATGGACAGTGGGGAGGAAGGGGTACCTGCCAGGACGGGGGCCGTGGCACGAAAGGCAGATGTCATGGGGGCTGGGGGACCCTGGGCTTCCCGTCCTGGGCCTCAGTTTGCCCATCTGTATGGGGGCTGGGGTGATGCCAGGAGCCCTCTCTGAGCTGCACCTTGGCTGGCGCATCCTGGGGCCTCGCTCCCTGACCTGTCACCCAGAGCCCAGGGCCCTGCGCCCCTGCCAGGCAGGACTCGTGCATGTTAAGTGAACCCCTGTGGGCCTGAAGGGACCACTCACCTGGGCCCTGAGGTTGTGAGGCTGCAAAGGAAACCAGGGCAGCCTGGGTACCTGTGGGGCTCCTGCCCTGACCCGCAAGGCTGCCTGAGCCCTCGTGGACTCAGGACCCGTGGGCAGGCCACCCTCTGCAGTTCCAGCGGGCGGCACAGGGGCCCCACAGTGCTCTCGAGCCGCCCCTCCCCCATGGGGGGGTCACAGCCACCCAGGGGATGTCCACGTATGGAGGTATGTGGGCCTGACCCCAAAAGGGCCTGACAGCAAAGGCCCAGATCCCCAAACTGGAAATGGGGCGGCCTGAGTCACAGAGAAACGGGGCCGCCTCAGGGATCCCTTCTCCTCCCCCTCCCCGCACCTCCGAGGAGGAGAAGACGTGGCACTCGGTCCTGTAGATGCCGATGGGGATCTCGGCGCTGGATGAGCACAGCTTCTGGAAGAGGCGGCCATAGGTGCGGATCCACAGGTCGTCCTCTGTGACCTTCATCTGGAACGCGGGAGCCTGGGCTGGGCCGGCCTCGGGCAGGAGGACCCTCCCCAGCAGGGCCCGCCCGCCCTGCCCAGGCACTTACGGCACAGAGGTAGCCCGAGCCCGGCGTGGTGTCCAACCCCAGGAGCAGCCTGGTGATGGGGATCATGTAGTCCTTCACGAAGGACTGGAGAGGAGAGACCGCAGTGAGGCCAGGCAGTGCGGGCAGATCTGCCTCCACGTCCCCTGGACACGCGCGCCGGGCGCCCACAGCCTCCCGTGCGGTGCGCCCAGCAGACAGAGCTGGGCGGCCTTTCCTGGCTGTGGTCGCTCACTAGGCCGAGTGCACTAGGTCAAAAGGGATCAGAAACCCAGAGGCTGCCGGGAGCCAACCCCAGGGCAGCGCTCTCCTGGGAGGAAAGGACGGGGGACACTCGGGTGAACCCCTGCTGCTCCCCGGCGGGGATGGGGCCCAGAGCCTCCCAGCCCTGGCCGGCCTCCTGGGGACCCAGGGCTGGATGCTCAGCGAGGGGCGCGTGGCTCAGGGCTGGAGCCGGATGCCGGGCGCCGCCCCGCCCCTGCTGACCTGATACAGCAGCGTGTCCAACATGCTGATGCTGAAGACGCGGCCGGCGGCGAAGGGCAGGCGGAACATGAAGGCCAGGTTGGAGCCGTTCTCCCGCTCCCTCTGCAGGACGAGGGGCTCAGGCTGGCTGGTGCCCGTGGCCATGGCCGCGGCCACGCAGGGCAGGCAGCCCAGGGGCCTCCGCGTGCACGGGGTGTGTGCACGTGTGCAGGGTGAGCGTGTGAACACACACAGCAGACGGCCGAGCACCCAGCTACGCGTCCCCCCAGACACACGGGGGGCCAGAGGCGGGGGTAAGGGTTCGGGGCTCTGCTGGGAAGAAACGGGAGCCTGGACTTGGTTTAACGCCCTGCCGTTGCCATCGCGGAACCCTAACCCTTACGGTAACTTCACCCCGGAGCACGAGTCCATGAGCGAAACTGACAGGACGGCAGGGCACGCGCGTGAGCAGAGACAGACGTGTCTGCCTGTGCTGCGTGCACGGCGTCGCGAGGCTCCACGCGGGTCCCTTAGACCCACTGTGTGCGGCTCCCGTGGCCACGGAACAGATGACCACAAACCCCAAAGCTCAAAACCACACGCGTTTACTCTGTCGGTTTTGGACGTTCCAAGTCCGAACAGACTTCAGGGGCTGGAATCAGGCGTCACGGTGCCGTGCTCCAGCCGGCGGCCCCAGAGGACGACCTTTTCCTCTCCCTCTCGCCGTTTCCAGAGGCTGACCATGTCCCTGGCCTCTGGCCCTTCCTCCACCTCCATGCTGACCTCCAGCCTCCCTCTTGCAAGACCCCTGGTGATGGCGTGTGGGCCCTGGGTGAACCAGGGCCCCCTCCATCTCAGGATTCTTCATGGAATCGTCTTCTCCACCCTGTGCTGGTTCCGGGGCTAGGGCAGGGGCTTCTTGGGGGCGTTGTCCCCGCCGCAGCAGGTCGGCCTATGGCTGAGAGGTGACTTTGAGCCCGGGAGACTGTCCTTCCTGCTGGACCAGAACACGCTTCAGACAGACAGAAAGTGGGCCACGTAGACCACGAAGAGCCCTCTCGTGGCCCTTCTCACTGAGGCTGCACTTTGCCTCGGCAGCCAGCCTCCTTGCTGCAAGGTTGGACGGCGGGGCAGACAGACGCCCGGGGAAGGAGGCCTCGCCTCTGTCCCTCCCCACCAGCAGGGAGCCCAAGGGCGTGCTGGACGGCACGCGGGCATCCAGGAGGGAAACAGTGCGCTATCACATAAGAGCCGCAGAACCAGGGCCGCGTGGCGTGGTGACTCCAGGCTGCGTCCCACGGTGTCATTCAGAGCCCAGGTCGCACATTATGAGGACAAACGGAGAGATTCCCGAAATCGTTAAAGTTGTCAGTTTCCCTTCACTCAGAACAACGAATGGTTTGAGAAGAAGAGAACCAGGACGGGTCGGGAGACCGAGGAGGAAGAGGCCTGACGTTTTAGTGGCTTCACAGGACTTTCCTGCTTTCTGAACGAGGGCCCTGGTTTCACGCTGTCCACTCTGTAGCGGCCGCGGAGGGTCCAGAGGCTTTAGCCCGAGCTCCGAGGTCGCACGCGACAGCGAAACGTGGTAACACACGGGGACGAGCCCTCCTGAGAACCACGCGGCCAGAGGGAAGCAGGCGCAGGACTGGACGGGCATCCGGGGCACTGCCGAAGAGGGGCCAGTCTGAACGGGCTCTTGGCCGAGGTCACTGTCATAGGCGCTGAGACTGTTAGAACGATGACGCCACTGGGAGCCTGCGTCCTGGGATGCGGTGGGGAACCCCGACTCTGGGAGATCTTCCTGAGAACAACCTCCAGGGAGACACGGATGCCGCCCTCTGCGCCTGAATCACCCCCCAGTGCCAGCGCGACCTCTCGGAAGCACGTTGATCTGAACGCCGGAAGTATTTCCAGTGTTCCTTCAGTTTCTACTCATTAAACAGGACTTGTCTCATGCAGGTTGTACATACAGCGCGATCCCATCTTCCCTCCCCATCCTCCGTGGAATCCTCTCTGCGCGGGGTGGGCGCGCCAGCTCCGTCTCCAGAGACTGGGTGGCATCACGTGGCTCTGCCCGCCCCCCCGCCCCATCCTCGGCCCCACGTGGACCTCAGCCAGCAAGCGCCCAAGGCTGCAGCCGCCCACGGTCACACGTGCTCACTTCCTGACTTCTCTCCAGATCACAAATCACAGGACTGGGCTCCCCACCGTGCACCCACGGGGTGGGGAGTGGGCCGCCCGCCCCTGCCCCTGGAGACGATCCTGCAAGGGAAGGTGCTATCAAGTGGTGATGCCTGCCACAGAGGGAGGGGCTGGGAGGTGGATTTGAGATGTCTGCCGTGCAAGGAAAGGGGAGTGGGAGGACGTTTGCTGCGTGTTTGCTGACGGACTTCACGCCCACCTCCGGAACAGGTCCGGGGTGCAAGGCCTGTGGGGAACTGGGTTTGCTCGAGGGAAGGCGGCAAGTGAGGGCCAGCACCAGGGTGTCAGCCTTGACCCCAGTTCTGTGCTGGTCACCCCTGCCCGTACTTGGATCAGACTGGCCCGAGCGCCTGGATACAGTCTGGCTGGGGCTGCTGAGGCCGACTTCCAAAGCCCACGGCTCAGCCTTGAGCGGAGGCAGGCTCAGCTCATGGGGCACTGCAAGGGGGCATTTAGGGGGGTCCAGTGGGCCATCGTGTGGGGTGCAGGCCAAGCCTCCTCCAAGAGCAGGACGGCCCGAGCTCCCGGGCCGCTGACTGAGGCCCCCAGCTGCCATCCAAGGAGCTCCAGGGCCACCACGGGAACTCACTTCCGTTGTCTGTCCGGGTTCAGAGCTCCCATGCTGTCCCTCTGTCTGCTGTCGGTGGCCAGGCCTGGCCTGGGGGAGCGGCCGTTCGGGGGTCCTCCCCGGTGTGACACAGGGTCAGCCACGCAAGTGCAAGCCGTCCCCTGACGAGGACCTCAGCCCAGGCTCCCAGGGAATGGTCACTGCTCCCCGACCGCAGCGGCCAGGGTCTCCTCCGTGGCAGCCCACCTGCTTCCTGGTTTCACCCAAGGCAGCCTGAGCACGGCCCTGCCCCTTGGTGGAGGGTAGTGCTGCACTGACCCGGGCAGCGGCCTGGGGCCCACAAACGTGCCAGGGCAGCACCACCAGGCCCGCCGCCACCCGTGTCCCTGGGCTCCACACCTGAGCCCAGCTGATGCCCTTCCTGGAGCCCGAGAAACAGACAGCTGACTTCAGCTGTCCCACCGCACTGCTGTGTGACCTGAGGCAAGTTGCGCCCCCTTATCCCCCACCCCGACTGTACCGGGACGAGCACGTCCCTGCTGGGCAGTTGACAGAACGGACACGGTTCAGGTTTGGGCGCGGTGTCGGGGCCGGTGTCACCTGGGCTAGTAATTTCTGGCATGATGGGCAACCTCTGCCTCACACAAGGCCGGGCCAGGCCCGGCCTTAGGGGGACAATGTCCACTCCTGGCCGATGACCCTGAGTTCTCTGGGCTGCACACTCAAGAGCCTCACGCTGGGGCTGAGCCCAGGTCTCTGAGCCCCCTGGCCGGAGGAGGGCAGGCACCCAGGCCTCCCGTGGCCCCAGTCGCCCACTCCCTCCAGGTTGTGGCGCAGGGGCTGAAGCCCTCAGCTCGGCAGGTCGGGCGGGGCCACTCACCTTCTCCAGCCTGGAAAGAGCCAGAGAGTAGCTGTCCTTGGCGCGGAACTGCATGAACCTCATGTTGGACGGGTGGGTGAGCTCCGTGGTGATGCTGAGGCTGGGAAAGAGCCTGGGCGGGGGCGGGTCGCGGTCACGGACGTGGGCGGGGGCTCAGGGCGGGTCGCGGTCACGGACGTGGGCGGGGGCTCAGGGCGGGTCCGTGGACACGGACGTGGGCGGGGGCTCAGGGCGGGTCCGTGGACACGGACGTGGGCGGGGGGCTCAGGGCGGGTCCCGGTCACGGATGTGGGCAGAGGCTCAGGGCGGGCCGCGCACCGCACCGGAACATGGTCTGCACGTTGACAATGGTCTTTGCGTCGGCCATGTAGTCCTCCTTGGCACTCATGGTGCTCTCCTTGTCCACCACCACCAGGTTGTCGGCGTAGATGATGCCGCACTGCAGCAGGCTGTCCAGGCTGCGGGGAGACGGCCTGGGGTGTGTCCTGCTCCCTCCCACTCCGCCCTGGCCGCCCGGGGAGGAGGGGAGAGGGCGGGGGCCCTCCTGCGGAGCGGCGTCTTACTTGTCCACGGAGCCCTCCATGTAGTAGACCATGGGGAAGCAGCAGATGGCCTCCAGGAAGTGGTGGTCAGGCCTGTGGGCACAGCAGGTCCTGGAGGCACCCACCCTGCCCTGCCGCCAGCCCCCATGGCCAGCCCAGCCCTGACCTGGGCGAGCAGGGGCCCCAGGACCGCAGCGTGTGGGACCAGGGGGGCCTTTAGAGGCCAATGGGGCTGCTCTGTATCATACCCGCGGGGAAACCGAGGCCCCAGGGGCCAGGACAGCCGAGGCTGGACCCCGGCGTCTGGGGGTAGCAGTGCTGGAGGTCGGCCCCTGGGGGCTCATGGTCGTGGGGACCCAGTGGGGCTGGGAGAAGCCCTGCGGGAGGACGACGGAGCAGTGCCGAGGGCCGGGGCTGCTCCCCTGCCTCCCGAAGTGCCCCTCTACCTGTTGTCCAGCAGCAGCACGATGGGGTTGAGCTCTCTGCGGGGCCGGTAGTAGGCGCGGAGCGGCACGATGAAGTTGTACAGCCCGTTGCCCGCCGTCTCCGCCGACACGATGATCAGCCTGTTCTTGAAGCCGTAGGCCTTGGCATCCTCGTAGCTGTTGTGCTTGCAGCCCTGCGGGGGAGACGCCGCGATCAACCACCGGGGAGGGAGAGAGCGTGCCGTGCTGGGGTCCTCGGCCAAATGGCACCTGGTCGCCAGCCACCTGGCCTCACGGGGCTGCAGGCCACCAGCCCGCCGCACAGAGTGTGCGCTGGGGCCACCGTGGGAGAGGTCGCGTCCGGGAGGGAAGGGAGGTATCTGTGCGAGCACACGGTCTTAGCAGGTGCAGATACGGACAGATGAGTTGTGTGTGCACACATCTGGTCGTATGCGCACACACGTGTGTGCATGTGTGCACACGTTTGGTCATGTGTGTACGCATTGTTATGTGTGCACACATTTGGTCTGTGTGTACACGTTGTCGTGTGTGCATGCGTGTACACATTTGGTCGCGTGCATACACATTTGGTCATGCATGCACAGGTGTACACATTTGGTCGTGTGTGCTCGTGTGTACACACACTTTCTAGCTCTCTGCGTGGAGAGACTCAGATACAAAGCACCAGTGAGCACACCAAGTGCCCAGACCTTATTTCTAAACGTGGTTTCCACTGAAAGGAATCAGGTTTCTTGGAGGAGCAGTTGGTTCCAGGACCGGAGCAAGGCAAAAACAAGATGCGGGGGGTGGGGGTGGGGGCACCGTGGGTTCAAAGGCATGGACGTGTTCAAAGATGAGGGGACATGTTGGAAGGACCGGGAGGCCAGCCTGAGGGCCCACCAGCAAAAGTCCACGTGTCAAAACCAGCATGATCCACATGGAATGCCGATGTAGCAGTAATGACCAACTGGTTTACCCTCTGAGTGAAAAAGTGAGGCCACACTGACGTACACAAATGGCTAAGAAAGGGGAAACACTTTCTCCCAGTGAAAAGCTGACATAAACACAGAAGGAAGTGGAATCAGCAAACCATCGGCTGTGGCGGAAATGCGTCGGGGGAGCTCAGTCAAGGCCGGCTTATGTACCTGGTCCCTATGTGTCTCCCCACAAATGACGTCCTAACTGCAAAGGCGAAACAGTAGCTCCTCCAGCAGAGAGACTGGGTGCGCGAGGCACCCGTACCACGTGCTCTAAGGCAGCATCACGGGGAGGCCTCCAGGAGGACGTGGCACCTCTGGGGGGTCCAGCCCCCAGCGCATGGGCCGAGTCACCGCCCACCCCGCCCCGCCCCGCCCCCCCGCCAGGGATGCTCCACCAAACCCAAAACACGGAGACCCAGAGACCCTGGGGAGGGGAAGGGGCAGGGAGCGTCCAGATGGAGGGAGACAAGCTGTGGCTCTGGCCGGGAAGGGCAGCGAGGGCTCCTGGGACAACCAGGGCCAGTGGAGTGTGGGCTGCAGGCCAGGCCGGTTGTGGTGAGTGGACGGTGGTTATGAGAGGGGCACCCTCGCTTCAGCAAGCGCACGTGGATACAGGAGGGAGAGAACACGCCTCTACAACAGACACAGATGTCGGGGAGGGCAGACAGGGTCCAGGACGTCCTCGGCGCATCCTTGCCACTTCCCCAACTTTGCCGTGACCTACCTTGTCCAGCCGCAGGCAGCAGAAGGGGGCTTTCACGGGCAGGAGGTGGCACAGGGTAGGGGAGCTGCCAATGTAGGGCGAGTTGGGGGGGTAGCCCTTCACGTACCTGGGGGGAGAGACAGGAGCCTCAGCCTGGCCCTCGGGCCCTAGGCTGCCACATGGGGGTGGGGTGCCAGACCCCTGCAGACCTGACTGGGCCAGGTAAGATTGCATGCAACGCGCGCACGTACACGCGCACACACACACGAGCTTACACAGGCCACGAAAGAACCTTAAGGGGCTCTGACGGCCCATCACCCCCTGGTGCCCCCAGCACCCCAACGCAGGGGCAGACGCTGGCCCGTGGTCCCCGCTCCACTGTCTCCCCTGGGCCAGGCTGGTCGCCCCACAGGCTGTACTCCCCCCGCCGTCCCCACAGCACCCCGCGCACACACACGCGGTGGTTACCCTGCCGTGGTTGTCCCCCCAGGCCGCCTGGAGAGGGGCTGGCCTCCCGCTCCACCTCCGGTTGGCTTAAGGGACGTGGCGTCCGAGGCCAGCCCGCCACCTGCCCCAGGTGTGCAGGAGCCCTGCCAGGCCCCTCGATCTCAGAGCTGGTCCCCGGCAGCCTGTGTTTAAAGCATGTTTACTCCACCACGGGGCAAAGGCAGGAGCCGAGAGGGCTGCAGTGACAGCCCGGCTGGGAAGCGCTGGCCGTGGCCCTGGGGTCAGGCACCGCCTGTCCCAGACGAGGCCAAGTGGCCAAGACCTGGGGACACAATGGGGTCTCTTCTGTCTCATAATCTCAGAGGAAGACCTGGGCCCAAACCCAGGGCAGCATGATGGCTCAGGATGGGCCAGTGGCCTCCACGCCCGGAAGGCACCTCACCCCGGGCTCCCCTGTCTGTGACCTCTGCAGACCACGCTCAGAGGGTAGCCACCCTGCCAAGCGGGCCGTGGCACTGAGGCCTGGCCGCCCAGGTTGTGATAGGGGAGGACGAGGGGTGAGGGTGGGCACTGCCTGGCCTTCCTGTCCACGAGCTGGGTCCCCAGAAGATTCCACTTGCCAAACAAGGTCTCTGGGGAAGCTGTTTGGAAGCCTTGTTCAGAGCGTGGGGCAGACCCAGGACCGGCGCCGCTGGCCCACCTCTTCCTGGGTGCCGGGCACTCACATGCTGCCCCTCCCCTCTCCCGTGGAAGGCTCCTGTTCCCCCTCCAGCCCCGGCGGCACTCACTCCACCACAGACAGCCCCTCCTCGTCCGACGGCGTCATCTCGTCCTCCGACTGGTCACTCAGCAGGTCGCAGGGCAGCAGGGTCGAGCTGTCAGCCACCTCCAGCACGGGCGCGATGCTGGGCCGCCGGCTGCCCGAGCCGTTCTCCGTGGGGAGTGCCAGCTTGCTGCCCCCACTGCCTCCGCCGCTCTGTGCTGGCTGGCACTCCGTGTTCTGGAGGTCCATGGCCACTGTCCCTGGAACAGAGTGGCTGAACTTGGCTGGAAGTCCCTCCCCTGTCTGTCCCGGGGACAGGGGTTCCCGGAGTGGAGGTGGACAGAGGCTCCCAGTGACCCTTGACGCAGGGCGGTCTCACCCGGGCGGGCACTTGGACATCGATGCCGACACAGGTCCCCACAGGAAGGCAGGATGCCCCCACGGGACAGATGTGCAAACTGAGGCCAGAGAGGCGGGACTTGCCCAGGGTTACGCTGCGGGCTTGAGCACCTGGGTCTCCTGGGTGGGTCCCCCGCCCACCCCTCCCGCCCCGCCGGGAGCTGGACTCGGCCTCACCCATGGAGGCGATGATGCTGTGCACGGGCAGGCGGGACGACCCCTCGTACAGCCCCTGCCCCGCGAAGCCCTTCTTCTTCTGCTTTTCCTCCTGCTTGAAGATGAAGGCCGAGTTCTCCTCCTTGGTGATGTTGATGTAGAAGCAGGTGTCGGAGGCGGCCAGGATGTGCCGGGGCCCCGGGTTCAGCAGGATACTCTTACTCTCCTCCCGCTTCAGGCCGATGAGACACACGCCGTACCTGAGCGGACAGGGCGGGGGCTCGATGGGGCCCAAAGCTGCCCCTCCTGGGCTCCTTGGGGGCTGACGGTGCAGCCCTCCGCTCACGGGTGTCGGGATGCCTTCCCACTCGACGCAAAGACCCACCGAGGGCAGCCTCGAGGGGGAGGGCAGAGGAGAGAGGGAGAGGGAGAGGCCCCGTGCGGGTCTCAGGGCTGAGTGGGCGTGACGTCTGACCCTGAGGCCCCGCTGGTCCACCCTGCAGCGGGCACGGGCCACGCCCATTTCAGCCTCCGGACCCCGCCCCGCACTCCTCTCACCCTGGCCTGGACCGGGTCGGGGGACGTACTTCTTGTGCGCGTGGAAGGCAGCGTAGGTGAAGCTCTTGCCCTCGTACTCGCGGAAGAACTTGCTGTCCCCCATGCGGATGTGGTAGACCTCGTTGCCCGAGCAGCGTCCGTACATGCGCTGCCACTGCTCCGGTGAGTCCTGGCCTTCCCTGGGGCGTGGGGAGGGTGTCACCCCCACGGCCGCCCCCACCCAGCTGGGCTATGGTGCCCCCCAAATGTGGCTTCTGCCGGTGTGGGTGGAAGCCAGCGTGACCCCTGACCCCAGCCCCTCCCCGTCTGGCTGAGACTAGACCTAGGTGGCCTGATGGGTCCTTGGCCAGTTTTAAAAAGCTGTAAACACAATGGTCTGATTTTTAGGGGTGTCAAAATGTTTCAGAGTCAAGACTGCCCTCTGCGGCCTGTGGGTCCTCCCAGGAACCCCGGGCCACGTCCTCTTCCCCTGCCTGGTCCCTCCCCTAGGGCCGCCCAGGCCCCACAGGGAGCCGAGGACACCCGTCGGGGCCCCCCACACCCCAGCCTGGTTTTCCCAGAGAGAAGATGGTGCCCCTCCTCTGTCCCAGGGCAGCCCCTCACCTCAGGCTCTGCCTGGGACCCCAGCCCAGGTGCCAAACACCAAACGCGCCTTCTCTTACAAACCAAGCCCCGCCGGACCCCGTCACTGTGCCTAGATCCCAGGGCTCTCCTGCTGCCCCCGCTACGGCCCTCTGCTCCACGGCGGGCCCCGCCTGCAATTCCCAGCAGCCCCCAGGCCGCCCCCCAGCTGCGACCCCTCGCTCAGCGAGGCACCGACTGCTTCCTCAGCTGGGTCCACAGCGGTCGTTTCCCCGGGCCTCGGCCCCTCCCATCACAGGTCTCCTCAACGCCTCCCGCTCCCCCAGCAGCCCCCCACCCCACCCCACCCCCGTCTCGCTGGCTGCGCGGCCCTGGGGCAGCACTCACTGGCCGCGGGACGTGTGCACCAGCAGCGTGATGAGGGTGGGCGTGGCCGGGCAGATGCAGCTCAGGGCCAGCATGGCGTACTTGCATTCCTCCTCACACACCACGTGCTCTGCGGGCAGGAGCGCCAGGGCCACCGCAGGCTCTTGCTGCCCCACGGCACACGCCCCCTTGCCCAGCACCCCCCAGAACCCCTCCCCGCCCTGCTCAGCGCCATCCAGTGCCCTGCCCCTGGGAGCCTGTTCATTGTCTCGGCTCTTCTGTGCTTGTCTCCGGGCTTGACCGAGAGCTCCAGGGCTGGGGGCGGGGCTGTTCATTGGTCCCCCAGGTGTCCAGCACAGGCCTGCTCGCCTGTGCCCTCCAGGGGTCGGCACAGGCGCCCAGCTCGGGCACGCCCACAGAGGTGCTCGTCAGACACTGCTTCTGCCCGCCCTGGCCCCCAGGCCCAGGTGCAGAACCTGCATGGGCTCTGCCTCTATCCCACACCCCGCACGCTCGCCCGTGAGCACACAGGCGCCCCCCTCCAGGCCAAACATACCTGCAAACTTGACGTGAAACTTGTTCTCGGGCTTGAGGATCTGGACGTAGAGAGGGCAGTTGGGGGCAAAGTCCTTCACAGCCCAGGCGCGCAGAATGGTCTGGTGGTCCTGAGGCAGGGAGGCCACGGTCGGTGCTGACGGGCAGCAGCAGCCTGGGGGAGGGGCTCTGCCCCCAGGCGCCCCCCCCCGGCCTGCGGGCAGGTGGTGGGCGGCAGTGGGGGGACTCACCGCTGCGGTGCGGTCCACCTCGTTCCGGCTGCTGAGGATAAAGCAGGCCTCCCCGTTGTCCATCCTGCAAAACACCGGGTCTGAGCACCACCAGGGCCGTCCGTGGTGCTCCCGTCTCGGCCGTCAGGGGAAGAGTTGGGCCTTGTTGAGACCCCAGCTCGCTCTGGGAAGCCCTGGATGGGCTGAGGATGGGCCCCCGCTAACCCGGGGTGGGGCTGGGGCACGGAATGAAGGGCCCACTTGGTGGCAGAGAGGCTGGACCCTGCCCGCTGGCCTGTCCTCTCCCGAGACAGGCTGCCCGAGGCCTGCGGATGACCCGTTCTGCTCCCCTCATGCCCCCAGAGCCCCTGGCTGCACAAAGGGTGGCTGAGAAACTGTCCACGCCCCAGGGCTGGGGGGCCTAGCGGCTCCCACCCCATCACCTGGCACCCCAACTTGTCCCTGTCTGGGGCCTTGATTCCTGGGCGAGCCTGTGGGGCCCGAGGCTCAGAAGGTAGGCGTGGGGGGGGCGCCGGCTGCCGGGCCTCCTGCTTCCTTGGCCTCCACACAACCCACATTTCACCTCGAAGGTTACGTCAGGCTCTGGAATAAAATCCTGACGGGTGATGGGGGAGCCTCCGGGGTGTCTGTGTGCCGCAGCAGATTCTGGAAAGTTCCATTCACAACTCAGCCTCCTTACCTCAAGTCACCCTGTCACCTCGTCTTCAGAAGAAAACCTGCCCACAGCCTCAGCTTCCCACCTGACTCAGAGTGGCAGCTGCCCCCAGGCCCCCAGATGAACAGCCGGGCAGGTGGGAGGAGGCTGGTGGGCTCGCCCAGGCGGCTCTGCCGGGGTCAGCGGGGGGCCTGGCCCGCCCGGGTGGGTGACAGGCACAGAGAGGGAGCTGCTGCCTGCCTGAGTGCCCCTCCCTGGCCTGCCTGCGCTCAGGGCCGCCGCTCAGGCCGGCGCGGTACCGCACCCTCACCCCCGGCCGGCGCTCACTTGGCCCGCATGAGGTCCTGGTCCTTGAGCGCGGAGCCCTGGAGGTAGATGACCCGCTGGGACCACAGGGGGATCTGCAGGACCCTGCGAACCTGGATGTCCATCTCGGTGGGGCACAGGATGACGACGTAGTAGTCCTGCAGGTAGGAGGGCGTCAGCCCTGCTGGCAGGCTCGCTCGGCTCCGGCCCACCCTCCTTCCTAGTGTTTCCACACCAGTCGCCTCTCAGGAGGCCCAGCCTTCTCTGTGATGGTGTATCTGGCAGGAGGGAAAGGCAGGACCCCACAGACCCGCCCCCACAGCGTGGGAGACCGCCGGGGCTCCACTGCACAGGCAGGGAAACCCAGGCCCGGGGAGCTCAGGGGGCACTGGGGCGGGGTGGGGCCGTGGGCGGGGCCTCACCTGCAGCCGGGGGTGGGCGTAGAACTCATTCAGAAAGTCCATGAGCAGGTCGATCTTGAGGGAACTGACACATAGGATCACGTGCTTCTCCGTCTGGGCCCGGTGGCGGCTGTAGTTGCCCCCCGACTTCTGCCGCTCCATCCACAGGTAGACGAGCTCCTCAAACTGCAGGTAAGAATGTGTGAGCTCCAGGAGGCCTGGGGCTCCGGGAGCTGCGACAGCAGCATCCCGACCACGTCTCGGAAGACCACGGGCAAAGTCTTGGCACAGGTCACTCACGGGGCCAGGTGGGGGCAGCGCGGACGGTCCCGCCAGTGTGGGGGGTAGTGAGAGACGCGGCAGGTCCGGCTCCCAGCCCCAGGAGGCCAAGCAACCGTTAGTGGATGCCGAAGTATACACTCCGAGCATCCAGGTAACTGAGCCCTTTGGGTCTCCATCAGCACCTGAGACACGTTTTGGAGAAACCTGGAAACGTGTCTTGGAAAAGTCTCAGGCCTAGAATGAGGGACCCAGGTGCCCGGCATGGAAGGAGAACTTTGAGTACCATGGTTCTGAGCCCACGTTAAGGGTGTGGGTGATTCGAGGCTGCCGTCTGGGGGGTGCTGTCCACCCTGGCCCACACTTCCTGGCTGTGAGCTTTGGGTGTTGAGAGCCCTTTGTAAGTAAGACAGTGACACATCCATAAAGATGGGCTGGCGGTGAGGGGACTCCAGGCTCCACGGAGCTGACCGGGGTGCTGACCTGCCCAGGGCCTGCCGCTACTGTCTGACTTCCCGTCTCTGGGTGACAGCCAGACCCCGTGAAAACACCGAGGTCGTTCATTTTTTTTCCACACAATTTAAAATGAATGGCAGCAGCCACACCCTCTGGTTCTCACCTGCTCTGGGTGACGTGCTGTATCTTGCTAAGGGGAGATCATCTCATTGAATTTATTGAGCACCTACTGGGTTCCAGTGACAAGGCCCTGTGGCCTGGAAGCACAGGACTGGGCCCTAGTGGGAGGGGCCGGAGACCCCAGGGTGATCCCTGAGGCCTGTGCAGGACTGGGGCTCCGACGGCAGACACCTGGATTCAAGCCTCCCACGTCACAGGTGTGGCCCTCCGAACGTGACCTTATTTGGAAATAGGGTCTTTGAGGATGTAATGAGTTAAGATGAGGTCAGACTGGATTAAGGTGGGCCCTACATCCAGTGGCCGGTGTCCCGTAACGAGAGGACACAGAAGTACAGGAATAAGCCACATGGAGACGGAGGCAGAGCTGAGAGGGATGCAGCCACAAGCCCCAGGACGCCAAGGACCATGGCACCACCAGAAGCTGGAGACACGGAAGCAGAGCCTCCCCTCAAGCCTCCAGGACCAGCCCTGCTGACACCTCGGTCTCAGACTCTGGCTCTGGACTGTGAGAGAGTAAATTTCTGTTGTTTAAGCCCCCACCCCCCCATTTGTGGGGTGCTCTGTTCCGGCAGCTGCAGGAAGCACTGATGTGTGAAACTCAGCCCTGAGCGGGGAGGATGCTGTCAGCTGTCGTCACTGTTACTCTGCAAGGAACATTTACAGGTGGGCATTTCGTTGTCACCGTCTCTAAGGGCACTAACTGGTGAACGTGGTTAAAGAAAGAACGAAGGACAGTAACCGGGACCGTCCCTCTCCATCACTGACAACAGATTAGTCAGTCTCGCGGGTCCTGACCATCCACTAGCCCTGGAGGATGGTGTGTGCCTCCAATGCCGGGCCCTGCGGCCTCCCTCTCCTTGGGGCTTGGGCACCAGCCTGGCCTGGGTGATGGGATGTAAGCACCAGCTCTGAGCGGCCCCTGCACCCGCCAGGAGCGTGGGGGCCAGAGCACCGCAGGAACAGAAGCTCCGCAGCCGTGGGACAAGGGCACAGCCTTGCGGAGGCGTCCGGGATGCCAGGGGGCGGGAGCCAGCTTACCTGGCACTGTTTACTTGAAACCACACACGACCCCTCTATGCACTCACAGGGGGCACACACACGGGTGACAGCCCCCAGCCCCACAACCTGCCCCGGGGAGGGGAGATCGTCCCCTCTCTCTCCTGATGTAGCTCCTGAGTGGGACAGACTTGCCATGCTTGAAAAAGTTCCGGATAGTAATGTAAAAATATAATTTTAAACTTAAAGAAATATGATTAATTAGAATTAAAAACATAAAACAAATAATGATGTTCATAACTATATAACTACAAATGCAACTTAACTTATAACAAAAAATAATTGACGTATATAAATTTAGATATCTAAAACATTAAAAATACGATTTAGAAAAACATGATTGTATAAAAATATAATAAAATGTGAACATGGATTCTAAAAAGGCCCTGGGAAAGTGGACGGCCCACCTTGAGGTGCTCTGTGGCCTGAGGGGGCTCTGCCGGGGGCGGGGGGGAATGGGGGGAGGACGGGGCTTCAGGTGGAGGCCAGGGAGGAGGCCACTGCTGAACCAGGTCCAGGAAGGCAAGTTCTGGCGAGCGCGGGGATGGGGGTGAGACCTCTGTTTAGGGCTCTCGGCCCACGGGTGTCCCTCGCATGCAGCTGGCCTTCCTGGAGGGGTTGGGCTGTGCTCCGGACCAGGGGGAAAGCAGGGAAGGGGGGGTGTCGGCTGGGGGCTCCGAGCTGCAGGGCGGGGGTGGGGAGTTGAGCTCAGGGTCAGCAGAGGACCCCGGGGGTGGACTGGCCCCAGCTGCAGCCACAGTTAGGCACCTCCCCTGCCCCGTCCCTCCAAATCCTGAGTGTCCCCCGTGGGGTCTGGCTTCCCCCAATCCATCCTGATCCCTCCCCTGGGCCTTCTCCTGCCCTCTGGAGGGCTGGGGGCGCCTGCAGCCACCGGCCCCCTCTCCAGGCCTCTACCCGTCGTATCTAAACACGGGTGGCTCAGCCGGCAGATTGGCCTTGCTGACAGGCGACGGGGAAGCAGCTGTGCCCCACGGGGTCCTGACAGCTGCTGCCGCTGCACCGGCTAACGACTCCTGATGCCCAGCCCGCGGGACACCCTGGCAGCCCCCGTGCTCCACACTCCGCACGGGACCCGGGGGAGCCGTCTGAGCACCCCCCCCCACTGTCCTGACGGCTGCGGGCCTCACTAGCCACAGGTCCCCAGGAGGCCCCGGCAGGCCCCGGCAGGCCCCGCGTGCCCCTGTCGGGGTCTCGGCCTTGCGGCCCCTCCCAGGACTGGCACCCCTCCCTGCCCCTCTCGGCCCCGCCGGGCAGGGCTCACACCTGCAGCGGCAGCACCACGAGGGCCACACAGATCATGATGGCCACCAGCAGCTGGGACGGCCAGATCTTGGGCGTCACGTCTCCGTAGCCCACGGTGGAGAAGGTGACGATGCAGAAGTAGAAAGACGTCAGCAGGGACAGGTTGCCGCCTGCGCGCTCCAGGTGCTGGATGCCGCAGGTCCTGGAACCGGGGATGGGGGTGGCGGCAGGGCCTCGGCCGGCCTGGCTCCTGGGGCGAGGCCGGCCCTGCCCGCAACAGCACGTCAGCTGTCGCCGACATGGCGCCCCAGCCTGGGCCCGGGTCCAGCTCTGCACTTCCCGACCCCGGCCTGCGGGGCTGGCACACCCAGTGCATCCCCCCGGGCCTTCCTTTCCTGCCCCGAGGCGCCTTTGAGGCCCCTGGAAAATTGGACGGGAGCGCGGACACAGCGCTGCGTGGGCTCAGCGTGGGCCTGGGGTCAGAGGGGGTGGGCGGAGCCGCCCAGGCTGCGAGCCCCTACCTGCCACCCACCTCGGAGCTCGTCCTCCCCCAGGAGGTCAGACGGCGTGGGGCACGACCAGCCCCCCCGCCCAGCTAGAGCTGGACAGTCCTTCCCCGCCGTGGCCCCGCGTCCCGTCCCCACATACACCGTGGCGCGGTACACAGCGGTGCTGGGGCCCTCCCCAGGGTGGACGCGCTGGCTGCGGGGAGGGGCAGGCTGGACCACCCTGGCGCTTCCTGCCCCGCGGACACCCCGCCCCGCTCCGCTGCAGTGTGCGTCTGCGTGTGTAGGGGGGGGGCGTGGGGGAGGGGAGTTGGGAGGCACACAGCCTTGGGACCCGCCCGTGTCCTCGCCCAGGGCACAGGCACGTGCGGGGGGCGTGCTCTCCGCTCCAGCCCCCCGGCTGCTCCCAGATCTTATTCTTGGCTGGACCTCGAGCCGAGGGTTCCCCCCGCCCCCCCTCCAGTGCCCTCCTCCACCCTGTCTCTGCCTCCGGGCCTCCACCCCGGCTTCTCGGACGTGGGGCCGGGCGGGGACTCACCCCGTGAAGACCAAGCACAGCAGGGTACAGAAGAGGATGAGGACCTGGTTGAACATGGCCGACTGGGTGCGCAGGATGGCTCGGTGGAAGTCGTTCTGCGGGAAGTGGCGCCATCAGGGGCAGAGCAGGGACCGGTCGGAGCCCAGGCCCCCCCCCGGCCCCACGTCCCAGATGCACGAGAATGAATGAATGGGGCGGGGTGGGGGGGGAAGGGCGTGGCCGCGGCTCCACCTGACCTCAGCGCTCGGTCTCCCCGTCCGGCCTCTGCCATGCCAGGGGAGGACCCGGGGCGCAGGCCAGAGGCCGTGACCTCAGCGCCGTCACCTCACTTTGCAGTGGGGATGGAGGTGAGCCGAGGGAGCCTGGGCTGGGGAGGGGCACCCTGGGAGAAAACAGTCGTTGCGCCGCCTGCCGACAGGGGCCTCGCCCAGACCTCAGCACAGGGTCTGCCCGTGGCCCCGTGTCTCGGGGCCCCGCCTGCGCTCACTTGCACTTTCACCCTCTCCCTCCACCAGCCACGGTTCCAGGGGCAGGGACAGGCCTGGGTGACTCTCCCGGGGCATCAGGGCTGGGGCCCCAGCTGGTCAGGAAGGAGGTGTGAGGGCATCTCGTGGTGACAGAGACACGTATGTCCACCGGTCAGCCCGGCCTCCTGGGCACCAAAGGAAGCTGGCCAGCTCTCCACAGGGCCAGGGCATGGCGAGCTGTGCCCTGGGGTCCTGGGGGCCTCGCAGAGGTGAAGCGGGAGGGGAGGGGCGGGGCAGGGGGGAGCCCACCCTGCCCAGAGCTGCCTGGCCCGCGGCTCACAATCATGTTCTCCAGGGCGTGCTTGGCCAGCCAGCAGTTCAGAAACACCGGGATGAACAGGTTCCGCAGCGGCGGCCAGAATATCTGTGGAGGAGACGGGTCAGGGGGCGCGGGCTCGGCGGCCCCTTCCTCAGCTGGTGGTTCACCCACCGTGATGATGAAGGGCAGCGTGTTGATCATCTCCAGGATGAAGGCCACGCGGAAGATCTGCTCCCAGATGTTGCCCTGGGGAGCCAGGGGGGTGGGCTTCAGAGCAGGTGGGCGGGGAGGGGGCCAGGGAGGGGTGTAGGGGGGAGGGGTGCGGGGGAGGGCAGGGCCAGGCCTGGGGGCACTTACTTTGTAGCTGAGGTAAGTGAGGAGCGTGGTCTCCAGGAAGCTGACGGCGGCCACGGTGACCTGGGGCGGGGAGGGGCCGGAGCCTCTGAGCGGGGCCGGGGCAGGCAGGGCCCCCCAGAGCCGTGCTGCCTCCACTCACCTGAGTGGCCCACAGAGCCGTCTTCCTCTCCACCCACAGGATGGGGGCCCTGGGGAGAGAGGGAGGTGAGCCCTGGGCCTCTACTGACCGCAGGCTGCTGCCTGAGCTGGACGAAGGGCAGCAGCCTTGCCCTCGGAGGGGCCGAGGGCAGGAGGGAAGGGGAGGTGCCCGGGGAAAGGGGGCCCCAGGGCGGGGCCTGAGAGGCCAGGGCCTAAGCGGGCTGCCCTGGGGACGGGCCGTGGGCTCAGAGTCCGCAGCTGGCCCAGGTGGCCTCCCCTTCTCGTCTGGGCTCCCGGGGACAGGCTCCTACGCCCGTCCCCGCAGGGGCAGGGGTGCTGGCCATCACGCTCCCCGGTTTCCGACCTCAGGTCCTCGTCCATAACCCAGCAGGGGAGGGGAGTGACTTGGGTGGGGGTGTCCCTGCCCAGACGCAGCCCTGGGACAAAGGCTGGGGCGAGACCAGCAGGAGGGGTCGGGTGGCCGTGCTCAGTGCAGAGCCAGACCCCAGACGGCCAAGGCCCTGACCCCCGTGGGCCCCTGTGGGGTGGGAGGGCCCCCGCCGCAGTGGAGGCATTGGGCTGTTGTTTCCTCGGCCGAGGGACACAGACTCTGAAATCCCCAGGCCTTCAGGGCTGCTTGGACGAGAGTTGGGCCTGGGCTCAGGGGCTGCCCTGGCCGCCACTCCGAGGCACAGGCCCAGAAAGGAGAGGCTTCCAGGGCCGGGTGTGAAGGGAGGGGCTGGCGCGTCCCTTCCACCCCAGCTGTGCGTGCCTTCCAGGGACAGGGCGACCGGGCCAGAGCGGGAGAAGCTGCGGAGCTGGGGACAGAGCTCAGGGTCTGGTACATTGGGTCCTGCTGCTGCCAAGTACCAGGACTGCTCTGCGAGGCTGGGCCGGGGGTGCCAGGGGAGGGGCGTAGGTGCAGGCTAAGGCCAAAGGGGGGATCTGGGTTTGGGGAGGCTGGAAGGGAGAAGCCTCCATCAAGAAGGCGGCCAAGGCCCTGGGACGCGTCCTGGCCTGTGGACCAGGCACCCCCGCCGCTCTAGCGTCACTTCCCACTGCCTGACTGGGCGCCTGCTTTCTTTGGCTAAAGGGCCGTGAGGTGCAGAGGCAGCGATCGACCCTCCGGCAGGTCCTCGCTGCATCTCTCCTCCCACCCACGGTCCATGAGGGCTGGGCCAAGCCGGCTGCTGGTGACCCCTGCTGTCACTCTTAGATTGCTCCTGGGCCTCAGGGGCTGTACGCTGAGGGGCCATCCCGCCACTGCCCGCTGCTTGGCCAGGGCCCGGGGATCCCAGGAGGGTCACGGGCTGCGGCTGGGCATCTATCCTGGGGGGCTGGGCAGTGTCACCCTCTGTCCACCCGACCCGGCCCTGGGCCTCTGAGTGGGAGCTGGGTGGCAAACTCACCAATTGATCTCGGAGGACGACTCATTGAAGGTGTAATTCTGCTTCGGGCAGCCCCAGCTGTGGAGAGACGGAGCTGGCTGGCCACGGCCCCTCCCAGCACCGCCCCCGAAGGGGCCAGACCCTTCCCAGGGTTGCCACGGGCCTAGGGCGTATGGGGGACACACTCTCCCCAGCCAGGGCCAGGCCCCCACAACTCAGACAGGCGTCTGTATTCTAACACCTGGGGAACAGGCAGCCTGCTCGCACCCTGCAGATGCTCTCGGAGGATCTCTAACGGATGAGGGGCAGGCCGGGTGAGGAGGACACAAGAGGTGAGCCCAGGAGGGAGCGGGGATTCCACCTGGGCTGCCAGCAGAGAAAGGGCTGCGCGTGGCCAGCGATGGACCACGCAGCACTCAGGGCCTCCTGGAGGCCAGAGCTGCCGAAACAAGGCCGGGCGACGTGCGTGAGACACGAAGAAAAGCCGAGCTCCTGCCCCGTGGTGCCGGCTCCAAGACGCGTGTCCCTAAGTCACTCCCGAGGACAAGCCTCCCCAAGCCACCTGGATGCCCATCACTGGGAAGGTGGCAGGGGCCTGGCAGACATGCTAGTTCTGCCCCAGATTACAAGCAAAGCCAGGGTCACTGGCCAACAGGACCTCACTCTCACAGAGCCCCATGGTGACGGGCAGCTCCCTCCTCCTTTTTTCTCAACTGACGCACTTCCTCCTAAGCCTGAGCCTGTTGTTGCAAACTCAATGCCCATAGAAGTCGCCAGCCACCCTCCCATCCAGCCACCCACACATCATCCATCCACCCACACATCCATCCATCCATCCATCCACCATCCTTACATCACCCACCCATACACCCTCCTCTCATCCATCCACCTTCTATCCACTCATTTATCCACCCACCCATCCACCCGCCATCTATCCACCCATCCATCCAGCGTCCTTACATCATCCACACATACATCCTCTCATCCACCATCCACCTTTCTATCCACCCACCCACCCATCCATCCTCCTTCTATCCACTCATCTGTCCACCCACTCATCCATTATCCATCCATCTCTTCATCCCTCCATCCATCCACCCACCTGTCCATCCATCCCACGCATACATCTACCAGCCCCCTCACCCATCCATTCGCTCTCCCACCCACCCGTCATGTGCCAGGTGCTGTGCAATGAATACAACAGAGCCGGTCCCTGTGGGGATGTAAAGCCGGATGTCCCAGACGCCTCTGGGAGTGGGAGAAGGTGGGATGAACCCAGCAAAGTGCTTGGAGAGTCAGAACCCCGGTTTCCTTCTCAAACCACCACGGTGGGATCTGTCCTCCTGCACTCCCGATGAAGACAGGAGGTCCGTTCTCAGGAGTGGGTGAGGGTCTGGCCTGCGGAACCCGCCCCGCTGCACGTGGCGGGGAGGTAACTACAAGCTTGCACTGCGAACTTTGACCCCGGCCTCCTTCCCAGCTCAGCGGGCGGGAGCCCAGGGGCCAGGCCTTACCCTGCAGGGAAGAGGGGAACGATCTGCCCTGAGGAGCCAGGCAGACCCAGGGGACGGTGGTGACCAACTGGCCACACACCCTGACCACAGGGCCCTCGGCCTCCGAGAGCCCAGCCTTAGTGTGCGTGGCCAGACGCTTGAGGAAGTCCCTTCAACGCGAGCTCGGGGGCGCAGAGACTGAGCAGAAGGGGGAACTGTAAGAAAGGAAAGCGGTTCAGACAAACCCGAGGTGCTGATGGCAGGGCGCCTGCAGGGGGACCGACGCTTGGAGATGAAGCGTTCTCAGAAATCAGAAAACACAAGAGCAGAGGTGAAAATCTCAACCAGAGGCTGGAGAGAAAGCTGGGGAGACCCCCAGACAGAGCAAAAGAGGGAAGCAGGACCATTCCAGAACCTTCCAGAACCCCACATCCGGGTATGCGGGAGTCCAGAGAGGCTCCCGGAGCAGATGGGGAGGTGGGCCGGGAGGGGCAAGGGGAACCGGGTGGAGCCCCAAGAAAGAGGCACACCCCTGCCCTGCACCGCGAGGCTCACGTCCTCCCCCCACCGAGGCCTGGCACCCCTGCCTGCCCAGCAGGAGCTGCTGAGCGACCCAGAGCCCCTCGCTGAGACCCCCCCGCGCACCCCTGGGCGAGCAGGGAGGGGGCATCCCAGACCCCCAAGGAGAGCTCTGTCCAGGTCAGGGTGTGGCTGCAAACGCAGCCGTCGTCCACGACAAGGACACCCTTCTGCCCATGCTGAGCCGGCTGGTCAGCTGGAGTCTGAGGGTGGCATCCTGGCCACGGCTCTGTTGGGGAGGGGTACTGGGTGGGGCCCCATGGGGGAAGGAAGGACTCCCCAAGGCCCTGGGCACAGGGCGCCGGGCACGGACCCATGTGCGGACCCCATCGGCCTCTGTAACGGCAGAGGGCCCACAAGAAGGCCCAGCCCCGGGCCCGCAGGTCACCCACCATCCGATCCCCAGGGCCGGGTCGTCCAGCAGGACACGGACAATGTAGAGCAGGCAGGTCAGCAGCTTCAGGGAGAAGTTGAACAGCCGGATCCTCAGGCCTGTGGGGGGCGGGACGGTGGTCAGGGCTCCCGGACTGGCCGGGGTCCCAGCCCGCACTCCGCCCTCTGCACCTGGGCCTCCGCACCGGCTGCCCCGCCAGCACTGACAGGGTGACTCTGCTGGGCCGGCCTCTGAGAGGCTTCACCCTGTCCCGCCTCACGGACGTGGTACAGAGGGCTCCCGGGGCTGGTGTCACCGGTGGCGGGGGGTGAGGGGAGCAATGGACAGACTGACGGACCAGGACCCACGGGCACCTCCGCACCCCATCTTGCATCCCAGGGGGCCAAGCTCCTGCTGGGATGCAGGTGGAAGGTACCCGCAGCGGGAGGGTGGGGCCACACGGAGGGGCCAGGGAGCCCCTCGGGGTGAAGGGGCTGAGACGGTGCCACCCGGCTGCCAGGGGCGGCGGGTCCCCACAGGGTGGGACGTGGTGCAGGCCGGAGGTGAGGGGCACTCCCGCCGCCCTGCCCCCCACCCTGAAGGCCCCACTCACTGGATCTTTGGTTTTTGATGAAGAACAGCTTAAGCCTCTCTTTGAAGGTGTTCTCGTTGACGTAGAACTCCACCTGGACCCTGGGGGGCGGGCAGGAAGGAGTGGGCCCGGGGCCAGCGGGGGCTCCAGCCCAAAGCCCCCCGCACGGCGGGCCCCTCCCTGCTGCCAGAGCCAGGGTCAGTGCTGCCACCTCGGACAGAAGGCCCTGGGTGCCACATCCCCACGTGCCCCCAGCGGACCTGCCCACCAGCTGCCGCCTTCTCAGTGCCCAGGGACCCCCAGGCCCTGCAGAGGTGTGTGCTCACAGGCCCCCAGCTGGGCTGTCACGGCAGCCACCAGGATTACATGTGGCCTGTGTGGCCCTTGGCTCAAAACATGCTGTATCATTAGTATAGAATGTTCCAGAAGCCAATGGTCAGCTGCTTTGTCTGGAGGCCCCTGGTGGTTGAGCCTGGAGACTCGCTGCAGCCCGTGGGATGGTCGAGGCAGACAGGCCGGCAGTGGGCCCCCGCCCTAGATGACCCCCAGATGCCCTGAGTCCCTGCCCGGGCTCCCAGCATCCTGGGAACAGACCGCACGGACTGGCAGGATTTTGCTGTCGAACGAGGAGACAGGGGGTGGGGATGGCCCGTCTGGTCACTAGGGTAACGTGGGACCCGGAGGCCACGGGCCGCTGCCCCCGCCTCGGCCGCGAGCCCGCTGTGGCCGGCATGCTGGCTAGGCGAGGGCTTAACGTTCCACCGTAACAGAAACTCCAGTGTTGACAGCAGGCAGCACGACAATGACCCCGTAGCCAGGTTCCCGCGGTGGGAATGGTCCAGCACCGCTTTTCCCTCGCCGGGTGGGGGCCCTGGGGCGGGGCTGCCTTGCTCTGGGTTAGCACCTGGCATCTGCCACACGGCCTCCGTTCCAAGCTGCATCTGCCCCACTGGCAGGTGGGTCTCAGGACCCCACAAGCAGCCCGTGGGCATCACTGTGGCCAGTCGTCACCCCCTGACCAGACAGAGGCACCAAGAGCTCGGGATTTGGGGCGGGGCTTTTGACCGGAAACGCCTGGTCCAGATGCCATGCCCTGTGCCTCACCTCACCCAGATGTCAGGTGGAGGCGGCCCCGCCACCCTCAGGGATGTTGTGTGGGTGCGATAAGACTGTCCAGGTGAGGCAGCTGCTCAGCCACACTCTGTGTGAAGACCGTGACACAGGAGGCAGAGGGACTGAGCACCCTGAAGACAGAGTAGTGCTACCCAGAGGCACCCTGGAGGGCTGCACGTAGGAGGTGGCGGTTGAGCAGATGGGATGCAGGACAGTGGTCCACAGGCAGAGGTGAGGCGCACGCTGGCCCAGGTCCCTGCTCCCCACCCCTACCTCCCGGTCGTCGTCCACCAGGGTGGAGGGCTGTGAACGTCCTCCCCCTCTGACCAGGCTCCAGCTCCTGTCGATGCAGAAATTCATGCCGCTGTCACCTTGAAAGTTCAATGGCACTGCTCTGCCTGCGGCTGGCTGCCCCAACATCTCCAAGAAGTGTTTAAAATGTTCATCACTCCTCAAGCCTGTTCTAGGCATAGTGTGTGATACAGACTTGATATGTTGGCAGCAGCCGTCTGGACCTTCCCTGGTGATGGGCCCACGGGAGGGGACTTGGGCAGAGCCCCAGCACACCTCCCTGACCTTTGCCAGGTCGGGGGCCCTGGCCTGACCACAGTGGCCCCCACTGGTCACAGGGCTCAAGAAGGGCCCAGGGGCAGGAGCTGGTGGTGTGGGCCCTTCCCCACTCTCAGGTCCTGGTGCAGGGCGGTCAGCCGGGGTGGCAGGACAGGCCTCCCGCAGACCGGAGGGGTCCAAGCCCAGAGCCAGTGGTCAGTGCACCCCACTGCACCCCAGCACACCCCACTGGCCCTGAACCCCAACCTCCTCTGCAGGTGCTACCCGGAGCCGGGTCGCGGGAATCCGAGGGTCCCTCTGGGGAGTTGGTCAAATGCCTTCTCTCTGAAGGAGCAGCTCAGACAAGCCAGGCTGGGCCTGGGCCAGGTCAGGGGGCAGACGCCCCTCGGAGGTGCCCACATGTCCCGAGGGACCACTCCCCCACCGTCCTGCCCTGCACAGAGAAGCCTCAAGGAGGGGTCCCCAGCCTTTGTGCCCCTCCACTCGGGTACCCCCTTCCTGGCCCTCACCTGGCCAGCAAGGCCTAGCTCGGCCCACGTGGAGGGTGCGCGTGGCTGGTGGCCGAGTCTCCCTCCTTCCTCCTCAGCCTCCCGGGGACCTGCCCCCCGTGCACCACGCCCCCAGCCCGCATGCCTCTCACGGCGGCTGCCGCTGCTGCCCCCGCAAGTCCCCGCCCAGGCCCAGGGGTCAGGACTGCCAACCGGGACTGGTCACGCCTCAGACATGGAACCCGTCAGCCCCCTGCCCGGGCAGCTGTGGACACCCATCTGGACAGGCCCCCCCGGCCCCGGGCGCTCTCCACGCGGGAGGAGAGAAAGGGGTGGGGGGTGGCGGAGCCCGGCGGAGACTCGGCCCCGGGAGGTCGAGCCTGGGTGCCCGGGGAAATCCACGGAGCCGCCTCCACTTTTAATTTTTCACGAGCTGTGGCTGCCCGCTTCTCCCACCACAGAAAGTAAGTTACAAGCTTTCCATTTACTCTGAAGTGCAGGTGCAACGGGTGTGATTCAGCTGCAGGATGTGCTCTTGGCTCCACAAGTTGCTGGGGGATGCGGCCACGCCGGGGTCACGGACCATCTGGCCTGGCAGAGCCCCGCCCCTCCCCCTGCCTGTTGCCCCGCCTGTCTGAGCCTCGGCGCCTCACCTGGGGCTCGGGCGGTGACAGGAACCGCCTGCCATGACGGCCCGGCAAACACAGCTCGAGAGCCGGGTGAGGGCAGACAAGGGGTCCACTCCGTCTGCACCCGCTTGCATCCATTCACCTGCTCCTTCGGCAGGACGCCCGGCGGGGAGGCCTGGGCGCACCGCGGGGCCCCTGCTGCCCGCTGCCCGGGGTGCAGGAAGGTCTGCGGCACTGGGCAGGCCTGGTCACGGGGCCCCGAGGCTTCTGAGAGCCCTGGCCTCAGACGGTCCCTGGGGTACCCCCTGCGGTTCGGCCATGAGCCCCGAGGACTGGACAGGCCAAACCCACTCCCTGTCCCGGGACAGTCCCGAGCCCTGCTCCCTTCCGTCCGCCATGGAGTGAGCAGCTCTCAGGCTGGCGAGGACGGCGGTCCAGGCCGGGCAGCTGGAGGGCCATGTCCCCAAGCCCGGCCACAGGGCCTCTCGGAGAGGTCCCGCCAGCCCCGTCCCTATACACATGGAAACTGAGGCCCACTCAGGCTGGACGCTGCCTCAGGTCACCCAGTGGTCAGAGGAGACAGGGCTCTGGACTCCCGATGGGGCCTGGGTCTCCCGAGTTTCAGGGGCGTAGGAGTCAGGTCCCAGCAGGCGGCCGTGGCCCATCCCCACTCGGCTCGCGTTCGCTGCCGGTGCGCAGGGTCTTGCCCACGCTGGGGTGGACCAGAGGAGGCCCCCTCGTGCCAGCAGAGCAGCTTGAACTGCCCCCCCCCCCACCAGGACCGCACCTGCCAGGCGAGGGCAGGTGGAAGAAGGGGCTGCAGCTCTCCCTGCTGACTGGCAGCTGACCGGCAGGCTGCGGGCGTGGCCTTCCAAGGATTCCCGGCAGGCAGCTCTGGCACAGATGGCCTGTGCCGGGAAGCGGCACACGCAGGGCCGGGCGGCCGGTCCCGGTGGGACACCAGGCACACGGCTGTGGGGAGGCCCACCCGCCCGGCGGTGCCAGCCTCGCACTCACACGGGGCCGACGTCTGGCGGCCTTCTTCCCGGTCTGCTGCTGCGTGCCGGTGGCTCTCCAGCAGGTGCCCGGGAGCTCCACGCAGGAGGCCATGGAGCCCCGGGCGAGATGGGAGAGCAGGGCTGGGGCCCAACTACCAACGCCGAGGCCGCGGCTACTCTGCGAACGGGCAGAGCCCGTGGCCCGCCCTGCTCCCCGGGCAGTGGCAGGTCCCAGGGTGGGCGGGCAAGGAGCCGGGCTGATCTGGGTTTGGAGGTGGGGCCCTCAGGCGGACAGGCTGCGGACGGGCTGCTCTGCCCCAGCTGCAGCCTCGCCTGTGGGGGCATCAGGGGCACAGGCTCTCCTGCAGCTCCTCCCACGGAACAGGCTGGGGCACAGGCCGCCCGCTGTCCCATGTCAGCCCACGGCCACGCGCCTCCCCTCTGCCACTCAGCCCTCCCGGTGCCTCACACACCGAGGAGAGCAAGGGCTCCGGGTGACCTCTCAAACCAACAGACAGCGCCATCCTGGGCCTCCCCAGTCCGAGAGAGCATCCTTGTACTGGCGCCTTGGCTCGGTCAGGGGCTCCGGATGACCTCTCAAACCAACAGACGGCGCCATCCTGGGCCTCCCCAGTCCGAGAGAGCATCCTTGTACTGGCGCCTTGGCTCGGTCAGGGGCCCCGGTGAGCCTCCTTGGGCCTCCGAGGGCCCAGGGACGTTTGCTCTGCCCGTGACAATGCAATTCTGGGGCAGCAGGACCCCAGCCTCGGCCCCTCAGGCGGCCGCAATCGTCCGCATCCTCCCACGGTCTCAGACCCGCTCCTGGTGGGGCTGGGAGAGCCCTGCGGTGGAGGAGGTACCTTCCCCCTCCTGTTACCCACCGCACCACCGCTGGGGGGCTGAGGCCCAGGGCAGCTCCCAGGCCCCTGCCAGCGGCGTAACAGCGCAAAGCCTCCGGCTGCAGGGGGTGGCGCGGGGAAGCCCCGTGCGCGCGGTGGTGGCCAATGTCGTCGGTGTTAACCAACGAGACTAAAAACCAGGCCCCAGTCGGTGGCCACACTGGACGCCGTGGGTGTGAGCAGGTGGGGGGCTCTTTCCCAGGAACGTCCCCGATGGGGCTGCTGAGGGCGCTTGGGTACCCTGACCTCAAAGCACCCTCTGCTTGACCTAAATCCTAGCTGAAGCCAGGAAAAGCCTGGCAGAGCTCACGGTGGGGCAGCCGAGCCAGGCGCCTGGGGGTCCGGACGGTCACCAGCGGTCACCTGTACGCCTGTCCCCACGTAGGCACCACGGCAGGGGTCCCTGCTCCCTCCCGAGGGCTGTGGTCACAACCTGTGGGGTATTCGCCTCCGGACACCCCCATCTCCTACTCCCAGGCTCCGCCCCAGGAAGCGCCACCCGAGGCCCAGCAGCACCGGCCGTGTCCCCGCTCTCACCCGGCTGCAGGGCAGATGGTGTGGCCGGAGCGGACCCTCTCCCCTGGGCTGGCACGGCTCGAGCTGCCCTCCCTCCCCGGGCCTGCCAGGGGCTGGGAGGCCACCTGTGAGCCAAGCACTTACTGAGACAGAGAGGAGTCCAGGCTGAAATCTTTCAGGTGAAGCCTGGGGACGGAATGGAGTGGACACATCAACGCGGACGGATGGACAGACAGAGGGCCTGGGCTCCTGGACCAGGTGTGGGCAGGGACACGTAGGGAGGACGCGGGCAGGGTCCAAGGGAAGCAGGGGTGCGCCCGTGCGCACACTCCCGACTGGGCCTGGCGCCCTCGGCACCCGTACAGCATCACAGTGCACGCGGCAGTGCGGCACACGTGCCCCGGCCCGCCCCAGGCAGGACGAGCGGCAGGACCGCAGGTCTGGCGAGGGCTTACTGCCCTGTCCGGCACTAAGCCCGCCCCAGGCCCTGCGTGACCCCAGTGTCCAGGAAGCAGCACCGTCAGCCCCCCTCTGACACCCAGGAAGCTGATGGCAGCAAGAGGCGGGCCCCGCACAGGGCCACTGGCTGGATGACCTCTGCTGGGCTCCCCCGCCCTCTACAGGCCACTGCACCCCCTGCCCTGCCCCTCGGCTTCCTGGGTGACGAGGCAGGCCAGTGCTCTTAGGGACCCCCAGGGGCAACCCCTCTACTGGGCCAGCAACACACACCTGCTGCCCTTTGGGCGGCCCGGCCTAGGGCTCTACCAGACTGACCACAGCCAGATGACACCAAGGTGGGCGTGGCCTGTGCCGACCTGGGAGGGAGGCTGGTGGGAGCTGCCAGACTGCCCGTGTCGGAGCGGAGTAGGGAGCGGGGCACAGAGGGTCTGCTCTTTGCTGGTGACGCACCCAGCTGGGGCCTGCTTCTCCGCAGAGGGCTTCACAGGGCCTCTCAATTTTTAAAGCAAACATCTTCCAGAAGGGGAAACCAAGGTTCAGAGAGGACCACTGCCTCCCTAAGACCACAGGCGGGGAGGGGGGAGCGGCCTGCCTGCCTGCCTGTGCAGGGCCCTCTGGGTGGGACCCCCGGCCTACAGCTCCTGGTGCGCCCGCGGGTGAGGTCTTGGGTGGGTGTGGTGTGGGGCTGGGCGCTGCAGAGAGCAGGGGAAACCTGGGCTTAACTGGGCCCAGATTCTGCGTGTTTATCCAGCTCAGGTTCCCTTTGGCCTGGGCTTTGCCCCCAGTGCTGAGTCGGGCGACAGCTGCACCCAGGGTGGCAGGAACCTGGCAGGGCCAGAGCCGGTCACAGCGGACCAGGAACTTGCTGAGAGCGGGTGAGGGGCGCCGGCCGGAGAGGACAGGTCGGGAGAGGGAGACTGGGCCTGTTCCTGGAGGGGGCGGGCACAAGGGCAGATCTGCCGCGGAGGAGGGGCGGGGGAGGCCCGAGGGTCCTGGGGAGAACAGCACGAGGGCAGGGCCGCGCTGGAGCCGCCCGAGGGGGAGCCGGAGCCGGAGGAGGCGGCCACGCGTTGGGCTCAGAGCACGCGGGGAGGGCGGGGTCGGGCCCCCAGAGCAAAGTGCACAGCTGGTCCTGGGCTGGCCAAGCCGGTGTTCACTACAGCCCTTGCTTCCTGCCCTCCCCGGCCCCCCGCAGTCCACAGACGCCCCCAGGGCTCTGCACGCAAAGGCGGGGCCTGACCGCCGCCGCCCCCGCGCGTCCTTGGTGGGCAGCCAGGCTCAGAGGGGCCGCCCTGAGTTAGGGCCCTGGGTGTACGGGCGCCCCCCAGCGGCCACTCTCTGAAGCTGCCACCCGGGTCTCCGGGCGATTTCAACCCCCGCCCAGGCCCTGCAGCACCCGCACTGGCCCCGCCCAGGCCCCACCCCTGACTGCACCCCGCCCCCAAGGCCCCACCCCACCTGGGGGCCTTTGCACGAAGACCCCGCGGCTGGAGCTCGCCCTCTCTCCCCCCAAACCTTCTCGTCAGCCCAGCTCTGAGCGAGCCCCTCCTTGGATGTCCCCTCCGGGTGAGGGTCCAGGGTTGGTGAGCTCCGCCCCTGAAACTACCCCCGGGGAGGGCGAAGACAGCCTCCTGGCCCAGCTTCGAGGCCTGGTCTCCTGGCGGCCTCCCACTCCCCCGTCCAGGTCCTCCTGCCTCCCCTCCCCGGGGACCCTCTTCCTGCCCTGGAGTTCCCTTGACCTCTACGCGCGCGGCCTCCGGCGGGTCCTCAGAGCTCATCCTGGCCTCTGGCCTCCACTCCTCCCCTTGCCCGTGTGGCCCCATCCAAAGCCACACCCACACAAGGGTCCCCACTCCCCGGCCTGGGCTCTGCCTCCCGGACTTCTCCCCGTGGCCGTGCCTCTAGGTACCCCAAACTCAGCCGTCCACAGAGCGCTCCCCATTCCCTGCCACGACTCCCCACAACTCTCAGACCCCACAATTCTGCCTCCTAGACCCTTCTGCAGCCCGCTCCTTCTCACCAGGGCCCCTGCCATGCCTTCCCGGCTACCCCCACGTCCCCTCCAGCAAGCCACCGGTGAGCCCCTCACTTGGGACACAACCCAAACCCAGGGGGCAGGGCCTGCTAAGTAAGCAGGCCCTTCCTCTCCAGCCTCACCTGCCCCAGCTGTCCCACCCCTTTGCATCCCTCTTCCTTCCAGGTCAGCACACCTGGCACCCGGCTAGGACCTGAGCTGTGCCTGGAAACCTCCTGCCTACACCTTCCAGTGGTTCTGTCCCCACCAGCCTGGGGCTCTGCAGGGGTGTCCCCAAAAGCCAGCACACTGCCCTGCTCTGCCCTGCTCTCCTGCTGGCCCCTGGGCGACAGCTCTGGGCCTTAGCACCCTCACCCCATTCTGGCTCCTGGGGCCCCTCCTCCCACACACAGCTGTTGGGGCCCAAGGACTCGTCTCTCAAAGGCCAGGGGGCAGCCCACGTCCAGGGCCGAAAGCACCCCCCCCGCCACCAGTGGGGCCCCCGAACTCGGGCCCCAGTCCATGCAGGCCAGCTTTGCCGTCCCTGGCCCCGACCTGAGGCTGGACTCCTGAAGACTCGGCAGGAGGTGGGGGACTGCGCTGGGCCCCCCCAGCAGATGTGAGGCTACACGGTAGCACCCCTGGGGGCAAGGCCGCTCAGCCCCAGGGTCGCAGGGGGCATGAAGGGGCCCTAGCCCAGCCGTGACCCTCCGGGAGAGTTCACTACATGGCCAGCCTCTCCCTCACTGGCTCTTCAGCTCCAAAGCTCTCAAGCGATGGTCCTTATCACCCCCCCCCCAACCCCGGTCACGTTTCTAACGATCCCCCCACAGCGTCCAGGAGATGGGGGTGCAGTGCTTCAGGGGCAGGTGGGGGGGCGCCCTGGGCAGGGACGAGGCCTCGTGGCCCAGCGAGCCCTGCCCCCGGCTGGCTCCAGAAGGCGTGTGCAGGATGCAGGCAGCCGCAGGAGCTGCGGCCACAGGCTCCCTCCGGCAGAGGGCAACCACCTGCCGGCTCTGGTCTTACCGGAATCTATCAGACTCGTGTTCCTAAGGAACAAAGCCTGCAAGTCCTCCCCTGCTCTGAAACCTGCCATGGCTCCCTACTCCTCCCGTCCAGAGCAAACTCCACAGTGCGCATCTAACGCTTGGGGAGAGGAAGCTGCAGGCACCAGCCCTTGGTGCTGCTGGGCCAGCGATGCAGCTGCAGACACTCCCTCTACTCTGCAGAAGGGGGCTGATGAGGACCCTGAACCTCAGGGGCTGCAGGGGGACTGAGTGAGGCTGCTCACATGAAGGTCATCAGCACAGGACTGGGGGTGGCAGGGGTGGGTATGGGAGGAGGGCTCCCTGGAGGAGGTGTCCCTGCCACCGCGGCTCCCATGCTGCACTGCGGGTTCAGATGCAGCCTGGAGAAGACCTGCCATGCCTCTGTCCCTGCACTGCCTCCAGGAAGAAGATGGAGAAGAGAGGAACCTGGTCTCCAGGGCCTTGGCCGGCCCTTGCCTCCCTCCTGCCCAGGGGCTGCCCATCAGCTGCGTGAGGCCACCAGGCGTGCCCGTTAGAGGCACTCAATCTCCAGCCTTAGCAGTCTCCTCCGGCAAATGGGAATGACCACTGGGCAGTGGCCCCCAGGGGCGGCCAAGGAGCAGGAAATGGGGTTTGAGGGGCCCAGAGGGCATGTGGCCAGCAGGAGGGGCGGGGGGAAGCTCCCCAGGCACCCTTGGTCTGCCATCTGCCAGGCTGAGTCTCTGCCAGCCCCTCGCCCCAACCCTGACACGGCACAGCGCCTCCCCCAACCGCCCCAGGCTTTGGCCCTGGCCGCTTCCTCTGCCTGGAAGCCCCTGCCCATCTCCCTGTACCCCCCCCGAAGGGCGAGCGCCCCAGGAAGCCCGCTCTCCCTGTCCCGGCCCAGCCTGCACCTCCCTCTACCAGGCACAGCTTTCCGCGCCCACGACATGTGCCCACACCAATGGGTCTGATTCATCTCGGTTTCCCCCGCAGCACCTAGAAGGGCTCCTGGCACAGGGCAGGGGTGGCTCTGCATTAGCCCTGCAGACTGAACCTCAGCGCCCTCATCTGTGAAATAGGCCGTCGTGCTGCGCTGGGCCTCAAGGAGGGGCCGGACAGGGCTTGGCACTGCCCCTGCCTGGCTGGGGAACCAACCTCCTGCACCTCAGCTGCCACTGGCTCCAGGCACCAGCCCCAGGGAGCCTGAGCCCTGATACACCCCAGCTCCCATCTGCTATGCAGCTGCTCACCTCTGAAGCAGGACACAGATGCTGGCCCCGCCTCCCCCCAAGTGGCTGCTGGAACCAACAAGAGTGTGGCCTCCAGTGGGGCAGGGCTCGGGCAGTGGTCACCAAGCCACCTGGCACAGCGCCCAGGTCCCCACTGCCTTTCCCTCCGGTCTTATCTGCAGCCCCTCTGTGCTCAGCCTCTCAGAGCAGGAGGGAGCAGGGGTCCCACAGGCTCCCCGAGGCGGGCTGGAGACACACAGAGCGGCTGGGGCGCTTGGCTGGGGGTCCCAAGGGAGATCTCAGCCGTCCCTCCCCTCCCGGGGCTGCAGGCAGCGCGGCAGGTGCAGCCGAGCGGAGCCCGTGCGGGATGCGAGCGCAGAGATGCAAAGCCCCTCCCGCGGTGCCCCGCGCCCCCGCCCCTACCTCTGGCCCACGTCGCTGCCTACGGAGCCCCCGCCGCGGGCCGGCAGCAGCGGGCTGAGCCCGTGCGGCTCCTCGGGGGCCGAGGCGCCGGCCGGGGCGCCCCCCGGGCCCGCCTTGCCCTCGGACGGCGAGCGCGGCAGCTTGGCCCGCGCCATCCTGCCGGAGCGCACGGCGGCGACGGGCGGCGGGCGGCAGGCGGCGGGTGGCGGCAGGGGAGCGGGCGCTACCATCTCCGCGCGCCGCCCCGCCTTCCCCGCGCCGCCGCCACAGTGGAACGTCCGAGGGGGGCTGGGAAACTGGGGGCGGCCGGGCTCCCTCCCGCCGCGGCCCGGGGGCGCCCAGGCTCGGCCGCCTCCCCACCCCGGAGGCTGGGTGCCCAGAGGACGCGCCACGTGGGAGAGGGTCTTGGCGCCCCAGGCTTCGAGGGGCTGCCTTACAACGGAAGTAGTAGTAATAGTCATGCTGATGGTCACGGCGCTGGGAGGAGGGGAGGGATAGTAGCACGGTGACAGCCGGTGGCTCTCGGCCGGTCACCTCCGCAGGCAGGGGCTGCTGGAGAGGGGAGCCTCAGCCGGCCTGTGGGTTATGGGGACGCGGGTGGGGCTCTAGTTGGCCAGCCCAGAGCCACGTGCACCTGCCAGCCCCTACCCCTGCTGCCCAGGTTGGGTGGGTCCAGCCCCTAGGTCAGGTGGGACATCGCTGTCTGTCCTCCCACCCGCAGGCACTCAGGGGTCGCCCTTTCCCCCACCTCCTTCCCCCCAGAGCTTTCTGGGAGTCACGGGGGTACTTGTTTACCGATGCCCGCATGCCAGGCTCAGCTCCGTGCCAGGCATGAGATCCCAGGCGTGGATGAGCCAGCTACTTCCTGGAGCCCGGTCTGCGCCCGACGCCCTGCTGGGCGAGCTCGGATCCTCTCACTGAATACAGATAGCTTGAGGAAGTGTGCAGATTTCTGTCCGTTTGCAAAGTGGGGAAACCAAGGCACTGAGGGAGGGAGAAGTGCCTTCCCCAGGAGACCAGACAGGAAGCAGTGGAGCGAGGTCTCCCACCCGGGACCAGCTGACTGAGCCTCTGCTCCCTGTTGCCACATTGTGTGGCTTTTCTGCCCAATTCCTTCCATTTTCACAGACGAGGGAGGCCTGAGGCTGGGAAGGACAGGTGACTCGCCTAGGTAATGGCCGTCAGGTGTTGGCGCTGGGAGGACCAAGGCTGTGGGTTGGCTGCCCTGGAGCCCAGCTGGGTGCAGGGGTGCTCAGACGACAACCGTCCAGGCTGCCGGGGGGCTCCAGGCCCTGCCGACGTGTCCAAACCCTGACGCCAGACTGGAGCCTCCAGCTTGGCCAGCCTGCCTACCTCTATTTCTTCACCCCACTTGTGACCCAGCAAACCACCAGGGCCCGGTGCTTACAGAGGTCTGCAGGAGGAAGGTGGGCCTCGGTACACCCAGCCCCTGGCCTGGCCCCTCCCCAGACATTGCCTTGTCGGGATAAAGCCATTTGGTGATCTCAGCGAACACTCATAGTGCATTTCCCCCGAGCGCCTTCTACGTCCCATCCCGTCCCATATCTGCCGAGGTGTTTGTACTGGCCAAGCACTGGGAGGCCCCTGCCCGTCCTGGGCAGAGGGGGGGCAAGCCTCTGTCAGCCATTCCCTACCCTTCCCATGGAGAGAGAGGCATAGAGCGCCTGCAAAAGAGGGAGGGCTGGAAGTGCCTCGGGCCTGCTGGTGAGCGAGACGCATGGTGATGACTGTAAAACAAAGCCAGCAGCACCGCGGGCACGGGCAGCGCCATCTGCGGGGCCACGCTGAGGCCCCTCTGTATGTGTGTCCCCGCGAGACAGGCTGAGACCTGGGACCCTTTGCTGCAGAGCTTGCGCCGAAACAAACATCTCTGCGAGCAACGAAATACAAAGAAACGATAAGGGACTAAAAATAACTGCGTGCATGCGCAGGTGGGGCAAATTCTGGACAACAAGAGACAGAAACCCCAACTGCCACTTCTGAAGAGCTGGGAGCAAAAGCAGGGCACTGTGCGAGACCCTTGCACACACCACCAAGGGGTGGGCAGACCTCCTAAGCCACCCCTCCGGCCCGACCCCTGGACACATCCCTACCCTCACCCCATATAAGGAACCAGACGCCCCCACCACTCAGCGAGTGAGCAAGGGAACCTATTACTTGTTCACGCTCCCCACTACAGCAGCAGGGCCCCCAATGAAGTCTTGCCCGAATTTCTGCTGTGGCCTCTGATCAATTTCTATTGATTAAGGAGGCCAAGAACCCTGGTTGGTAACACACACACAATAGACCATCAGGGACGTTCACCTGTGCACCCCAGGAAGCTGTGAGAGGGGCTCCTTGGGACTCTAGGGTCCACAAAGAGACCAGAACTTGATTTCCTTGAGCAATGGCAGCGAGTGGCAGCCCATCTCAGAATGCTCGTGGGAGCGCCATCTGTAAGGGCACAGAATGGCAAACGCCTCACGTCCACCCACAGGGAAGGCTCAGCGTGTCTAGCGCTTCCCACCCTGAGTGCTGTGTCTTTCCCGTTCTGGGTTTTGAGAATGCAGTGGGTTGGCAGGTCCCGATGGTGTCTGAGGTCCAGGGTCAGATCAGGTGACAAGGGCAGGATGTCCAACATTTTGTGTGGCGGGATCTAAAGACAAATACAGGCTGATGTGTGGTGGTTACGTCTGGGAGTGGGCTAGGGGAGGCCTTTCAACTGGCTGCTGCATCATTTAGGTAAGGTTTGATTTATTTTGAAAACAATGGTCCACTTCTATGATCCAGAGTCTAGTGGTATCTTCCTGTGTGGGGAGGACAGACAGCCCTCCTGGGTGGACCAGTGGCCCACGGCTCTGCATCCCCAGGGCACTGTGAGGAGTGTCCAGTGGGCAGGCTGGATACTCCCACGTGAGGCGAGGCAGGGAGAGCAGACCGAGGCCCTGAGGACTCCCAGCACTGCTTGCTCCCACGGGGCTCAGGCAGACTCAGACCCCATGGCTGTGTGTGGTGGGGTAGGGGACAGCCAGGAAGGTCGACTGCTCCTTTTGCTCAAGCACTTTGCACCTTCTTCCAAAGGGCTTCATTCCTGCCACACAGCAGCCCTGTGTCATTCTGTGTGTGGGGACTGCTGGCTGGGTGGGGGTGGGGCAGGCTGGCTGCAACTAAGGAGCCCATGTGCCGCAACTAAGGAGCCTGTGAGCCACAACTAAGGAGCCCACCTACTGCAGCTAAGACCTGGTGCAACCAAATAAATAAATTAAAAAATTAAATTAAATTAAAAAAAAAAAAGCCCGTCGCAAAAGGACAAATCCTGTAGGATCCACTTATCTGAGGGACCTAGAATAGTCAAATCCATAGAGACAGTAAGGAGATGGTGGGGGCCAGGAGCTGGGAGACAGAGTTAGTGCTTAATGGGGACAGAGCTTCAGTTTGGGAAGATGGGAAAGATCTGGAGATGGATGTGGTGATGGTTACACAACGACGTGAATGTGCTTAAAGCCACTGAGCTGTGCACTTAAAGTGGTTAACATGGTACATTTTTGGTGTATTTTACCACAATTCAAATAAACAATTTTTTTAAAAAGAAGGAAGGAAGGGAGAGAGAGACGAGAAAAAGGGGGATAAAGAGAGGATGGACTTCATAAGACAAAGAACCTGGCCAACAATAAAACATGACTAGGAGCAGAAGGAATTCCCTAAACAGGCTTCAAGCACTAAACCCACTGGACAGGGACAAGCTCAAAAATGAGATATGTTGGTATCTCAACAGAGTGAGGGAAACAGGGAGATGACGGAAGTTTGGAGACAAACCGAGAGCCCAAACACTGAATCACGTGGGATCACTAATGCACCCAATCCAGAAAAGATGTGACTGAAAATGGAGTTACTGACAGAGGGATGGCCCTGCTGGCACAGAAGCAGATGCAGGGCAGAGGCACAGGAGCTGAAAGCGGTGGGAACACTCACGCAAAGAACTGCTTGTGCCCTGGATAGAGGCCCCGACCTATTTTAAGTATTTAAAACACATTCAGAAAGTACTGAGAAACATAACGATGAAAGAGTTCCAGGAAAATAAGGTACAGGATGTGCCACACCCAGATATTGATTCCATTAATCTACTGCGCTTAAAGGATAAAGAAAGAATTCTTCAGGCAATAAGACAGACAATGCAAACCAAGTGAAGGGTAGAGCAAGTTGGCTTCAGGGGCTGGGGGAGGGGGCGGGGAGTGAATGTTTAATGGGGACAGAGCTTTGGTTTGGGAAGATGAAAGAGATGGATGGTGGTGACGGTTGCCCATCAAGAATATGCTTGGGCTTCCCTGGTGGCGCAGTGGTTGAGAGTCCGCCTGCCGATGCAGGGGACGCGGGTTCGTACCCCGGTCCGGGAAGATCCCACGTGCCGTGGAGCGGCTGGGCCCGTGAGCCACGGCCGCTGAGCCTGCGCGTCCGGAGCCTGTGCTCTGCTATGGGAGAGGCCAAAACAGTGAGAGGTCTGTGTACCGAAAAAAGAAAAAAAAAAGAATATGCTTACTGTACTTAAAGACAAAGACTGTAACAAGAAGCAAAGAAGGGCATTACATAATGATCAAGGGATCAATACAAGAATAATATATAACAATTATATATGCACGCAACAAAGGAGCACCTAAACACATAAAACAAACATTAATAGACACAACGGGAGAAATTGACAGTAACACAATAATAATAGGGGACTTTAACACCCCACTTAAATCAATGGATCAGACAATCCAGACAGAAAATCAATAAGGAAACACCGCTGGTCTTAAATGACACATTAGACCAGGTGGACTTTATATATATATATATAGAGAGAGAGAGAGAGAGAGAGAGAAAGAGAAAGAGAATGACTCATCCCAAAGCAGCAGAATGCACATTCTTTTCAAGTGCATATGGAACATTCTCCAGCATAGATCACATGCTAGGCCACAAAACAACTCTCAGTGAATTTAAGAAAACTGAAATCATATCGAACATCTTTTCCAACCACAACAGTATGAAACTAGGAAAAAAACTGCAAAAACCACAAACACGTGGAGGCTAAACAATATGCTACTGAACAACGAATGGATCACTGAAGAAATTAAAGAAGAAAATAAAAACATACCTGGGGACAAATGAAAATGGAAACACAATGGTCCAAAATCTGTGGGATGCAACAAAAGCAGTTCTAAGAGGGAAGTTTATAGTGATAGTGATACAAGCCTATGTGAGGAAATAAGAAAAATCTCAAATAAACAACCAAACTTTACACCTAAAGGAACCAGAAAAAGAAGAACAAACAAAACCCAAAGCTAATAGAAGGAAAGAAATCATAAAAATCAAAGCAGAAATAAATGAAGTAGAGACTAAAGAAATCAATAGGAAAGATCACTGAAACTGAGAGCTGGTTCTTTGAAAAGGTAAAGAAGATAGATAACCTTCAGCCAGGTTCACCAAGAAAAGAAGAGGGAGGGTCCAAATCAATAAAATTAGAAATGAAAAAGAAGTTACAGCTGATACCACAGAAACACAAAGGGTCATAAGAGATTACTACAAACAATTATATGCCAATAAAATGGACAACCTAGAAGAAATGGACAAGTTCCTAGAAATGCACAGTCTCCCAAGACTGAACCAGGAAGAAATAGAAAATAGGAACAGACCAATTACCAGTAATGAAATTGAATCAGTAGTAAAAATCTCCCACAAACAAAAGTCCAGGACCAGACAGCTTCACAGGTGACTTCTACCAAACCACTAGAGAAGAGTTAACACCTACCCTTCTCAAACTATTCTAGAAAATTGCAGAGGAAGGAATGCTTCCAAACTCATTCTATGAGGCCAGCATCACCCTGAAACCAAAACAAGACAAAGATATCACAAAAAAAGAAAATTACAGGTTAATATCACTGATGAACAAAGACGCAAATATACTCAACAAAATATTACCAAACTGAATTTAATAATACATTAAAGGGATCATACACCATGATCAAGTGGGATTCATCCCAGGGATGCAAGGGTGGTCCAATACCCACAAATCAATCAATGTGATACACCACATTAACAAATTGAAGAATACTAACCATATGATCATCTCAACAGATGCAAAAAAACTTTTGACAAAATTCAACATATTTTTATGTTAAAAACTCTCCACAAAGTGGGTATACAGGAAACAAACCTCAACATAATAAAGGCCACATATGACAAGTCCACAATTAACAACATAGTCAATGGTAAAAAGCTGAAAGCATTTCCTCTAAGATCAGGAACAAGACAAGGATGTCCATTCTTGCCGCTGCTATTAAACACAATATTGGGAGTTCTAGCCACAGCACTCAGACAAGAAAAAGAAATCCAAATTGGAAAGGAAGAGGTAAAACTGTCACTGTTTGCAGATGACATGATACTATACAAAGAAAATCCTAAAGATGCCACCAGAAAACTGCTAGAGCTCATCAATGAATTTGGTAACATTGCAAGATACAAAATTAATATACAGAGATGTGTTGTACTTCTATACACTAACAACAAACTATCAGAAAGAGAAGTTAAAAAAAATCCTGTTTACCATCACATCAAATAAAAATACCTAGGAATAAATCTAACTAAGGAAGTAAAAGATCTGTAAGAAAACTGTAAGACACTGATGAAAGGAACTGAAAATGACACAGAGGTCAAGATATATCATGCTCATGGATTGGAAAAATTAATATTGTTTAAATGACCATACTACTCAAAGCAATCTACAGATTCAATGCAATCCCTGTCAAAATACCAATGGCATTTTTCACAGAACTAGGACAAATAATTCTAAAACTTGTATGGAAACACAAAAGCTCCTGACTGGCCAAAGCAATCTTGAGAAAGAAGAACAAAGCTGGAGGTATCGTGCTTCCTGACTTCAGACTATACTACAAAGCTATTGTAATCACAACAGTATGGTACTGGCACAAAAACAGAAATATAGATCAATAGAACAGAATAGAGAGCCCAGAAATAAACCCACACACTTATGGTCGGTCCATCTGTGACAGAGGAGGCAAGAATATACAATGCAGAAAAGACAGTCTCTTTCCCAGTGGTGCTGGGAAAACTGGACAGCTACATGTAAAAGAATGAAATTAGAATGCTCTCTAACACCATATAAAAAAAAAACTCAAAATGGATTAAAGATCTAAATGTAAGCCCTGAAAACATAAAACCTAGAAGAAAACAAAGGCAGAACACTCTCTGACACAAGTCGCAGCAATATGTTTTTGGATTTGTCTCCCAAGGCAAAGTAAACAAGAACAAAAGTAAACAAATGAGACCAAATTAAACTAAAAGCTTTTGCACAGCAAAGGAAGCCATCAACAAAACGAAAAGGCAACCTACCAAATGGGAGAAAATATTTGCAAATGATATGACCAATAAGGAGTTAATACTCAAAGTACATAAAGAGCTCATACAACTCAATAACAAAAAAAAACAAACAACTGGATTAAAAAATGGGCAGAAGACCTGAACAGACATTTTTCCAAAGAACGCATACAGATGGCCAGCAGGTACATGAAAAGCTCAACATCACCAATCATCAGAGAAATGCAAATCAAAACCACAATGAGACATCAACTCACACCTATCAGAATGGCTAACATCAAAAAGACCACAATTAACAAATGTTGGCGAGGATGTGGATAAAAGGGAGCCCTAGAACACTGTTGTTGGGAATGTAAATTGGTGCAGCCACTGTGGAAAACAGTATGGAGCTTCCTCAAGAAGGTGAAAATAGAACTACCATATGATCCAACAATCCCACTCTTCTGGGTATATATCCCCCAAATCCTTGAAAACACTAATTCAAAAAGATACATGCAATCCAATGTTCATAGCAGCATTATTTACAATTGCCACGATATGGAAGCAACTAAGTGTCCATCAACAAATGAACAGATAAAGAAGACGCATGCATAAATACAATGGAATACTAGTCAGCCCTAAAAAAAAAAGAATGAAATTTTGCCATTTGCAGCAACGTGGATGGACCTGGAGGGTATTATGTTTAGTGAAATAATTCAGAAAGAAAAAGGCAAATACTGTGTTATCACTTATATGTAGAATCTAAAAATAAAATAAAGGAATGAACATAACAAAACAGAGACTCAGAAACAGAAACTGACTCTGGCCCTCCCACCTCCCTCTTCAAAAAGCCCTGTGATCCCATGGGGTCCACCCAGATGATCCAGGACTGTCTCCCCATCTCAAGATCCTTAACTTCAACACATCTGCAAAGCTCCTCTCGTCACCTAAGACACTTGCAGGTCCCAGGCATTAGGACATGTACATCTTTGGGAGGGGGGCATTGCTCAGTCCATCACACATGGTGAACCTATGTAACGCCATTAGTCAATACATGAAACCCAGAAAGAGTAGTCCAGAAAAACACCTTCAGCTGTCATCCTTTGAGGCTGCTATAATACACTTTGAAAACTGGTAATTAAATGGAAAGGATTGAGCGTGTTTTCCTGCTTTCTCAGCAGGAATTATGTTTCGGGGTGTACAACTAGCTCCCATTGATGTAGGAAAACCACCAGTTAAAGAAGAATGTGGCTTATACTCAAGGAGGGTGGAGCAGAACCGGAAAGGAGCTTGTCCAAGCCGCCACAGAACGTGGGGTCAGGGAGGACGTCCGGTGGGGTTGCCACCCTTAGCTGCACCAAGGAGGGGGAACGCATGGTCGTATGACGACGGATCACCTTGCACAACTGCCCAGTGCAAGGGCTGGGCTGTCATCGTTAAGCCATCGTGTCCCTCTGGCCATCTCTAACGGAGGGACAACCAGGACATGGGGCAACATGGGGACGGTGGTGGCATTAAAACCTTCTCTTGCCTGAAACATTTGAGTTCCGTCCACGAGACCTTCAGATCCAACATCCAGTGTACGGGAATACTGGAGGCGGAGCAACAAGCTGAACCACCCACCAAGAGGCAACCAGACACACAGACGGCAGAACATTCTGCAGGACCAGAGGCCTGGCGTATCAGCTGCCTTTGCCGTGTGACAAATTGCCAACTTCACAGCTTAAAGCAACATATACCCGCAGTGCCGAGGTTAGAAGACCGGGTGTAGCTTAGCTTGGTGTCTCGCTTAGGGTCCCACGCATCTGAAATCAGCATCAGCAGGGCTGAGTTTCCACCTGGACCCCTGGGGAAAATCCGCCTCCAGGTGCATCCAGTTGGCTGGATTCAGCTCCTGGCGGCTGTAGGACTGAGGTTCCCCTTTCCTGCTGGCTGTTGGCTGCTCAGCCCCTAAAGGCTGCCCTCCATCCCTGGGCCCCTCCACCTTTAAGGTGGCAGTCGTGGGTCAGATTCCCCTGTGCCCCAAATCTTTTCTTCCACTTCCAGCCAGGGAAAACACTCTTGCTTTCAAAGGGCCCCTGTGACCAGAAGGGGCCCAACCTCCTGGTGATTAACTCAGCCAACTGGTTAGTAACCTTACTTATAATGCAAAATTGCCATGGGTATGAGCTTCCTATGGCTGACGTAACAAAGTACCACAGTCTGGATGGCTTGAACAACAGAAATTCATCCTCTCCCAGTTCTGGAGGCCAGAAGTCCAAGATTAAGGTGTCAGTAAGGCTGGCTCCTTGTGAGGCCGTGAGGGAGGATCATTTCAGGTCTGTCTCCAGATTTCTCTTTTTTAAAAGGTCACCAGTAGGGACTTCCCTGGTGGTCCAGTGGCTAAGACTCCGCATTCCCAATGCAGGGGGTCCGGGCTTGATCCCTGGTCAGGGAACTAGATCCCACATGCTGCAACTAAAAGATCCTGCACATAGCAACCAAGATCCCACGTGCCGCAACTAAGAGGCGGTGCAGCCAAAAATAATAATAGTAAAAAGTAAATGTTAAAAAAAAAAAGGTCACTAGTCATGTTGGATTAGGGCCCACCCTAATGACCTCATGCTCATGTAATGACCTCTGAAGACCCTACTTCCAAATAAGGAGATCCTGGGGGTGACATCTCACCATCTTTACCGGCTTGGAGATTAGGGTGGGGGACCTGGGGAGGCCACACCTGGTAGGAGCCACTCTGGATTAAAAGGAGTTAGTGAACCCTAATAACCAGATGCAACACAATATTCCTGGACCAAACAAACCAGCCGAGAAGGACAGGTTGGGGCCACCAGGGAAATGTCTTCCCCAAGCCAGGTATGTGCTGCCCCCTCCCTGGACTCCACCCTGGCTGCAGACCCAGAGCCAGGAGCCCTCATCCACTCCCCCCAGGCTCTTTGATCACCTCATGGGCACCACCCGGGGCTCCCCGACTTCTCAGGGGAGACGCCTCCTCTCCTCCCGCCCCCCCAGTGCAGACACGAGTCTCATGAGATGCCCCATAGATGCCACACGAAATCTGTGCTCCCCCAGAGGCTCCAGGGGAGGGTCCTTCCTGCTTCTTCCAGCTCCGGGCGGCCCCAGATGGCCCTGGCTTGTGGCCACATCACCCCAGTCTCTGCTCCGTCTCCACAAGGCTTTTCCTGTGTGTGTTTCTCTTCTTACAAGGATACCAGTCAGCGGATGTAGGGCCCACCCTAAATCCAAGATCATCCCATCTCAAGATCTTTACCTTAATTACACCTGCAAAGACCCTATTGCCAAATAAGGTCATGTTCCCAGGTGCCAGGTGGACATGAATTTGGGGGACACCATTTCAAAGCACTGCAGTGGGTCTTCAGTTCTTTCCTGCAGACCCCCTCTCCTGAAGTTCCCCCAATCAGCTGTGCGACCTTGAACAGGTCTTTTTCCTGTGGGATCTGCCTCTACTCACCAGGCGCCCGCACCGCGTGGGTGAGGGGAGAGGTGAAGGCTCTCCCTCCGGGGATCCTGGGATGTTCTTGGGGTGTAAGGAATTTGAAATCAAGGCAGAGCTTAACCCCGTGAAAGGTTACCGGCCATCTCTCTTTTTTTTTTTTCAATTAATTAACTTATTTTAGTTTTGGCTGCGTTACGTCTTTGTCGTGCACAGGCTTTCTTTAATTGCGGCGAGCAGGGTCTACTCTTCGTTGCGGTGCGTGGGCTTCTCGTTGCGGTGGCTTCTCTTGTTGCAGAGCACCGGCTCTAGGCGCAAGGGCTTCAGTAGTTGTGGCACGCGGGCTCAATAGCTGTGGCTCACGGGCTCTAGAGCGCAGGCTCAGTAGCTGTGGCGCATGGGCTTAGTTGCTCCGCGGCACGTGGGATCTTCCCGGACCAGGGCTCAAACCCATGTCCTCTGCCTCGGCAGGTGGATTCTTAACCACTACACCACCAGGGAAGCCGTGGCCATCTCTTTTGTAGCGTCCACCTTGTTTCCCCAAGCCTGCTGTGGGTGGAATGTGTGTGTCTCCCCAAACTCACACTGAAGCCCCAACCCCCAGTGTGATGGTGTTTGAAGGTGGGGCCTTGGGAGGTGATTAAAGTTAGATGAGGTCCCGAGAGTGGGGCCCTAAGATGGGATTAGTGCCCTTATGAGAGCACGTGCTCTCTGTGTCTCTGCCTGTGTCTCCCGTGAGGACACGGTGAGAAGGAGTCTGTACACCAGGAAGAGGTCCCATCAGGCCCCCCCTACCCCTGGCTGGTATCTGATCTCAGACTTCCAGCCTCAGAACTGTGAGAATTAAGTGTCTGCTGGTGAAGCCCCTAGGCTGGGGTGTTTGTCACAGAGCTCGAGCTGCCTGAGACCCAGCCTGGACACTCTCACCTCCCATTTTCACTCCAAGTGGATGAAGCCGAATGACACGTGCACAGAATTTTCAATGGCAAATGGCACATCGTGGGAAGCATATCAGGAGTGAAGGGAACCGCAATGTGAAGCAGAAACCGAGCATGGTTTCCGTGACACTGGAGGATGCTGGCCACCTCTCGCTGGAGTCTGTGTTCTGCTTTGCACTAATTGGGAGGAATTTAATTTTGATTCGTGCACACAAGTCCCCAGGATGCAGGCTTAGAGGCAAAGAGGTGCGCTGAGATGTCCAACACCAGGGACCGGGATGGGGACCCGGCTCCCGGGGACGCCCAATTCGCCATCTCAGGGTCTCCTGCAGTATCCTCGGGATGTGGGCAAGGGGAGCCAGGGCCCCTTCTCATCACAGAACTGCTAACACCTTGACTGGTGTACCCTAATCCCAGATCACTGAGAGTGTGGCTGTCTTCCAGGTGCAGACTCAGGTCCAAGAGCCCCGCCGACCTGCCTTGGTGTCCACGGGCTGGTGTGGAGGTGACCACACCGCTGCTCACACCTGTGTGCGCCCCTCCATCACCCACACCCTCCCCGTCCCGTTTGTTCTTATTCCTTTATCCTCCATCTTCTCGCTGTCTATCCCGCCTGCTCCTGGCCTCCCAGGACCGGGGGTGACCCAAGCCCCCACACGCCCACCCAGAGGGAAGGACACAGGGTTGGAGGAAGGCGCGACCTGCCCCGGGAGCCCCGGTCACTCTCTGCGGGGGGGCCCCAGGTGACAATGGGGAGAACTAGACCTGGCCCAGTCCTACAGTGGTGTGGCAGAGATGCAGGCAAATGAGCCCCAGGCCCGGAAAGTGCTAGAAAGATCGATATAAATCTTACCCCCTTGGGACACAGCACACAGAATCGGCTAGGACCTGAGCCTTTCCTTGGTCTAATCATGCAGACAGAGGAAAGTGAGTCCCCAAGAGACACAGGGACACTGAGAGAGCCGCCTGGCAGCGTCCGGGTCAGCTCCCAGTGTCCATGCACCCAGCGCGCTCGCCACTGTTCTGTCTATGGTTTAAAGTCAGAAACCACAGAGACGGAGGCAGACGGGAGAAGGCAGAAGGTGTGCAGCTGCGGAGGACGTGGGCGGATCCCGGGAGGAGGTGAAGGACCCTGGGCTTAGGTGGGAGGGAGCTGAGGTGAGCACAAGCGTTTCAGGCCTGGGCTACAGAGGAAGCTGGGAGTGTTGGGGGCCCACTGGAGAGGCTGGCGTGAGGGCGGGCAGCCGTCCAGGGCGCAGAAGCAGCTGCCCCAGGGGTGACCAACTTACGCAGGGAGGGGGTCCGGGAGGACCCCCGGGCCTTGGGCCTGAACACCCAGGTGGCTACTCTGGGCTGGGGAGGGGCTGTGGGGGGAGGTGTGGCGTCTGGCTTTAGACCCACACTCCGGGGTGCTGGACGACATGTCCCCTGCACCCCAGCACCATCCAGTCCTATTCTGCATGGAGCTGAAGGTGGCAGGGGACCCCCCAATCTGCCTGGGCCCCACCAGCCTGCGCCACCGCCATTTCCCAGGTGGGCTGTGTCCTCCAAGGCCTTCAGGTCTGTGACGGACACAGGCCCCTGGCCAGGATGGGGCCGGGATCCCACCTTTGCCCCATCCTGACGGCTAAGCAGAAGCCAGGCCCTGGGAATTTAAAGGTAAAACCAGGGGCTTGAACTCAGCCCCCGCGCAGGGAGAACCCAGGGGACCCCGGGGGGCTGGGCCTGCTCCAAAGGCACCTCTCTGAGCCCTGCCTGCCCCTCCCGGAGCCCCTGGGGGCCATGGCTGCCAACAGTGGCTCCTGCAGGGCGGGGCAGGGGTCTGTCCTCAGGGCGCCGCCCGCAGCACAGGCCTGCCTCCCCACTTCTCGGCTTGCTGGGTGAAACAACACGGGGTGCCGCTCAATCCCATAGCAGCAGCCAGGCTCCATCCTCTGTTGCTGGAAGAGCTCAGGGAAACACGGAACAGGGCCCTTCTGGGCAGCGCTCTAACCCTGGAGGCCTGGCCTCCTCACCTCCCTGCAGCCGCGCTGCCCCGGAGCCCCCAGAGGGGCGCACACACCTCCCCACCCCCAACCCCGTCCTCCACTAGATGCCTGGAGGGAGAGGGGCACGGACCCTGACGTCACCTCCCGCTGCGGGCTGGGGTCCTGGCCGGACAGGCAGCTGGTCCCAGCACACGAGCCAGGAGAACACCTGGCCGGGCCTTCTCCTCACCTGTGGCTCTGCCCACCCCAGCCTTTGGCTGGTTCTAACCCTCATGGGAGACGAGCCTGTGGTGGGACAGCCCGTGTCCCCCGCACCGCAGTGCAGAGAGGGTGTGAGGTGTGGCGGCTGGCTGAAGCCTCGTGTCCATGTTACAGACCAGGAAAGGAAGCAACACTTAAAATGACCAAAGCCCCGTCTGCAAAGCCCTTTCCCGCTCCCCTCGCAGCCGCCTCTTCCAGGCTGGGCCACAATTGGCCCTCTGCAGGAGGCAGAGCGGGCATGGGGGCTCACCGCCCAGCCAGGCCTGCAGCCCCTGAGCCCCACAGGGGGCCCTCAAAGCCCCAGGTCCATCCTCCAGGACCAGGTGCACCAGGCACACTGGAGGGTCCGCTGCGGACGGGGAGGGGCCTCCTGGAGCTGCCCCTTGGCTCCTGGGGCAAAGGGGCAGTGAGCTGACCCGGGACAGGGCAGGGAGCCCCGAGGCCTAGACCTTGGAGGGTCCAGGTCTAGGGCTTCTGCCTAGAGCCCTGCTCCCCAGGAGCCCTGAGACCCGGCCACAGGCAGTGATGAGGGTCCCCTAGGACCCTGGCTGCCCCCTGAAGGTGAGCCAGTCCTGGCTCTGCCTGCCTCCTCGCTGCCCGCCCTGCAAGAGGCTGGCGAGCAGTCTCCTTCGCTCACGTGGGCTGAGCCCCCCCTCCCCCCAAGGCCACGGTGTGTGAGGCTGTGGTGACTCATGGCTGTGGCTTTATTCCCCTGGAGAACAGGAAGCCCACAGCCCTGGCCGCCTACCCACAGCCTGCCAGGAGTCGGGCAGCAGCGCCCCCGCTCACCCCACAGAGGCTGCCCTGGGGCACGTGAGTGGGGCTGGAAAGGAGCCCAGGCGGCAGGGACCCAGGAGCACGCGCGGGAGGGCAAGCACAGCTCTCCTCCCCGGACCCACGACGCCCCCCGTCTGCAGTGCCGATTCGCCCAGGCCACCGGCCCTTCCTCCTGCAGCCCCAGGACCCCGGCCCCGGCCCAGCCCCGGGTTCTGTGGGACTGTTCCTGGGGCACACGGAAGCACGGGCTGAGTGCACACGGCCCTGCTGGTGGGGCAGGCTGGCGTCCTTGGCCTCCAGCCTCTCGGGCCCTCCGGCCACCCCACAGCCTCTCAGCCCCAGTGCCTGCTCCCTTCCCTCACCCGACGTACAGACACATCCTTACCACCTCTCCACACGTGCAGCGCAGGGTCTCCACGCCTGTCCGGGGACCGCGGGGGCCTGTCCTCTGGAGGACTCCCCCCGCGCCACACACACACACACACACACACACACACACACACACACAGCCCGTCTCTGAGCACCATGGGCACACAAGCACAAAGTCCCTGGGCCCAGCACACAGGAGACTTTCCCCCTGAACACAAGGCCGAGGAGGACAGAGACTGGGGGGTTGCCAGGAGCTGCAGGGCAGTGACTGCTCACGGGTACGAGGTTTCTGTCTGGGGTGATAGAATGCTCTGGAACTACATAGTGGTGATGATGTATATGTACCAAATGTCACTTTATATTTTAGGTTTTGTATATTTTACCACAATAAACCCCACCCTCCCAAGCCACAGGGTCCAGAGCACGGTGGAGGATTCAGTGCCAGCTTCCCATTTCCCAGGGGACAGGGACAGTTCCCTCCAGGCAGACACACGCCACCCTTGGCTGACGGCAAGGACCTGCCATCCACTCCTAAAATCTAAGGGATGTGTCACTGCAATTACATCAGTTGCAGTCACTGGCATTTCTGGAGCATTTGGAGGCCCCAGGCCCACTCGGGGAGATGGATGCTGTTTCCTGCCCACCTCTGAAAGAACCTCTGGGGCTGCTGTTATCGAGAATTAATCAAGTCCCAGCGGAGCAGGCAGTGAGGGCCTGGTGCTGACTCAGGAAGGTGCTGAGCTCACGTCTGGCTTAGAGAAGTGCCCAGCCTTGCCCTCCTCTGCCTCTGCCCACCCAGGTAGCTAAACGAACTCTCCACCTGGCTGTGTGTTTTCGGGTGGGTTTACCTATTACCACAGTACTCAGTCCACCAAGATAAAAACTACACGGCCTTAATGTGCCCCTCTGCTGGGTTTGCACCCTTGGTTCTATGTGGGTGAAGCCCTTGGGTTCCATCTCTCCTCCTGATTCTACCTGGAGAATGCAACTGAATGCTACGGGAGGTCTGGAAGGATATTCTGTTTCCGGCAGTCAGAATGCATTTTAAACTCACTTTCCCCAAGTCTCACACACAGTCCTTACATGCTGGCCTCCTCCACAAGCACGATTTCTTTCCCAGCTACAGCTTCAGCACTGAATTATTCTGAGAGCCTGATCTGTGCCCTGACGAATTCCAACCTCACGGACTTTACGTGCTAACTTGAATAACTGCACTGTTGGGACAACTGCAGATTCACGAGCCCAGTTCAGGGCTTGGTGGGGAAGGAGACCCGCAGACACCGGGGCCCCTCCCCCAACACACTGCAAGGGAAGTGGTTCTGGTCCGAAGTCCCACAGGCTCCAGCGTGAGTCCCTGCACGCATAAAGAACTTCCCCCGAGGCTGATGGAGCTATGGTGCTGGGTGTTTACTGAGACAGCTATTTGGGGAAAGGGCAGAGAAAAGCAACATTTCTCCCAGTTTCCTGCCAGCCTCCTCAGCACATGAATTATTTCCAAGGGCTCATTTTGCTGGTCCTCTGCCGAAAGACTCAAGTTCATTTTGCTTTGTGCCCCCAGGAGAATCCGAGGTGAGGGCACGTTGTCATCCCTGGTGACCACAACATGAGCTCCCTTAATTAATAATAAATGACCACAGCCAGCGTCTGGAGGACGCCAGCCCTCAGCCAGCCTGCGGGGCTTCGCCACGTGGCGCTTCCGGCCCTGGCTTGTGCCCCAAATCAGCAGAGCTGCCAGAGGGACTGGGGGCCTGTGGGCAGAGACGGAGAGGCTGGCCCGGGGACTGGTCTCTGGGACTCCCCAGCACAGAGCCTCCCGTCTCATCGTCAAGGCTCCTCCCGGGAAAATGCTTCCCACCCTCCCCACCCCCCAACTTCTCGGGGTCCCGGAAACCCGGGAAAGTTGAAGGGCGCGGGCCCCAGGCAGCGCGGGCGCAGCGGCGGCCTTCAGCACCACGGACAACTCCGCGCGCCGACCCCCCGCCCTACCTGTCGTCGTTCTGGAAGGACTGGTCGCCCAGCAGCAGGTCCCGGAAGCGGTACCGCGGTGGCAAGGGCACGAGCTCCGAGTCCAGGTCGCTCATCTTGAGGCTGACAGTGTCCAGGAGCGCGCCGTCCCCGCGGCCGCCGTCCCCGGCGCCGGGCTGCCTGCGGGCACACGCCAGCGCCCCCTCAGCCTGCGCCCGCGCTCGCCGCGCAGGGCGGCCCCCGGCCAGCACAGCCCCCGCCCGCCCCGCCGCCCCCGGGCCCCCCAACCCCCGGCCCGCGCGCCCAGCCGCCCCAGGCCCGCCCCGCCCCCCACGCGCCTGGCCGCGCAGCACAGCCCCGCCGCTGCGCCCACAGCTGCTGCCGGGCTGCGCGGCCCACTCCGAACAAAGCACCTCCAGGGCGTTGGGGAGGTCCACCACTGCCGATAGCAGGGGCAGGCGCTCACACCACCCCCGATGCCGCGGGGGCCGTGGAAGCCCTCCCGGCTCCCCCCACGCAGACTTTGCCAAAGCCGGCTGCGCAGCCTTCCTCAGGGTCCAGGACACCCAGCTCCCCATCAAAGACCCCCTTCCAGACCCTCAGGCTGCTGAGCTCGGGGGAAGCGACCAGGAGGCTTACGAAGAGGCCCTCATCTGCGGCCTCCCTGGGGCCAAGCAGCTCAGCTCGGATCAGAGCCTGCGAGGGGGTGTCAGCAGGGGAGGGCGGGATCCCTTTGCCCAGTGTCACCAGGATTCTGAGGCCACAGAGACCCCTGTCCCAATCACCTGGCAGTGGTAGAGCAGGGGTCACACCCGGTAAACCGGGAGGGTCCCTGGCAGTCTGCAGCCTCCTGGGGCACCGACATTCGTCTTCCAGGGCTCCTTCCCCTTTCCTGCCCCCATTCCCACACCCAGGTGAGCTCTGGCTACAGTTACCCTCACGCACCGAGGCTCCCAGTTCCCAGCGTCCAGGGCAGCAGCCCCCAGGGCCGTCTGGACATCACAACAGGCCCTCTCTGCCCTCCAAGTCAGAGGCTCGCTAGCTACCCCTGGAGCCACAACACAGTGGTGCCGGACGCAGCAGGGCAGCTGCACACCGGTAACTAGTTAACTAGTGGGGATTCTCATTTCCATGGTGCAGGTGGGCAGGGCCGGGGCCGGGCCACCAGCGCAAGTGGGAGTCAGGTCAGACCCCGGGGACTCCCGGCCCTCTGGCAACCACCTGGCCTTCCAGGTTGAGTCCAGCCCAAGGCCAACCCTAGGTGCTGCCCCTCAGCGCCCGGTGGGACACTGGTGGGGAGGCAGGAGTTATAATATCTCCCTGCAGCCTCTGCCCGCTGGGCTGAGCCCTCACTCACTCTTCTAAGAGCCAAGACCCCGGGGTCGGGGGAGCAGCACATCAGCTGTGACCCTTTAGTGGTGGACCCGGGAATGGCCTCCTGGGCCCCTTCTCAGTCACCACAGGAGGCAGGGCAGATGAGCTGGGGCGGGGGGGAGGTGGGTTCTCCCCACTGTCAAGCCCGTCCCCCCAAGGGACAGGAGGACGATGGAGGAGCCCAGCTCAGCCTCTGGGCAGGTGCAGGGGTCTGCTGACCACACTCACTCCCACGCTGAAAAACCACGGGCAGGCTGTACGAGAGGCTGGGAGGCCAGGGCCACTCACCTGGAGCACGAGGTCCACGCGGGTGGGTGGGCACTATGGACCCCTCCTCTCCCTCCCCAACCTGGGAAGGGCAGGCACATTCCCTGGGCCCCCACCGAGGGCCTGGCCCATGCCTCCCGACCCCCTGGACGAGCAGCAGGCAGGTGTCAGCCCCCCATCCCACGGCCATCGGGAGCTGCTCAAGGACCGTCCCAGGCCGAGGCTGCGAGAGACCACGTGGGCCCAACACGCCTGCGTGCTGTCCTCCCGGGTCTCGGGGTCAACCCCGAGGATCTGGCAGCATTTGAGAAATAACATTTCCTTAATTGCATCAGCGTGGCTGCATGTTTTTCCTTAGTCACAAGCTGGTGGGGCCGTGGGTAGGGGCACGCAGGCGGGGGAACCACACGGGCTGAGGTTGGGGGCTCCATCTTCTTGCTTTTGCCCCTTTCTTGCCAAAAGCCCCTTTCAATGGAAGAACCCCAAGAGGCTGCAGCTCCCCGGGCGTGGCTGCCTCTGACCCCCTCCCCACTCTGACCTGCTTTGGGTTTTCTCTCCTGGCCTCAAGGCCCGGACACGGCAGGGCCCGTGGAAGCGCTCGGAACCCAGGGCCGCTGTTTGCTTCAGGGGGACACAGCGGGGGTAGAAAGTGCACGAGGAGTCAGAAGGCCAGGCCCCTGCCCACACGCTGTGGCCTGGGGAGGATGACGGGGGACGCTGCCCTTCTTCCCTGACGGTGCTGCTGGGACACCGGACACTGGAGTGAGCACAGGGTGCAGAGCAGATACCCCACAGGCCTCCTGGCATCATGCCTCGTTGCACCAGCGGAGCCGAAAGCCCACATGAACCTGAGTGTTTGTTGTGCTGGCCAAGAACCAGGGCCCCAGGTCTCCTGGAATGGTGCCACTTGTAGGAGGGAGGTGGCTGAACGAGGGGGCTGGCTGAGGCCTCTCTCCAAGCCCAAAGGCTTGTGTCGCTGAGAGCTCTTGGGCATGCAGGAGTGTGGGGGGTCCCATCCCCCTCGGAGCTGAGATGGTCCAGGTGGGGCAAAAGCAAGGCCCCACCTCTGCCTCCTCGTCTCCCCTTCCCACTCGCTCTTCCCTGCGGGCCCAGAGGGGCCGGGAGGAAGTCTGGGACCCCCAAACCACGCCCATTATCCTTTCTGTTCTGTGTGCTGGCCACATGGAAGAACGGCCGATTTCTATGAGAACTCAGTGCTTCGGTGGCATAAAGAAGGCGTCCATCTCCCCGGCCCTAGCTTGCCCTCAGGACAAGGCATGGAACTTCTTCTGTGCGACTCACCAACACCCTGCCGAGCCAGGGCAGAGCAGCCCCCTCCCCGGCAAGGCCTTGGGGACTCTCAGGGCCCGTTGGCATAAACCCGCAGGCCCAGGGAGCCACCAAGGGTCCTGATGACTGAGCGGGCTCGGTCCTGCCCCATTAGTCCATGCTGGGTGGCCCCATGAAAGTCACTTCACCTCCCTGAGCCTCAGTTCCCTCATCTGTAAATGAATATCCTGACGCCTTCTACCTTTAGCAGGTGACTGTAAAGATGTAAGGAGACAGCAAGGTTGAGGTGTGCAGTGTGGTATCTAGCACACGGGTGCGTAATCCACGTCAGTTTTTAATTTGGGGCTGGTGAGCTAGCAGTTTGGCCAAATTCCAGTGGACAAAGGGTCTGACCCCAAGCGTCAGGTTCCTGGGATGGCCAGCTCCCCATCACGGTCTCCCCAGTTTGGCCGGAGGCCCCTCTGGGGGGCTTAGACTCGGGATGCCGACCTACGGGATCCAACAAGGGAGGCTAAGGAGGAGAAAGGAAACCAACACCCGGCACACACGGCGGGAAGTCATCTCCCAGTTTGGTGCACATGTGCTCACGTGCCCTGACCCTCCGGGCCCAGGGGAGGCAGAGCCAGGGCCCCAGCACCCAGTGCCAGCCGTGTGCCAGGCACTGTGAATGCAGCATGTGGCACAGAATCCTCAGAACCCCGCGTGCAGCCAGGACTCCCCGTCCCTCCGACGGGAGGTGAGGACCTCTGGGCTCACACAGCCTAGGAAGAGGCCCACAAAGTGGGGCGTGGGGAAGCCAGGTGCACCTGATACGGGGCCGTCCTGTTTACCAGCAGCTGCACTGCCTACAGGCGGCCAAGGGGAACCCCTCTGAGGGCCAGGACTCCTGCTTCCCGTCCCTCCCAAATCCGCCCCCTTGGTGGTCAAGGAGTCAAGCAAAACTGAGGAGGGTAAAGTGGTCAAAAACCTGCTTCTCCGGCCAAAGGCCCCAGGCCCCAGTAGTTGCACAAGTTCTGCCACCTCAGTCAAACCATTCCAAAGCTCAGAAACAGAAGCGACTTTGCTTATTCTCCTAATCCCATCACCCAAATCAGGGGCAGGCAACACCAGTGTATATGTGAGACAATCTCCCTTAATGCTCTGGCGCAAGAATCCTAAGTAAACTGCTACCAATGGAGCGCGGTAGCGCACAACAGCACCGCACCAGCAACACCAAGTGGGGCTTACCTAAAAAAGAGGGCGATATACTCCACCATGCAAAGAGACTAAAGGAGGGCTTCCCTGGTGGCGCAGTGGTTAAGGATCCGCCTGCCGATGCAGGGGACTCGGGTTCGAGCCCTGGTCCGGGAAGACCACACGTGCCGCGGAGCAACTAAGCCCGTGCGCCTCAACTACTGAGACTGTGCCCTAGAGCTCGCGAGCCACAACTACTGAGCCCACGTGCCACAACTACTGAAGCCCGCGCGCCTAGAGCCCACGTTCCGCAACAAGAGAAGCCACCACGACGAGAAGCCCGCGCACCGCAACAAAGAGTAGCCCCTGCTCGCCGCAACTAGAGAAAGCCCACACGTAGCAACGAAGACCCAATGCAGCCAAAAATAAATAAATAAATTTATTTTAAAAAAAGAAATTAAAGGAGAAAATCCACATGATCTTGTGAGTAGATACAGAAAAAAGATTTGTTAAGACCCCCCCAAACCCATTAATACATTAGATATAGGGGGAGACGTTCCTAATTTGATTAACAACAACCAAAAAAAATCCAGGCAATGGAATCCTGGAGGCATTCCCACTCCAGTTGGGAACACCAGAGTCTGCCCACCACGATGGGCGTCCTCGGCTCCCACTGAGACGAAGCAAAGAGTAAGAAAAGGAAGAGATGGGGCTCTCATCGTCTGCAGCAGGCATCACCGTTTGCCAAGAAAACCCAAGAAAATCAGTTGAAACCTATTAGAACAAAGGAGAGCATCTAACGGGGTCACACAAACCCAAGGCAGGAGCGACAAGGCGGTGGCAGCATCACGGGAGGGAGGGCCTGCTCACGGCAGCCGTGCAAACTCAGGAACCGGGGCCCCACCTGCCACCGGCCTCCAGGACCACTCAGAGCAACGGCCCACCGCTCTCCGGCGCTCTCACCGACGGCAGGAGGGGGCCGTGCTCCCAGAGCTCAGCAACCCTCCTCCAGAGGAAGGGGCAAAGCTGATCAGCTCCCGCCAATGCACACGCTCATCTTCTCAGAACCTGTTTCCGAGATTCACGCTGAAGGATAAATATGCAAGACCTGCCAGGACAGGTGTAAGAGCGAAACAGAGAAGGGACGGGCCTTGCCAGCTGTCAGGGCTAATTTACAGCTCCAGCAACGGGATCTCTAGGGCTTGGTATGAGAGAGAACACAGAGCAGGGGAATTCAGGAGAGAAAGGAGGCCTCGGGAGGGACATCAGTAATTCAGTGTTGCTGTTGGAATGAGAGCAGCCCAACCCATCCTCAGGGCCTCTCATGGGACGCTCACAACACCCTGTGTGGTGGGAATGGCGTCCCCCCAGTTTGCTGACGGGGAAACAGACGCCACAGAACTGAAGTAACTCAGCTGCCTGGGCAGGGCCAGTGCCGGAGCTCAGGTACTCTCAGTGGCTATGCCATCTGGCCACGGGCCTTCCGTCAGCTAAAGAAAGACCCCAGCTCACAGCCCCCAGACGAGGAGGAGCCTGGAAGAGAACGCAGGGCAAAGATGCGTGGGGTCCAGAGGCTTCTTGTTCAGCAAGAGAGACGTATCAATGCTTCCACGTGGGAACAAGATGCTTTTGTTTAAAGACACGCTGATGAAAGGGAAGAACAGTGAGAGAAATCAGGTCGGTGCAAGGATGCCTGCAAGTCACGCAGGAAAGACAGACAGGCAGAAGGAGGCAAAGGACGAACGAACAGCAGCTCAAAGAAGAGAAAACAAAACAAAAAAGTCAACTGACACACACGTGAAGGACCTGCTGCCTCCCCAGCCACTAGAGAGACAGCCCAGCAAGTACCATGATGGGGGGGGGGACTCTCTGACCCCGAGACTCCAGCTGGGACACCCTCCTCTGTGCCTAGGACGCTGGGCACAGACCCTAGCTTCACGATGACCCTGCAGACGGCCCGAACGTCCGCTATGCAGGACATGCTGCGCTGTGAACACGCAGGTCCCAGTGACCCGAGTGGACACGTCTCTACAAAAGAACAGCTCTCTCAAAGGATCCCATTTAGGTTAAAAACTAAACAATCTGCTCCGAGAGGACCCCAGTGAGATGGGGCTTTCTCTAGCTGCCTGGCTCATACCAGGTGTGCAGGATGTCCCCACCGCACAGTGACAGCTCGGCGGGCGTGGGGGTGGTGAACGGTGAGCTAAGGGCTGTGCCTCAACCTTGCTGCTACACCAGGAGACGTACTGAGCAAGGCTTGAGTTACTGGACGTGAGAAGCGCCAGGATGACCTTCCTCTCCCCACGCATCACCAGGCTGCAGCCGCAGCCCCAGTCCTTGTCCTGGGCCCAGCCACGGGCCGGTCTCTGCGGAGGAAGGGCATATGACATCCTGGGGAAATGTCCCTTCTCCCCCCCAAGGCTCGTTTATAAAGGAGTCCAGATTGCTTGCAGTGCTCAAGCCAACCCGGAGTAGGACTGAGGGACACCCCCCTCGGGCTCAAAGACATGCTCCCTCTCCTCAGATGCATTCTTCAGTAGCTCACACTTGGTTCAAAATTTCCAAGGAAACTGGAGATCTATGACTGACAAGAGGGATGGGGGATGTGTGCACGTGTGTGCACATGCGTGGGTACGCATGGACCTGTGTGTGCGCCTGCGTGCACACAGGCGTGGATGTATGCATGCACAGTGCACACGCATGCGCACACACGTGTTTGCCCGCACATGCGCACACATCCCTGCCCAGTGCCCCGCAGGGGAGTCCTGCAGACGTCACAGCACCACCAGGGTCGGGGAGCAGACAGTCGAGCGCTGGGCTGGGTGCCCGGGGAAGCAGAAAACCGCCGAATCCCTCTGCTGACCGCGACACCCACCATAATAAAAAAGCTAGAGCTGCTCAAGCTGCCTAGAGCTGGCGGGGGTGCACGTCTGGGGAAGGACCACCCTCTCCCTAGGGGAGGAACCTTTGAGTCAACGCCGTGGACGGCTGCTCGCCGCCGTCTCCGAGCTGCATCAGATCCCAGAGGGGAAGCTCAGAACACGTCGTCGTTGAGCCAAATTCAAGCTGGAGAGCTATCGAAACAGACACTTCATAGCAGCTACCCCCTGGCACAAAGCCAGCCCAGAGGACAGCGAGGAGGGGCCTGGTAGCCGTGTGGCCACGGGGCCTTGGGCGTGGCCACGGGGGCGCCATCACCACCCCTGGCCTTCCCCAAGCCGTGGGCCCGCCCCCTGGACACAGGGGAGGCAGAAGCCACGGGGATTGCAGTTCCCACCCTACCGGCCGCTCACCTAGGCTTGGATCTACCTCTGGGGAGAGCCCATGCTGCACGCCCCCGCGGGGGACGCAGTGTGCCCGGGTCCCTCAGTGCCGGGCAGCGAGCCCACGTGCAGATGGCAGACCCAGCACTCACCCCCTGGGTGCCCGCCCCCTGGCTGGGTGCGTGGTGGCCACTGGGAGGTGCCGGGGGAGGCCTGGGCCGAGCTGCAGGGGGCTGAGGCGGAAGGCTGCCCTGTGTGCCCCACTCCCATGGCCGTGGGACTGGGGCACCACCGTGTCCCTGCTCAGCCACCAGGCTCCAAGGGCTGGCACGGCCTGCCGGGGCACTCTGGGCCTTGCCTGGAAGCTGAGGCCCAGGTGGGGACACCCTGCCCACACCTCACACCCAGCAGGTCCCTCTCCTTAGAGCCTCACGTCCCGGAGAATCCAACTCCCCGGCTGGCTTCCCTGTCCTTTGTCCTGTGACATCTGCCAGGACCTCCAGGGTCAGCTCTCCCAACACCCTAGGAGCCCCCATGTCTGCCAGATGGGGTGAAATTCCGCACTCGCCTGGCACCTGGGGCCTCCGTCCCTGATTTAAGACTCTGAGCTCTTCCCAAGATCAGACACCTGCCGAGAGGTGTCCCGCAGCGGCCTCTGGCCCAACATCCAGGGTCTCTGTGAAGATGGCTGAAGGCCCACGTGGGGCCTGCCCCAGGGGCGGGAGGCTGTCCTATGGGCAGGAGGGGCGTTTCTGGTCACGTCATCGTCAACGTGCAGGGCAGCATCCCAGGCCCGCAAGGCTGGCACTGCAGGGTGGCCTCCAGGGCTCACTGCCCCATGCAGGACAAGCTGGCCACAGCCAGAGAGACTGCACAAGGGACCCCTGAACATACCCCCTGTGGGAAGTCTAAATCGCAGAGCAGACCTCTTAGGAAAGGCCTTTCCAGGAACCCCAGCCCGGAGCTGGCCTACTGACCCTGCCTCGTCCTCTGCAAATGGTTTAAACTTGCCAGCGTCTAGTACGGGCCTCGGCTACGGGCCAGGCCTCCCCATCCCCGAGCACGGTAGGAGGAAGAGGTTTTGGTGAACATGGGTGGCCCATCCGCACACACAGCCCACAGAGTTCCCACGACTCCTTTAAAAGCGCCCGTGCCCTCAGGCGCTGCCCCTGGGCCAGCACCCATCTCGGGGCTCCACCCTGGGCTCCACACACCCGGGCACAGCTTGCAAATCCCCACATCCTCTGGACGGAAGGAGAAGCCTCAGGGCAGAGTTCATGATTCAGTCACGAAACCCTCTAACAAAGCACGACCCCTGCCGAAGCAGGGTCGTGCCAGGTAACTCGGGGTTAGTCAGACACATGGACAGGCTGGGACACCCGTGTGAACGGTGGACGGAGCCCGCGTGAGCGCACAGATGACACCCACGGACCCGCGCTGGACACAAGCCGAGCTCCGAGCGGGTACCCCACCCCATCCCCTGCTCACTCACCTCTGTCCTCCCGAGCTGTGGCCGTAGCCACCCCGGGCCGAAGGCAGACCCCCAAGTTCCCTCTGGCCCCCAGACCAGGAAGCTGCCCCTCCTGCCGGACAAGACTGGCCTGTACCTCGGGCCTTGGGAACCTTTTCCCACGGATCCTGGGCCACTTCCTGCTGCCCCGCAGGCACCGCTCCCTAATATGGGCCGGGAGGGCTGGCCGTGACCTCCAGCCAGACATGCACCCTGGCGGGATGCCAGCCCTAGATCTGCGCCTTCCACCGTTGGGGCCCAGAGGGTCCCATGCTGGCCCTGGGTAGGCAGGGCTGTTGGGGGACCAGGAGGTTCCAGTGGGAAGGTGCAAAGCTAGGACTCTGGTTTCCAGGGCTGACCCTGCTGTGAAACCTGGTGCAGGAATCCACCCCTCGAGCTCCACCAACCTGGATCCTCACCCACCTACACGGGGTCTTCCCTCTCCGAGCTAAAGCCCACATCCCTGAGCTGCCAGCCTTGGCCTCCACTGCCCCACCCCACCCCAGCCAGGTTCCCCTCTCAGCCAGTCTCCCCTGCTCTGGGCAGGGGGTGGGGATCTCTACCCCGCCTGACCTTCCTGGTCGGGGGGGGGGTCCCTACCCAGCCTGCCTGACATACCCTTGGCCCTGGCAGCCACTCCACACGTGTCTGAAGCATGACGGCAAATCACTGCAGGGTCAGAGGTCAGCTCCGACCAGGGGAGAGGAGCGCTGTCCCTGCGGACGCAGAGCCATCTGGGGGACCGAGCCCCTACCTCGCCTGCAGCAGGCAGTCAAGTAGGGCAGGGGAACTGGACACGGGTCGCCAGAAAGATGGGTGACACCTGTCCGAGCAGGGAGATGGGCAGAGAGGCATCCGAACCACGTCACAAGACCCCTCTCTGGTCACTTATTCTGTGCCTGACAGACGCCACCTGGTTGATCCCTCAGGGCAGCCCGAGGGAGGTCCAGGCTGTGCCCACCTCACGGGGTGAACTCCACTTCCCAAGGATACCACCTGCACAGCCTGCTCTCGGGGCCCCTGCCTCTCACCCAAAGCTGTGCCCCCAGGACCCCACGGGTGCCAGGCCTGCGCTGTCCCTGCAGAGGGACCACCTTGACCCTTGACATGTGGCTGGAAGCTTCCCCTTCCGGTCCTGGTCCCTCACCAGGAACGGCCCTTAAAGACCATTCGCTCGACCACTCACTTGGCAAGCTGGGAAGCCAAGTCCCACAAGGAAACAGCCGGAGCACCTGGTCTTGAACCCCGGCATCTACCCCTTCTCCGGCCTTAGAACAGCTGACCGAGCGGGACCCAGAGTCCAAGGTTCTGCCCAGTCAGGGAGGGTCACACACAGGGCAGCGGCTGTGGGTGACCTGGAGTCTGGGTCCTGGCGCAGGGTGAGGGGCAGACGTGTGTGCCTGTCCTCTGGGGCTGGTGGGGTGGGGAGAGCGCCCCGAGGACAGGGCCCTGGGGCAAACCCCCATCGGGATTGTCACCACTCTGCCCTTCCTGGGACGCCCACCGGCACGGTGCCCTCTGTGCCAGTCACCTGGACAGGCAGGAGCTTCGTGGCATCGTGGGACACTGCACAGGGAAGGTCGGCTCCCAGGCCACCTGGAAGCCCCTGTCAGTTAATTCTCTCCTCACACAGATGAATAAGCAAGGACCCTGAAAGACACGTGACCAGCTGAAAATCACCAAGCAACTAGAACCCAGGACTCCTGCCCTTCATCTGACAGCCCACCGGTACCCCACACCCCAAACAAGGCTCCTCTTAGGAGGAGCTGCCCTTGAAAACCCACTTCTACCTGGGGAAACCTGGCCCCTGTGCCTCGCTGGGTACAGCGCTGCCACCCCCACTGGCTCCTCCCCCAGGCTTGACCAGAGAGGGAGCTGGGAGGCCAGCACAGCACCTGGCCCCTCTGGCATGCCAGGCACTCCAGCTTCCTGCCCGCAGGGTCTGCGCCTCGTGGTGCCTGGGAGATGCTCACAGCCCCGCAGGTAAGAATGGCCACACTCTGGCCACCTGCTGGTCATCTGAGTAAGGACTCGCCTCACTGCGACCGGGTCCTGAAGGGCACCCCTGTTCCCCACGCTCCCCACGCTCCGGGGTCCTGGGGAGCAGGTAGTCCTGGGAAGTGGGGATTTGAGGATGAGGGGCCCTGGGGTGGCACGAGCCCCGTCCGGGGTCCCTCCACGTGGGGGAGGGCACTGCAGACCGTACCTGGCGGCGCATCGGCCGTCGTCGAACACGAAGGTCCGGTTGGTGTGGCCCCCGCCGCGCGCCCCCCTGTAAACACCCCCCGGGCTGTGCGCCCCGTCCGGGAGCGGCATTGGGCTGGCGGCGAATGCGACTCGGAGCGGAGGAGCAAACGAGTCGGGAGCGATTGGCGACTTCTTCCCCCGCTTTGCCCTGAAACACTTTTCTCTGGTTACGGTGGGGGTGGGAAAAAAGAGCCTGTTCCAGGGTCGGTTCCGGCGCCTGTGCTGGAGCGCCCCCTGCCGGCCGCGTCGGGAACCAGGCTGGGGACGGTGTGGGGGACCGCCCGCATCCCACCCCGGGTACCCATCTCCATCGCGACGCTCGGCGCCCCCGTAATCCCGGGAAACCGGACAGAGGCTCTTTAAAGGCTAGAAAACCCTAAGAGCGCCCCCAGGGGCAGGGGTGCGTGGTGGGAGGGGCTCCGAGAGGGCTGGGGGCCTCTGGGCGCTTCCTGTTTAAAGCGCGAGCATCGGCGATGGCGCCTGCGCTGCTCGATCCTGCCCTCGCTCTGAGCCGCTGGGAGGGGCGGCCGATCAACACCTGCCCCGCCCCCATCCCCCCACGGCACCTGTCACTCCTGCAGAGACCTGCACCCAGACCCCGTCTGTCCGTCCTCGCGGCACACCTGGGAGGCCGCTGGGCCCGGAGAAGGAAGGGAGGTCGGACCCCTGGAGGCACGAGTGATCGCACGCTGCCACCTGCCGCTGCCGGCACCTCTGCCGCGCGCGCGGCCGCCCTGCTCTGCTCTCGCCGCAGCCCCACACGGAGCACCTGGCAAACAGGCAGAGGAGTGCCCGCAGCCTGCTGCAACCCCACGACCCAAAGGAAGGCATCCAGGAAGCGGGGGGATCCGCTGGAGGGCCCCACACGCTCACACTGCCACCCTGGCTCAACTGCTCCCCGCCCCCGCAGGTAGAACCCTCTATTCTGTCCCCAGTGCTGGCCTGGCCCTCAGTGAACCATAAGCGTGGCGGAAACACAGAGGAATAGACAGGGAAGGGAGGCGTCTCCCAAAGAAGGGCGAGGGACTGCGGCGTCAGGCGGGGGTGGGAGAGCTGAGCCAGCATCACCCGCGCGGCTCATCTCACCTCACGGCCTGGGGCACCAACCCAGCCACCCACAGCAGGGTGGTCAGTGCAGGGGCTGTCAGGGCGGAGCTGGGCCAGCTGATTTGGAGGGTGCATGGCATGTACTTCGTGGTCCTGACATCTGCAGGAGTCTCAAGTCCCATCCCTGTTTACTTCCAGAAAACAGCAAGCTGAACAGATACTGTGTGTATGTGTGTGTGTGTGTGTGTGTGTGTGTGTGTGAACTTGGCAAAGGCATGGCTTGCCCCCAAGTCCCCAGAAGGAGTGCAGCTTGTCCCCAGGCTCACCCTCAGTCTTACCTCTTGGGCACTTTCCCTACTTCCTCCTCAGAGGATGCTGCTGCTGCAAGAGTGCCACCCACCCCTGGCCCCCAGCAGGTCTCTGCCCTCCCCCAGGACTCCTGCCAGGGTGTGTCCATCTTGTGGGCCCCTTGGAGGTGCCCTCTGGCTGGCTGGTCAACGAGATGACTGGCATGCTGTCAGTGACGGGAAACTCTGGCAAGCCCGGTAACATTCCTGAGAGCTTCAGGGAGACCAAAACTTGGCCCCTCTCTACCACGTAGGAGCCAAGCCCCAGAACAATGGCGTGTCCATCCCTCCCCAGCCAGGAGCAGGAAGGGGAGAGAGCCCCAGGCCCTGGCTTCCAGCCCACCTGCTCCAGCAAGGCAGCCCGGCAGATGGGATCTCTCCGCCAAAGCCCCCCACTGTGCCCCTGGACACCCAGGCCAACATGCTCTGTGGGGTCTGCTCTGGCACTGCCCTCTCTTGGGCACTGGGGACCCTCCCAGGGCAAGGAGCCAGGCTTCTCGCACCTCCCGTAAATGCCGGGCCGTACGTGCTGGCAGAACCGGCCATCCCCAGCCTTCCCTGGACTCAACACAGAAGCCAGGCTGTGGGCTGCGCAGGACTGGACAGCAGAGGCCCTGGAGCGCCCCCTTCTGTCGGGAGTGCGGGCCTAGCACATGGGCCCTGGCCTCCTGGCTCCCTAACCTGACCTCCGGCCCACCCATCCTCACAGCATCACCCTCGATCGCCAGGCGACTTCTGTCCCCCGCCCAGCCCTCCCTTTATCCCAGGCCCGGCCTCCTGGGGTTCTGCCGCCTCTCCTGTATGGCCTGACTCCACGTGCAACACGTTACTGCCCCCACCAGTCCCCCAGCATCTGACCTGCGGCCCCAGCCTGGGCTGGCCAGCCCTCCCCCATGCCACCTTCAGGACTCAGCTGAGCAGAGTGGAGACGCGGGCCCAGGCCCTCAAGTGGCAGGACCTCCCACGGCTGCACTTCGCCCATCTCTGGGTGCTCCCGCCGCCCAAAGCCCCAACCCAGGACGCCCACCTGCAGCCCTGGGCCCCTCCTCGGTTGGAGACAGGTTTCCTGCTTCCCCAGGGGCAGGGGCTCTGCTCTGTCACCTGGTTCCGTCCCAGGCCCAGCACCTGGGGCGCACTTTGACCACCGCAGTGACACCTGCCCCAGCTCCCTCTTGCCTCGCTTCCCTGTGAACTCGCCCAGCAACTGCCTCCCACGCCCACAGCAGCCCACAGCACTGCTCTGAAGTCCTCCTGACTGAAATAGAGCTTTAGTACCCTCCCCTCCCCTTAAAGGTCCACCTCCCTGAAAAAGGACCAGTCTCCACTTTCCCCTTTCTCCCTCCCTTCCTTCCATCACTCCTCCAACAAAGCCCCGGTGGGCTTCGTGTCCAGCACTGGGACGGCCCCTGGAGACCCGGCGAGGTGTGCACAGACCTGGAACCACTCACACTGTGCACTAAAAGCGGGCCGAGTGAGGTGTTTTGGGAGCCCCCTGCCCAGAAGCTGCTGGAGACGGGGGCTTCGTGGAGGGAGTCTGCATCTGGAGGTGGGGGGCGGGGAGGGAGAGCAGGAGCGAAGGCCTGTGTGAGGGCAGAGCCAGGGCTCAGCCCCGAGAATGAAGGTCCGGGCCTGGGGCAGGCAGGGGGCAGGCGTGGGAGAGGCAGGAAGGCCAGCCAGCCTTCAGGCAAGCTCGGGTGCTAGGAAAGGCACAGAGAGGGTGCGTGGGATCGGAGACAAGGCTGGGAGGCATCTGCATGCCTCCTGGCTCCTGAGTGGGCGGTGGCACTGGCTTAGGCAGAGCATCCCCTGCAAGAGGATGCCATTTGGGGGACGGGCACAAGTGAACCTTGGACCTGAAGGCCCTCAGAGGCAGGTGGGGCCCCTCTGCCCATCCTTAACCAGCCGGAGTCCCATAGATCTTGGCTGACCAGCCTCCCCGCTCCCATCTTAGCTCCCCTACCTGGGCCTCAACGTGCCCCACGGACCACACTGATCCTGAAACCTTCTCCTCCCACACCTGTAGCTCCCCGGCCCCTCTGCTCTCAGGTAAGTCCAACTCCTCCTGCCACACAGCGGATCCTACCTGCCCACCTCACCCACGTGCCAGCCCAGGGAACCGCCTGGGCTCGCGTTCTTTCCTGCTTGGGACGCTGCCCAGCTCGCTCCTGAAAACCACCTCGCCCTGAGGACACCCTCCTGCCCCTCCCTCCACAGATTCGCAGTCTACTTGGCCCCCCCAGTCGTGAGACCCTTGAGGGTAGCACCCAGCTCGGGGTTGGCACCCGGGGGCGCCCGCGGTGGGTAGGTGACGGGAGACCCCACTGAGCGGGAGCTGGGCCGACCAACCAGAAGGGGTGGAAGAAGCCCACCTACTCTGACCACCTACCCCAGCCGCCGCTTCTTTCTGGCAACTTCTCGGCGAGAGGAGCTTCACTGCACACGGGCGTGGGGCGGGGCAGAGCGCATGTGAGGGAGGCGGGGCGCGTGGGGGCGGGGCGCGCGTGGGGGGCGGGCCAGGTGCTGCCTGGGAGGGAAGCACGTGGGGGTGGGCCGAGTGCACGTGAGAGGGAGGGGCTGCAGGACGGCCTGCGCGGGGCGGGGCGCGGCGCACGTGGGGGCCCGGGCGCGTTGTTGGTCTCTCCACTAGCTCCAGCTGCGTGCCTATGGCGTTCAGGGGTCTTGCGTCAGACGCTGGGCTTCCCGGAGCCCCTGGCTCCGAGGGGTGCAGGTGAGAATTGGGGGGGGTTGCCGGAGGGGGTCAGCTGGAACGCCCCTGCCTGGGGGTGCTCGGGGTGTCCAGACCTGGCGCTTCTATCCAATTCAAATTCACCGAATCCCCGTCCCCACCCAGCTTGGCCTGCCTGGGGCAGAACCCCGACCCCCGGCCCTTTGGGGGAAAGAGGGAGGGGTGCCAAGAGGTAGGGCCCAGGGCCGTGTTCCTGGGCGACCCAGGCCTTGTCCTGCGCCCGCCTCCCAAGATGTCCATCACCGCCTCGGGGCTCCGGGGGCGTTTTCTGGGATCACAGAGCCTGGCGCTCTTGGCTTTTTTCAGCAGCGGCCCTTTCCTGCTTGGGACCCAGTTACGCTGCGAGGATCTCTGCCACGGCTCAGGCCAGGCCAAGGCCCCTGCGATGGCGAAGGGTCCAGTCTCCTGCCTCCCACGGAACGTGCTCAGCGAGAGGCAGCGCAGGTGGGGGCCGCACAGTGGGGGTGGGGGTCAGAGGAGGTCAGGTTTGTGCCCGCGAGCTGGTTTCAGGTGGCTGGGACAGGCTCGTGCCGTCTGTCGGGTAAAGGAACGCTTAGTACGTCCCCGAGGTGAATATAACACGTGCTTTTGCGGGTGGGGGTCCCAAGGGCCACCGGTGCAGCCCTTTCTTTGACCTGAAGTCCTGGGCACCTCGAGGTTGTGCATTTGCAACCGACACCTCCAGGCAGTGACGGTGCAGGCTTGGCTGCAGCCCGCGGCAAATACCTGGATAGCCTGCAGCTTGGGGTCCAGGGCCCTGGGCCAGTGTGTGTGCTGACACGATCCCTAAAGGGCTCAGGGGGTTCTGGTGGCTGCGGTGCTTTTTCCGGGTCAAGGCCAGACTGCCCCATGGCCGGTGGTCACTTCCCTGGAGGCAGGAAGCGGATCTCCTTGAGCTGTGAGCGCCTGCGGGCCCTGCTGCCCCAGTTCGATGGCCGGCGGGAAGACATGGCTTCAGTCCTGGAGATGTCAGTGCAGTTCCTCCGGCTCGCCAGCGCCCTGGTGCCCGGCTGGGAGAAGCACGCTGTGAGTTGTCCTGCGGCAGCCCTGTCAGCCCTCTGGGGAGGAGCCATGGGCATCCCCCCCTATGCCCCGGGCAGCTCTGACCACCCGGCTGCCTGGCTTCCCTCTGCCCTCTGCCTCGCACTGCCAGGGCTGCTGCAGACACGCCTCCATTTGTGCACAGCACCTCCTCCGGGAGCCCCGGGGACAAGTTCTGTTCTCCATTTATGTTCCTTGTACTTTTGCCCACGGTGTCAAGGCTGGTATGGGTAAAAGGCCCATTGCTGTGAGGTCCCCGGGCGGGCATGGCCTTCAGCCTCCCTCCCGCCCCCACCTCCCAGTCTTGAGGACACGGTCTGCACTCAGGGAGGACCTCTGGGACCCTAGGCAGGGTGGCCAGTGACGGACCACAGCCTGCTTTTTTTGTGGGTTTTCTGGTTGATGGTCTCTGTTGCGTTTTTGTGTTTATTTCCGTTTTTGGTTCTTGCTTCTTCGAAGGAGACATGGCACACGTGGCAGAAGGACGTTTTGCAGCTGGCCCTGGCGAGTCAGACCCCAGCAGGTGCCCCGGACCCCGGCGTGGGAACGTCCAGCGTGTCCATGTTAGTGTTCCTGTGGGGCCAGGGGACTCCCGGGCATGGTGTGTGCAGACTGTTCAGAGGTTTCTCCTTCTGTCTTTGCGTGCTTCAGGCAGCAGGCCTCCCCAAGCCGTGCAGCTGCGGATGTGGACGACGGTAAGGCCCCGGTGGGGGCGGCCGCAGTGCTGGGTGGGCCGCCGGCCCTGCCTGGTGAGCGTGAGTGGGCCCTTGTCCTCCCGTCGTGCCGCCCCCGACGAGGCCCCCAGGGCAGCGTGATGACTGCGCTTCCCTCATGCTGGATGTCTGCCACGGCGGTTGGTCACTGCTTGGATCACAGCTGCCAGTCTGCGAGTGCCACGGGAGGCGAGACTGTGCCTTCCCCCTCCCCTGGTGTGTTCCTCAAGGCGGGGAGGGGGTCTTGCTGTCGCCAGGGCCAGCAGCAGAGCTGGGCCCCCCAAAGAAGGTCGGGACTCAAGCTCAGGGTGTGAGGGTGCAGGGATCACACAGCACGGTGGTCTGAGGGTGGAGTCCTTGGTCAGGAATCATGGAGATGGAGGAAGAGGTGGTAGCGTGAGGGTTCCCAGGTCCGAGTCCCCCATGGTTGACCTGAGGCCGAGTCGGCATCTCCACCAGGAAGCCTCCCTGGCCCCAGGTGTCAGGTGCCTCACCTCTGGTCATCTATCTGCTCCTGGTTACCTGTTGGTTTTTTGCTCTTGAAATTCAGGGGTTCTTTATGCAGGACACAGTGGGTAGGGACTCAGGTCTTCAGGGGAGTACTGCTTTCCAGGTGGGGAAGGCTGATCCACGCCTCGCTTCCCCCACAGAGCCGCCCAGCCTGGTCCTGCGGTCTCCAGGCCTGAGTCCCTCCAGGGCCCTGAGGCCGCCCATGCTGTGGTCGCGGCAGCCACCCTCCCCGCTGGTGAGCGAAGAGTCTCAGAGCTGCTTGGGCCGGGCTGGGTCCCCAGGTCAAGGGACTGACAAGGCCATAACGCTGGATGCCAGGTGGGTGTCCCAGTGGTGTGTGCGTGACCCGCTACATGCCTTCTCCCAGCCCTGCCCGAGCTCTGCTTGGACCCACTGCCCGGGAAGTTTCTGCCCCTCACATCCTCGGTGTCTGCCTGGATGGCCCAGGCTGCTGGCCCGGTCCTGGAGCAGCCAGACCCTGCCATGTATGTGGCTTTCTAACGTGTTTCTGGAAACGCTGTTGTCTCCTTAATGGCCGTCTGTTTTGGTTGACAGTAAGCGACTTTGTGTTTTGCGAGCTCTACCAGCTGGGGCGTGGCCGGGAGCTGCTGGGGCTGGAGAGGAAGCAGCAGCGGGCTGGGCTGGCTCGGGGCAGGCAGGAGGGTGGGCTCAGGGTCCGGCTGGGAGGGCACACCCCGTTGTCTCTGAACCCACAGCTGCCTTTCAGGGCCCACGCTCTTCTCTCGAGGTGCAAGGCCTGGGGTCCACCTGGGGTGACTCAGGGTGAGGGTGTCCTTGTTGCATCCAGGTCTGTGTCGGGGTATGACGTCGAAGATGGGTCGTCCTTTCTGCTGACTGCCAGTCCTGAGTGGTGGCTGGGTGAGTGGGGGATGCTTGGCCTGGGCCACCTTCTCCTCTAGCCTGGGACAGGCTTTGGGGTCTGGGTTGGTCCTGTTGCGGGCTGGGCGGGCAGCTGGGGCTGTTGGGGAGATGGGATGGGGTCCAGCTTGCTGTGTGACACTAAGGTCCCAGTGTCTGTCTCTGAGCTCCTGTTTTTTTCTCTGCTGGTGGTTTTGGGGACCACCGGTGGGAATGACAAGTGGTGTGTGGGGAGTTATCTGTGCGCTCAAGTGCACAGCAGCACGGGGTTGCTTGTGTATGGCTGCGAGTCAGTTTCAGAGCCTTCTCCCGAGACCTCGTCCCCACAGAGGCGTCTGGATGTGCGATGAGTCCTGTCTCTGCAGGATTTGGCTTCATGGGGTGGGGGGAGCCCCTTCCTGGTTCTGGGTCCCAAGCAGGGCCGGCAGGAGTGGGCCCACCCACCTGGTCAGGGGTCCTCTGTTCCCACCTCAAGGATGAGCAGAGGGCTTCCTGGTTGGGTGGGACAGATGGGCAGAGGGGGGGCCCCCTTCTGCACACCGAGTCCACTCTGCGTGCCCTGGGGTACCTGCCTGTTCTGCTGACACGTCCCGTCTTCTTCCAGGGTCCCTGGAGGGCAGAGGCAGCAGTGCCCCTTTTCGGGTCCCCGCCAGGAGCAGCGTGCTGGACAGGGCAGAGCCCAGCTTCCTGGACGACCATGAGCCCGGCTCCCAGGACCCCCCAGATGGGCCTCTGGAGCCATGGAGCTCAGATGTGAGCTGCCCCAGCTCAGCCCTGCGGGAGGAGGTAGACAGCATCTTCCCCGACTTCTTTGCTTACTGAGGGCTGGGTCGTGCCAGGCCGCGGGGCACGGGGCCTTTGCAGCAGCTCGTGCCGCACGCTTGGGCATTGTCTTTGGGGTTTGGGCTGCAGCTGTGCTCTAATTCCAGCGAGGCTGTGGGGGGGCAGCTGGGGGAGCGGAGGCTGGATATTAAAAGAGGAAAAGCAGTGTTTCTGGAGGAAGCAAAACTTGTGTAGATTTCGTATAATTAACGCAATTCACTGGGCAGATGGTGCCGCTTCTGTTCAAAGTGCAGCCACCCCTGCCTGGGGATTTGTTCCTATGATGTTCCTGGCCTGTGGGATCCCTAAATAACCCGGCCCTGGGGCTAGGGAGGGGAGGGGTCCACAGATGGGGAATTGTGTCCTTGGTCTGCTCCCCAAGAGGCAGGCGTGGGACCCAACTCCCTGTGCCTGTGAGGCTGGTCTGAGGGGCCCCACAGAGGTCCATTGGGGAGGCCTCTTTCTGGACCAGCGGGGGCGCTTGGGAAAGGAACCACCTCTGCCTTCGAGGTGCTGGCCTTTGTGCTCCCCGTGCAGGGCCCGTTGGGGGGCGTGGGACGGAGGCCGCTTGGCTTTCGCGTCTGGACCCTCAGCTGCTCCCGTCCCCAAGGATCGGGGAGGCGCTGGCTTCCTGTGAGGAGTGACCCTGCCTGAATCCCATCACCTTTCAGTCACAGCGAAGACAGTGCCAGTCTCTGACCCAAGCTGGTCAGGGGCTCAGCCCACCCTGATCCCTGCTTGTCCCTTTCTGGAGCCCTGGGCATCTTCACCCCAGCACCCTGGGAGGGAGGCCCGGGAGCTGGGACTCAACTTGTTCAAAAGCCTGACTGAGACCCCCAGCGGGTGGGTGGACCCACCCTGACCCTTAAACTCCCCACTTAGACCTTTAGAAGGCGAGGGGCAGGACCCCACCTCGGGTGGCAGGAGGGCTCACTTGCGCTGCCTCCAGCTGGTGAAGGGGGGGTTGCTCGGAGCTGGTGTTGAGAAGGGTCCGGGGGCCCAGGCAGGCTGGCGGGGCCAGAGCAGGGGTGCGTGAGTGCCGCCTGCCCCATCGTGGGAGGAGAGCAGCCGTCAACCCTGCACCTGGGCCAGGGTCCTGCGTCGGGTCCCACAGGCCCTGGGACCACGAGTACAAAGCTGCTGCATCAGACAGGGCGCCGCTGAAGACGCCCAGACGGGACGGGCGCCGCTGCAGACGCCCAGACGGGACGGGTGCCGCTGCAGACGCCCAGACGGGACGGGCAGTGCTGCAGACGCCCGGACGGAATGGGTGCCGCTGCAGACGCCCACACGGGACGGGCAGCGCTGCAGATGCCCACACGGGACGGGCAGCGCTGCAGACGCCCACACGGGACAGGCACCAATCCAGATGCCCACACGGGACGGGCGCCGCTGCAGACGCCCACACGGGACGGGCGCCGCTGCAGACGCCCACACGGGACGGACGGCCGTCTGGGGCCAGATCTCCCTCGCTGCCTGGGGGAGTGCAGGGAAAGCTGACCCCCCTCCAAGGTGGGGAGAAGAAAGGGCTGCCGCCCGGGCCTGGTGGGGGCTGGGCTGTCACGGCTGCTGGAGCGGAAAGGAGCTGGGGGTCCCAGAAACAGCTTGCTTTCCACCCCTCCCCTGCTCTGGCCCTTTCTAAGCAAATTACCCTGTTGGCTGCAGTTGGGTGTTCGGGGTGGATTTAGAAAGCACGGTGGTGACTACAGGCTTGTTTTGGGGAGTGAGGGGGTTTCAGCATAACACCCCCAGCTCTCTAGGTGACCTGCTCTCCTCCCCCCACCCCCAGGGGCTCCCGGAAGTAGGACAGTGGCTGCTGCTTGCACGGAGGGGGACGTGGGGCTCGGCAGGACCCCAGACACCCTCAGGCTGCACCCTCTCCCAGGTCCACCAACCTCTCAGCCCCGGACATTGTTGCTGGGCAGTGTCTGTGGCTGCGCCTTGGGGCCTGTCAGCTGGCTGAGCTGAGAGGTGGCCAGCTGCTCTGCCAGCACCACCGTCCACCCTCCCCGAGCCCTGCCTCCCCTTCCTCTGCCACCTCCTGCCCTCCCTGCTGCCCATCTTCCTCCTTGAACTTCGAGGCCACCTTGGGTCACTCCCCATTGGTGTCGTGGTCAGGGTGCTCAGGGCTGCCCAGGAGCCTCACACGGCCTCTGGTCACGGGTCCTGACCTGGAGCCTGGCACAGCCAAGGGCCTCCCTGCCCACCTGGGAGGGGCCGGCCACTGCTCATCCTCAGGGGTCCGGAGAGCACGGTTCCAGGGCCTTGCCTACCACCAATGTGACCTTCTCTTGGCAAGGCCAGGCCCATCCTGTCCATCTCCCACCTAGGTGTCCAATGAGTGAGAGAAATGGTACCCTCGCTTCAGGCCTCAGCCCTCCCGAGACCCTCACCCAACCAGCCTGGCCTCAGTGTGCCCACCCCCCACCCCCCCCCGTGTGTGCTCCCCCGCACACGGGGACACCTGGGCAAAGGACAGGCCCCACCTGCCCTGGAAGCTGGACTCTACAGGCCTGAAAGAGCCAGAAACAGGCTCAGTCTTCCTCCAACCCCGCCTTTGGTCTCTTGAAACCCAGGACACCTCGTCATCCCCCAGCGGGTGCTACAGCCTGCCTCCTGCGTACAGCAGGGTGCCCGTGGCATGACAAGGTCCCCAGGGCAGCCATGCCCAGGCCCACCTGGCTTCAGTATTTTGTGCAGGGTCGTACCTGACGCTGGGGAGGGTGGGGGCCTTGGTCTGGTCCTCCTGTGCAGGGGTCAGAGCTGCAGCTCACACCGTGGCCGGGAGCCAGTGTCCCCTGTGGGTGCTGGACCTGGTCACCTTCCAGGGCCCACCATGAGTCCCTCCCTCTCCTTTTTCCAGAACCTTCTGGAATCTTTTTGATTCTTCCAGAGGAGAAGAGGGCACTCTTGTGGCCAAGTGCTGGTAGACAGGGCGGGGGAAGCTAAGCCATATGATGGAGGCGTGGGGTCTAGGGAGGTCACGGGGATGTGGATCCTGATTCTTCTCTGAAGGGGTCTCCGCAGAAATGGGCTTTGGGGCTGGTGGTCGGAAGGGGTGCAAATGGAGGTGGTCCCCTTCCCTTGCGGGCCCTGCCTGGCCGTTTCTAACCCCTCTGGAACCTGCAGGTGGCCCCCAGCCCCTCGACACAGGCAGCTGGTGCCCTCGGAGCTGCGGACCCTGCAGAGGCAGCAGCCCAGGGAGGCCCTGGCGCCCACAGTGTCCACTCGTGGACCAGCGGGTCAGCGCCGCACCTGCTGCTTATGGGGCTGGAGGAGGTGGCATGTGCAGAGCCATGGCAAGGGGGGCCTGGGCTCCTGTGCACTCCAAAGCCCCTGCCATTGGATGGGGCCTGGGTGCCAGGGCAGGGAGCACTCAGCGAGGCCAGAGTTGGTGTCTGGTTTGTCCGGGGCCTGGCCAGCCCTTCCTGCAGGGGGTGCCCTTGGTGGTGCCGGTTCTAAGGAACGTGGGTTCTGGGTCCTCCCCGAGCCCCAGGGACATGGCTGTCTCTGCTTCTGAGGGCGGTGGGAGAGAAGCTTCCGGATCATGTGAATTTCCCCCGTCTCTGCTGATGGGGTTGAGCTGACGTGCCCAGTTCCTGCATTTGCCTTCGGGAGAGTCAGGCCAGGAGCTTCCGCTGAACGGATGGATGCTCTGTGCTGCCTTCTCGGCGCAGAAAACAATCCCGTTACGCCTCTTAGAAACTGCGTTTTCTCGTTGTAAGCGTGGGGGTTGGTTGCACTCAATTCATTTGAAACGCTTGGGATCCTAACCCGACAAGGAAAGCTGTGGGTGAAGTGCGGGGTGGCAGGTGGAGGGGATACCTCGCCCAGAAGCTTCAGGGCCTGTCCCCAGGCTGACCTCAGTGGCCGCGAAGCTCCCTGGGGCAGCCGGTGGTGGGTTTGTTTCCCGGTGTTGGGGTTTCTCTGCGTGGGCCCTCCCAGGGCATCGTTCCTCAGTGAGTCCTTGCCCCCCAGCCTGCTCTGGGCTTGCTTGGGGACTGTCCCGAAAGCGCCCTGTTCCTGGGTTTGGGATGGACGTCGGAGGCCAGGTGATGGCACAGTGGCCACCAGGACACAGACCCTTCAGCAAGGAAGAGGAGCGTTGGACCCTGGAGAACGCCCTTGGCCTTTTTGCGGGGCCGAGCTGGGCCGCTGTCCTGTGCTGGCGCTTCCTGCGGTCGCGTGCAGCCAAGCCGGCCAAGTGGGTCCACGCAGCCCAGATCCCAGACGGCTGGGAAGTCCCTGTCCAGGCTGCCCCCCTGGTAACCCCAGGGGTGCAGCGCCTGTGCTTCACAGGGGCTTGTGAATTGGGGCGGGGGGCAGCTTATTCAGAGTGCAGCTTCTCAATCAGTGAGGGGCCAGGGGTCAGGATACCTACCGGGCACACGGCCTTTGCTGGGGCAGGTGGCTCCTGAACCCGGTGCCCTGGGTGGGGTGGTGGAAAGGGTTCTAAGCAGCACAGAAGGACACTTGGGAGGAGTGTCGGGGTCTGCAGCGTCTCCACCCCTCGTGGAGGGCAGCTCCGGGGGACGAGTCCAGCAGCATCACAGCCTGACTCCCCAGGGTCCTTTGGAGGACACGGCTTCCCATTCCGCAGTCTCCTCTCTTTTAAGCCCAGGGGCACCTTAACGGCTTTTGCTTTACAAATGGGGGAGGGATTCCAGGGCTAACAGGGCCCCCAGGCACGTCTCTGGTATGGTTTCAGAGTCTGAGTGGGAGGATGTGGGAGTCCTGTCCTTGGAGGTGGTGCCGGAGGGGTGCTTCTTCCTCCGTGGTGTCAGGGCCCAGCACTCACCCCACCGTCCCCATCAGAGCATCACGGAGCCTCAAAGGACAAAGACCAGGCTTAGAAGGCTGTCCCCCACCCCTGCCACCAGCATGTCCTTTTATATCCATTTGGGATGCCCAAAGCAGGGCTGTGACCTCTGCCCCAGATGCCTTTGCCTGGCCCATCTAAGCGCGCGCGCGTGTGCGTGTGTGTGTGTGCCGTGTTTTGTGCGGTGGGGTGAGCCCCTTGGGATCCCGGCAGGCCTGGCTTCGCCCAAATGGCCCCTTAGGCTCTTTCCGAATGCACTTGATTTTCCCACGCCTGGTGGGTGGGTTCAGCTGTGCCAGGGGCTGGGTGTTGGCTGGCTGATACCCCTGCCTGTGACATGTGCCCCGGGGTGCCGGGAGCCTGGCTGTGGTGGGCGCTGGCAGCGGAGTGAAGGAGGGGCTCCCCTCCAGCGCTGGGCTGGGTGGGAAGGCGGGTGCTCTCCAGCCTCCTGCCCGGCCATCCGCGAAGCGGCTGGGCCGTGTCCCAAGGGGTTGGACGGGAAGCTGCCGAGTGGGGCGCTTCAGCCACTCCTGTTGTTTCTGCTGCTTCGCAGGAGATGGGTGGGGGGGAGACGGGACGCCCCGGGGCTCAGCAAGAACCCCCCCCACCACCACTGCAGTTGTCTCCGGGATCCAGGATTTCTGAAACCACCTTCGGAGCTGGCTTAGCTCTGGTGATGGGATGGGGTCCCTCTTCCCTTGTCGTAAGTGCCCCCCACATCCCAGTGTGCTGAGGGTGGAATCAGAGCTGGAGGCAAGGAGTGCTAGGCCTTTCCCAGAGTAGGGGGGCGGGGGCCGGCGGCTCGGGTGAGAGCGGCTTGTGCTGAGGGGAAGTAGGAGTGAGCGAGGAGACCCCCAGACCATGACCTGGACCGCTGGGACCCAGGGCGTCCGTGGGGTGGACCGGGGGTTGGTGCTGCCCGAGGATGAGGGCACACAGGAGGCAAGGGGAGCGGACGTGGGTCGGGACACGGGCTTCTGGTGGAGTGGGGGTGCGCCTGGTGGAGCCCGGGGCGGGGCAGGCAGAGAGGGAGGGGTCAGCGCTGCCTGGCTGCTGGGGTGTGGCCTGGCCCCAGCTGTGGAGGCGGGCGGTCCCTTCCTCTGACTGAGGGACCCTGCAGCCAGCTCCCCCTCGTCCTGGGCCGATGTAAGCCTTGGTGCCACATGGCCGAGCCTGGCCCAAGACACGGCCTCGGGGGACTCTTGGCCACTGGAGAGAGCCCCCTGGCCTGGGGCAATAGTGGCCCAAGGTACAGCCCTTGGGGGAGCAAAGGGGCTCGCCTGCTGTGGGGCAGGGAGCTTCCCTGAGGCTGGGGTCCAGTGGAGGGGGGCCTGGCTGATGGGGGACTCAAGTGGGCCGCCTGGGCCCTGGTCCCAGGTGGGAGCCCTGGCTGGGCACTGTGTGCATCGGAGGAGGGCTCGGGGTACCCACCAGGCTCTGGCGGCTCGAGGAGGGTAAGACACGTCCTCTGCTGCCTGCCCAGCCACTGTGTCCGCCCCCAAGGCCTCAGCCACTGTCATTTAGGGGAGACCAGGGTGTGGTCTGAAGGGGCCCCTAACCTGCAGGCGCTCTGCTGACCGACCCACCGGAGCTGTGCTCTCTGCCCGGAGACCCCACTGCCGGGGTCTCACCCCACAGCACCACCACGGGGTGAGGCCTGGGGCTGCCACTGCTCACAGCCCCGAGCCTGAGGGGACCAGGGTGGCCGTGGGGCCTGGCCTTGCCCCCTCCCTGCACCATCTCCCAGCTTTGCGCTCTGAACGGTGTCCTGGTGAACCTGTAGCAGCTTCTCCAAACCCTGTGGGTGTGAGTCCAAGGCCAGCTTGGTGTCGCCAGGAGGGTCCCCATCCCCTGTCCCCAGCAGCCTTGGCCTGGGATGGGGTGTCAGTGGGCAGCTCCCGGTCACCATGCTGGCACTGGCCATGCTTGTGTTAGGGCTGAGGCCCCCCCAGAGCACACTGGGTCCAGGTCAATCATTTATTGGACACGGCAGGACAGGCCTCCAGGAGGGTGGAGGTTGCTGCTAGGTGGTGGGGCAGCTGAAGGGCTCCTTGGGTTAACCGAGATCTTCTGGTCCTTCGGTGCCTGGGAAACACCCCTGTGAACAAGAGGGGGTGCGGCAGGCTCAGTGGTGGGGGATGGTGGGGGCAGATCTGTGGGAGGGGCGGGGCACTGTCTTGAGAGCCAGGGCAGCTGGCTCCCCACTGCCCCGGGCCCTCCCGCGGGTCACGGCCTGGGGGCGTCTGTTGAGGGACAGAGGAGGCGATGGGGAGGGGCTTTTGTCACAGGCAGCTGCGTGCCAGGCCCTGGACCCCCAAGGTCTGCTCTCTATAGCCCTCCACCTGCAGGCCCACCCCGAGTGTGTCCACAGGCCCCTCTGCCCCCCCGCTGGCCCTGCCCGTGTCAGCCTGGGTCAGCCCGATGGGCGTCCCCACCTTGGGTCCCTCCCACGCTCCCCGGCACTGCATCCTGAGTCTCCGAGACGGCAAGGCCCCGCGTGGCGCAGCTGGTAGCGCGTGTGCTGAGCGGCACCTGCTGCCGACCCCCACCCCCAGGGCATCCCCTGCTGCAGTCCCCACAGGGTCAGAGGTTACCCACCTGGGCCCGGCAGCCTCCCCATTGTCAGGCGCGGAGGAAGTGACCTGTGGCGAGCTGAGCGGAGGTCCGAGGCTGGGGCAGGGGTGGGCACCCACCAGTTGTGGTCACTTTGATGATGTTGGTGGGGTGGATCCCGTGGTTTCTACAGTAGTTGGTAAATAGTAGCAGGGCGTCCGGGCTTGCCTCGGGTGTCCGGCCTGGGGGCACAGTGACAGGGGCCGTCTCTCTTGCTGGTCATTTGGGATCGCGGGCGGTGGGGTTCTGGGGGCTGGGAGGCTGCCCTCTCGGGGTGTGGGCGTGGCTATGGGGACAGGACCAGCGTTCGGGTGGGGGCAGGCCTCTTCTCTGGGTCCTGGTTGTTGCTGTGTTCTGTCCTTTGTTTACTCCACGTTGGGATAAAGGGCTGGGGCCCCAGGAAAGTCTGAGGGTGTCTGGGTCCAAACGGCCTCGAGGTGGCCGGGGTCTATCCTGTGTCTTGCTGGCTGTGGCCCAGTGTCCTCCCTGGGGACTGGGACCCGCAGGGGACTGGGTGTCCCTGTAGGGGGTGGGGGGAGGGGCTTGCCCTGCCCTTGCGGGGTGGCGGGTGGTCCACGTGTGGGCACAGGCAGGCGGGGTCTCTGGGCACTTACTCAGGAGGTTCACCACCACCACCTCCTTCTCACGTTTCTCGCGGTGGTTGCAGAGGATGACGTAGCTCTTGGGGTCCACTTCTTCCAGGAAAAGCCTGTTCTGGTCGGCATCTGTGACCCCGGGGGTCAGGGTGGGAGGCGGGACAAGAACCACACCCTGGGACCCCTCTGGTCCCTTCACAGGGCTGGACGACTTGCTCCTAAGGGCCAGCCGAGCCCCGGGCTGGGCAGGACCGGGTGTGGGCCTCGGGCCCTTCCCGGACGCCTCCGCCCACACGTGCCCGCCTCTGCTGCTGGTGCCACGGGGGTGCCGCGCCCGGCCCGGGGACGCCGTCTCGAGGTGGGCGTCCTGGCAGCTGGGCTCCTGGCCACACTCAGCCCCGAACTGGGGATGGAGTGGGGCCGGGCGGATGGGGCCACACTCCACCTCCAGCGGTGGGGCTGGAGGATGGCGAGTCTATACTTACTCTCCAGCAGGTACTGAAATTTCCTTTTCGTTTTATTTGCCATCATCGTAATTGGGACACATGCACCATTTACCCTGGGAGGGGGTGACAGGTCGCCTTGGAACCCGCGGTCTGGAAGGCAGGGCTCGGCCTTCTCCGTGCAGCCCCTCGGTGGAACTGGGGGAGCTCGGCCACCCTGGACCTTGGACTCTCGTGTCCGTCTCCAGGCAGTGAGCCCCTCGCCCCGCCGCACATCACCTCTGAGCCCGGAAAGCAGGCTGTGAGGGGGGCGGGGGACAGGGTCGTGTGACTCACCTGGGCTCCGCCCTGCCCGCACCTGCCCCAGACTTACTTCTTGTGCAGGTGGAGCTGCAGGGCCCTGGGGGTCACCTGGATGCGGTGGACGAGCAGCCGCGCGTCCTTGTCCTCCTTCAGGAGTTTGGGTTGGTTGGAGGCCATCCCTGCCAAGAACCATTCGCCGCTGACCTGGGGAGCAGAGGGGGGGGACGCTGGTGCTGGCTGGCCCTGTCCCTGCGGCCGCTGCCCCCAGCCGCCTCTCCATCCCACGCCCGACGCCCGCGGCTGACTACCAGAGTCTCGTTGAAGTTGGGGTCCTGGGGCCCCCAGTGCAGGGCCTGGGGGCAGCCGAGCAGGGTCAGCCCCACAGCCAGCAGCAGGAGGCTCATGGCGAGTCAGGGGGGCTGAGGGATGGCCGGCGGCACCTCGGACAGGTGTCCAGAGCCCGTGGTGGTGGCCCTTTTGTCCCCTGCCGGGAGAGGTTCCTGGCCACGTGGTGGGCTGTCACCAGCCCCCTCCCATTGACCACAATTACCTTCTATTTGTTGGGCCTGCGGCCAACAATGGCCACTTTGCCCTTGTCCACAGCCCCCCTGCCCGTGCGTGGTGCAGTCATGCTGTTTCCAGGAACAGCGGGTGTGTCCGCCTGGGCAGGCTTCCAGGGTCCTTGTGTTCCCATCAATGATCAAGTCACAGAGCCGCTTGCTGACCTGGGCAGCCCTGGGCAGCCCTGAGGTCTCCCGTCTGACGGCCACCCAGACATTTGTGTAGCTTGGTCGTGGGGCCCTGGGACTCGGGGAGCGGCCCCGGGGGAGCGGCAGCCCTGGATGCCCTTCCCCATCGGGGGTTGACCGATGACCCTGGCTTAGGGGACAGGGGTGGCTCCGTGACACGGCCTGGGCCATGCTGCCGGGCGCTTCCCCTGGAGTGGACCATCTGGGCAGAGCCAGGCACAGCGGGAGTGAGGGGGCTGCAAGCGGGAGCCGGGATGTGCCCCATCTCGACTCCCCTGCTGGAGCCTGACTGAGTTTGACTCCCTCGTGCTGCACAGGGACCCCCGGGGCTGTGGGGCACAGGGTAGAGCAGCGTAAGTGCAGACACCTCCCACCCCCCCAACCAGGGCTGTGTCCTTAGCTCTCCGATCCTCAGTTCCACACCTTTGAAGGGGCAATGACGACGCTCCCTGGCTGCTGACTGCCGGCCCGTTTCTTGGCTGCAAGACCCTTTGAAGATGCTCATGTGGGGTCTCCCATCCCCCTCCCTCATCCCCCACTGAAGCGGTGGCCTTGTGCAGCCGACTGTGCCCCAGGTAGAGTCCCTCCTTTGTTACCGCAGTGCCACACCTTGGTGTCAAAACCGGGCAAGAACATTACGAGAAAGGAAAAATTGAACGTCACACCCACCCATGAACGTAGGTTCAGGAGCCCAGGTAAACACCCTACAGCGAATCCAGCCACATCTGTGGAAAGGAAGGTACTTTACAACCTGTAGGGTTCCATCCAGAACTGCTAGGTTGGTTTAGGGATCGTGAATCAATCCAATATTCCATCACTTAATAGAGCGGAGGGAAAATCCTCTGATCGTGGTATGAGCTGCAGGAAAGGCACTGGATGAAAGCAACTATTCATGGCAAAAACTCATACCGCTCTAGAAATTAAAGGGGGCGTCCTCATCTGATTAAGAGGTTTACAAAATACTAGGGCAACTGACCTCTGTCTTGGTGAAGCAACAGAAGCTTCTAGGAAGGGAAAGGCAGAAGGATTTGCAAGGAAGTGGCCAACCTGAGATGGTCCTAGGTGACGTGACCCTGTGTGGAGGATGTCCAGGTCACCTGCAGGTGACTTGTTCAGATTCATTAGTGAGTTTAGAAAGGCGACTGGCCACAGGATCTGTACACAAAAATGAACTGTTTCTATACGCGAGCACTGCATACTTAGAAAATGAAATTTAGAGAGACTTTATTTACAACTCAGTGAAAAAAATCAATTAGCTAGAAACAAATCGAAGGAAAAAATGGTGCAAGGCTTCTGCGCAGTAAACTGTAAGCTAGTATTGAGAAATTAAGGTAAACTAGATACGTTCATACACCGTGTGTGTGGATTAGAAGCCTCAATACTATAAAAACGTCAATTCTTTTCCTAAGAACAGTAGGGTCCCAATCGAAATTCCAGCAGGGTATATGTCTCATGGGACTTCACCAGCTGATTCCCAGACGTCTGAAAATGCCAAGAGTTAAAGATAGCCGGGACTCTCCTGAAGGTCAACTTGGTAGGATTTGCTCTCCCAGACTCCTGTTCGCATCACGAGCTCTAGTGCTGAAGCCAGCGTGTAATCTGTGTGAAGCTGAAAAAGAAATGAACCCAAAGAGCAAGGAACAGACCCTCGAGTCCGCGTACGGGCACTTCTGAGGGTGAAGATGGCTCTGCAGAGAAATGGGGTGAGAGGCAGCCTTTTTCATACGTGGTGCTGGGTCGTCTGCTTGCTCATAAGGACGAGAATGAACCTTGACCTTACGTCAAATACAAAGATAAATTCCAGCAGTGTTAAGAGTTGGATGTGCCCCACCCCGGGGACAGGTTGAAGTTCTAACCCGGGACCTCGGAATGGGACCCTGCTTAGAGGTAGAGTCTTTGCAGAGTTAGTCGGTTAACATGAGGTCACAGGGTAGGCCCGACCCAATGTGACTCGTGTCCTTGTAAAGATGACAAGTGTGGGGGCTTCCCTGGTGGCGCAGTGGTTGAGATCCGCCTGCCGATGCAGGGGACGCGGGTTCATGCCCCGGTCCAGGACGATCCCACGTGCTGCGGAGCGGCTGGGCCCGTGAGCCATGGCCACTGAGCCTGCACGTCCGGAGCCTGTGCTCCGCAATGGGAGAGGCCACAGCGGTGAGAGACCCGCGTACCGCAAAAAAAAAAAAAAAAGATGACAAGTGTGGACACAGTCATGCAGAGGGAGGATGCCCGGAAGATGATCACGTGCTGACAGAGGTGGAGGTTGGATGGATGTAGCCATGACCTGTCCTCCCCTCGAGCCTTTGGAAGGAGCCCGGCCCCATGGACACCTTGACTCGGAATTCTGACGCCAGGAGGATAACGCTGCTGTCTCAGCCCTGTCTGTGGTTCTTTGGTGCAGCAGCCGCAGGACACACACAGCAGGATAGTGGTCAAGGTCCCGGCAGGAACAGTGAGCACATCCAGAGGGGTAATGAAAGAGCGTTTGGGGAAAGGGCTCCCGAGGAAGTGGTGGGAAGGGTTAGGAGAAGCCCACAAGGGAGGTGTTACCGCCCTGGGCTCAGGGGCCTCGGGCGGCAGGTGGTGGACTCTGGGCTGCAGGTGTAGGCAGGGCCCCCAAGAAGGACACAGCATGGCTGAGGTGCAGCTTAAGGGAGGGGCAGTGGGGGGGTGAGTACCCAGACTCTCGATCCTGCTCCCTGGGGGGCCTCCCTTCGGCCGAGTCCAGCTGGAAGCCACCAGTTCCTGCACTGTCAGAGGCTAGAGCCCCATTCCCTGCAAGACACAATGAAGTGGGTGAAAAATTCAGCCCCAGGGTGGCAGAGGTAAACTACTCACATAGCCAAGGGCTCCTGTCCACGATATATAAAGAGCAGCTGCTAATCAACAAGAAAAAGACACAACTGTAGAAAATGGGCAACTGACCTCAGTTATCATTTGACAAAGACACCAAAACCATGAGAGAGTGTTTTAGCCCCGTTAGTGATCCAAGAAATGAAAGTTATAATGAGATTTCAGCCCCCCCCCCACCCAATGCCCTAAATGACTAAAAGTAAAATGCCTGATTGAAACGGAGCAGGACCCCTTGGTCCTTCCCCACCATGTCCTCCGCCTGCCTTTTGTCTGTGGAAAAACTTTAGCCAAAGAATAAGTTTAATCAGAGAAGTGAGAAAATGCAGAAGCAAAGGAAAACTGTCAAAGGAGACCAAATAATCATAGTTTAGTCATTAAGCAAAGTCAAGGACTTTTAGTTCCTCAAGGGCTATGGATAATATTCTGAGCCATATCCTGTGAACTGTCTCCTAGATACTGAAACCCCCGCCGGGTGGAAGAAGTTACCTACATGATGACCAGGCTGTAGCCATGACATAAGCTGCCACAATTCTGAGAACTGGCCTCGAGGAAATGGGAACAAACCGACCCTGGAACTGAAGGCTAACTGTACCTAAAGCAGTCAAGATGACGCTGGTCAGAGCATCGCAGGACTAGTTTCAAGGTGAGTGTCAGAGCTGACTGTGCTGTTGCTGCATGTCGCGCCCTCCCTCCGTCTACAAAAGCTCTTGTCCCCTGTCAGTGGGGGGCCAGTCGGCCTCTGGACACGAGTCTGCCCTCCCCCCTCCCTGATCCCCACCTCCCACCCGGTTGCTGGCCTTGGAAATAAAGCAAACTTTCCTATCCACCGACCTTGTCTCTTTAACGGCTTTAGGACAGCGAGCAGCCCGACCCCACTTGCAGTTACATGATCGCACCAGTGATGACAAGGACGTGGGGCAGCATGAGTTGATGCTCTGGGGAAGGGATGCTGGTCAGTTCACAGACACGGGAGAGCCATGTGCACGGGCCGCCAAGGCCCCTGGATACGCCTGCCGCTCTCCTGGGTGCCTCCCCACCCAGGTCTGTGCACAGAGCCCGGCCTGGAGGCTGCCCCAGGGTCACCGACGGAAGACCAGGCGACAGAGCTGTAGGCTCTTCACACGGTGGCTCTAGAGCCGTGGGAATGGGGACTCACAGCTGTGCCTGTGGGGCCTCCTGGGCGGTGGATGCACGGGTTTGCTGTGTGATGATTCTCGGAGCTGCACACGGCTCTTCTGCACTTTTTTGTGCGTTGTACCAAAATAAGTAGAAAGAAGGCAGTGGAGCTGTTAATGTGTCGATTTGATGCCTGTTTCCCCAGAGGTTTTCTCCAAGTCTCCACCCGCCCCAGGATGTGGGTGACCTGAGGGTCTGGCAGCGTGGGCAGCTGGACAGTCGGAGCCACCCTCCACCAGCCCAAATGGGAGGGGCTTTGTTGAGCTGGGAGCCCCGGGCCAGTGGAAGCGCTTTGGGAACAGAGTAGTAACAGCGGGTGTCTGTAGACTTTGGCATTTTGTCCGTGCACCATGGTTCCGCGACTGCAGAGGGTTTCAGGGGTGTCCACGTCGGTGCGCCGTCCGCTCGAGTTGGTGAGCGCCCTCTGCCAGGCCCCTCTACTGCAGCTTGACGGGACTCTTGTCCCCAGAGCTGCTGGATTTTGTCATTCGTCTTTCTGCAGTGGCTGGTTGGGGGCCTCCCGAAGGGGTTGGTCTTGGAGGGAGCAGCCAGGGTTGTGGGCAGAGGCCTTGGGGTGGGGTGGCGGGAGGGTCGGGTGGCCCAGGTAAGCCACCTGGACCAGCACAGGTGCTGGGCGGGGGGAGAGGGCGTGACAGCGAGCCTCCACGGCGGCTTCAGGACGGGGCCACAGGGATGCCCCTGCTGGTTGGCACAGACACTTGTGGAATTGAGTCGAATGCACTCTGTACCCTGAAACTGGGGTTGAGGTGGTGGCCATCCTTCCCAGAGAGGGGGTGTGTGGCCCTCATGCTCCTGGCCACAGTCCAGCCTGCAAAGCATAGCACGGCCACCGCTTGCCAAAGGCCTGGAGCCCTGGGAGTGCCAGGCCGCTCACTAGCCGTCTGGCGTGAGGAGGGGACCCCCAAACCTATGCCCCAGAGAACACGGGGTACCCAGCATGCCTCCTGTCGTGGGGTGCTCTCTTACCTTTAGGTTGAATTGCAAAGTCCCCGTGGGGACCAGCGTGAATGAGGGATGCTTAAAGAGGTCACCTGATGGAGGTAGCTGGAAAAGTTTGAAGACTTTCCCGGGACCTGGGTCGACGGTCCACATGTGGGGTGTCGGGAATGAGCCCATTCAGGTCTCCTCAGGGAGCAGCTCCGGGCTGTGGTACAGTGTGAGGGGCCCAGGAGCCAACAGGCTGGCAGTGGAGGGACCACGGAGGGTGGGGCTGGGCTGGGCTCACTGAATCCCTTCCTGTTTTCACAGATGTCGGGTGAGGCTTGGCGGGTCACTCAAGGTCACGCCTGGAGTGAGGGTGGCCGGTCAGGTCCCGGCCACGGTCCCTACCTGTGGCACTGGCCTAACTCCTCTCCACCCCCCAGGGGTCCCCATCTTCACTCTAGGCAGGTCTCCTGACAAGGCCAACATGCTTCCACAACGTCAGTTCCTAATGGCTCTGCGTCACGGCATCTCCCTTCTCAGAGGAAGGCATGGCCGACTTCCGGACCCGGGGTCTTACACCCGATCGCCCGAGTCTGTCCTGGGTGTCCTCCTCGACAGGTGCCCTATGGTGAGAGCCCTCCACCCAGAAGGGGTCCCTCCTTAGCCAGGAGCTTCGCAGCAATCACGTCACCCAGGGCCCAGGGCGCCAGGCACCCTGGCACTTTCGCAAAAGTTTCCTGAGATGCTAATTTTCAGGAACAAAAGCTGTTGTCGTGGAGGCCGCTTCCTGGAACAGACCTGTCTGAGGCCTCTGGCCTGGGACCAGCGGCTGCACACCTGTGTTCCCGCCCACGTGACAGGTGTGGAGACCAAAGTCTTCATCCTTGTCCTGGGGCCCAGGTGACCTCAGCCACCTGCAGGCACTCATGTCAGTGTGACCAGCTTGCCTCATCCACCTTCCAGCCTCCACGGAGACCGGATGGCAGGGCGGCACTGAGAATAACGAGCTGGTAGCTGGTAGCTGTTTAATACCGCAGCCAGCTCCGCAGCAGTGAGGGAGCCGCACCTGGGCAGGTGGTCAGAAGGAGGCGGTCCTATCTTGGGGCTGGCAGTGGGCCTTCCGCAGGTGGTTGTTCAAGTGACCCTGAAGCCTCTCGCCTTCTGAGACGGTTCCCACTCTGTCTATGGAGCGTGTAGCTCTCTAAATAAACCTGCCTCGACTTAAAAAAAAAAATGACCCTGCAGACCCCACAGCCCAGTGGCCTGAGATCTGTCCCTGGGGCTCCCCCAACCCTCCACCTTCCAGGTTGGCAGGATGCAGAGATTCAGTCGTCCTGCACCGCGTCCCGTGCCGCATCCTGCCCCGCATGCCAACCCCAGGCTGCCCGGTGTCACCCCCGCCCGTCTGTGAGGCTGGTCTTGTGTGTTCAGGTAGTCCTCCCCACTAGTGAGTCGTTTCAGGAGGGGCTGGTCTACCCTGCGCTTGCTGCTGTCCTCCCAGAAGTCTTTGATCGACCCCTGATGTCGCTCTGTCCTCTGATGGTGTGCGTGTGTGTGCCAGCCTGCAGGCGGCCAAGTCACTGACGCGGTGAACGTTAGACCAGGAAATGAAGACCTGGCTTTTCCGTAGGGACCCTGCCACCAAGATGCAGAAGGCTCCTGGGGTTCCTCCGGAGCAGCCGTAGAAATGGCTCTCGTATGTGATGGGGTCTCATACTTGCATTTTAGCTGTATTTGAAATTCACAAAAACAGTATCACAGGGCATATTCTTTTGTGTCTAGCTTATTATGCAGGACATATTGTGTTTGTGAGATTCATCCATATTATTTTTTAATTAATTATTTTTTTATTGTACTACAACATACCTAACATAATATTTACCCTCTTAACCACTTTTAAGTGCACAGCTCAGTGGCATCAAGCACATTCACGTTGCTGTGCAACCATCACCACCTCCGTCTCCAGAACTTTCTCATCTTCCCAAACTCCATCCCCACTGGACACTAACTCCCCTTCCCCTCCCCCAGCCCCTGAACCCCAGCATCTACTTTCTGTCTCTATGGATTTGACTTCTCTAGGGACCTTATATAAGTGGATCCTACAGGATTTGTCTTTTTGTAAAAAATAAGTTTATTTATTTACTTATTTATTTTTGGCTGCTTTGGGTCTCTGTTGCTGTGCGCAGGCTTTCTCTAGTTGCGGCCAGCTGGGGCTACTGTTCGTTGCAGTGCGCGGGCTTCTCGTTGCAGTGGCTTCTCTTGCTGCGGAGCGCGGGCTCTAGGTGCACGGGCTTCAGTAGTTGTGGCGCCAGGCCTGAGTGGTTGTGGGGCACGGGCTTAGTTGCTCCGTGGCATGTGGGATCTTCCCGGACCAGGGCTCGATCCTATGTCCCCTGTGTTGGCAGATGGATTCTTTTTTTTTTTTTTTGGTACGCGGGTGTCTCACTGTTGTGGCCTCTCCCGTCGTGGAGCACAGGCTCCGGACATGCAGGCTCAGCAGCCATGGCTCATGGGCCCAGCCGCTCCACGGCATGTGGGATCGTCCCGGACCGGGGCACGAACCCGTGTCCCCTGCATCGGCAGGCGGACCCTCAACCACTGAGCCACCAGTGAAGCCCTGTCGCCCATTTTTAATTGCATTGATTTGGCAGCAAGGTCTTCAGAGAGGCGTCTGGAAGACCCCTCTGGGACTCTGGCTTCAGGCCCCGGTGGGATGGGGCAGGGAGCTGACTCCCTCCAAAGAAGGGTCTGCTTTCTTGGAGGACACTTCCTAGATTAGAATCCTGGCTCGAGGTCTATTTTTCCTTTCAGCACTTTGCAGGGGCTGTTTCTTGTCCTCTGTCCTCCATTGTTTCCGAGGAAACGCAATGCCAGGTGTGTGACGTTACCTTTGAGTTGCAGCGGTTTTCCTGTGGGCCTGAGAACGGTTTGCTTTGTACTCATTCTGCTTTGGGGTTTGTCAAATGTCTAGAATCCGAAACTGTCTTTCATCAAGTTTGGGATTATTTTTTGTTGTTGTCCATTATTTCTGTAAATTTTCTGGTTCTTTGTTTGGGGTGTGTGTGTGTGTGTGTTTGCTTGTGTCAATCCCTTCCCCCCCTTGAAACTCCAATTCAATGTCTATCAGGCCTTTGGATCCTGTCCCACGGATTGCTGACGTGCTACTCATTTTTTTAAAAAAATCTTTTTCTCCTTGTTTTTTTAAACAGGATAACTTCTATAGCTCGATCTTCAAGTTTGCTGACTTTTCTGTCATCTCCACTCTGCTGTGAAGCCATCCAGTGAGTTTTTAATTTTAGATATTATATAAATTTTACATTATATTATATATATATTATTTTATATTAGAAATGTATACATATATATTTGAGTTCCGGGATTTCTCTTTATTTCTTTTTAGAGTTTTTATATCTCTGAGGTGTCCCATGGTTCTGTTCTTTTTGAGCATACTTCTCCACCCTATTCCTGAACATACGTACTTAGGAAGTTGTCTGGTGGCTCCAGCTCTGGCTCACCAGGGCAGCAGCCTGCGTCTGAGTTGTGTTTCCTTTCATTATCTGTTTGCTGGTTTGGTGTTGTATCCGGATGCCGTGAAGGGTGCGGTTTAGATCCTCAGTTCTGTTTTGCTGCTCCCAAGAATCCTTGGCAGTCAGTTTCTTGGCTGGCTCTGTTCCCTCCGTGTGGTGGGTCACAAGTGTCTGTCCATCCTTTCGGGCCTGGCTGGGCTTCAGGTCTATCCTCCCACGGGGAACCAGGAGCTGCAGGGACTCAGGGCCTGCCCTCCATGGCACTCTCCCTCCTGGGGTTCCCTTTCCTCCCCAGCTGGTTCTTTAGGCCAGGAAGACCCAGAGTTCCTGTCGAGTGTAGCCACCCAGCCTGAGGCGAACAGGGCCGGTGCTCAGACAGAAAAGCTGCTTAACAAAAAGGGAAAAGTCAGCCAGCGCTCTTTTCTTCCCCCAAGGCCAACTTCTCTCCAGTTTCTGCTGTCTGTTGGTCACTCTCCAGTACCTTTGGAGAGTTGTTTTTTATATTTTCTGCAGACTTGTCAGTTACTCTGTGTGAGTGGGGGGTTGGTCTGATGGCAGCTACTGTGTTCCTGGCAGCAGGGCCTGGACTTATGTGTCTGCTGGGGCAGGATGACACAGATGGTCGTCGGGCAGGGCAGGAGCAGGGTGACCTGGTACGAGGCTGCTGCGATAATCCAGGAGGGAGGAGGTGGCGGCTTGCACCAGGGGGCAGCAGTGGGGCGGGTGAAGGGGGTCGGATTCTGTTTTGAAAAGAGAGTCAAGGATGTGCTGAGGGGTCGGGTGAGGATATGGGAGAGAGGCCTGAGGACTTGAAGCGTGTGCGTGGCACCGGCCTCCACCCTCTCTTCCTCCCTCATTTGGAAGCTAGGAAATGTCTCTGGGGGCTTCCCTGGCGGCGCAGTGGTTAAGAATCCACCTGCCAATGCAGGGGACACGGGTTCGAGCCCTGGTCCAGGAAGGCCCCACGTGCCACAACTGTCGAGCCTGCGCTCTAGAGCCTGCCAGCCACAACTACTGAGCCCGCATGCCCACGTGCCACAACTACTGAAGCCTGTGTGCCTAGAGCCCGTGCTCTGCAACAAGAGAAGCCACCGCAATGAGAAGCCCGTGCACCGCAATGAAGAGTAGCCCCAGCTTGACCCAACTAGAGAAAGCCCGTGTGAAGCAACGAAGACCCAACGCAGCCAATAATTAAAAAAAAAAAAAAAAAAATGTCTGACCGAGTGACTGGGAAGATGCTGGAGGGCTGGTGAAGCCAGGTCTGCTCTAGATGCAGGAGTGGACGTCAGTGGACGTGCAGAGCTGGCGGTGCTGGGCACTCTGGGGATGGCGGGGAGGCTGCACCATGGAGTAGGTTCCAGAGCCACTGCCTGGCCCTGTGCTTGAAGCCATGAGATGTGCAGGGTCCCTGTGGGGCTGAGCGTGGAGAGGAGGTGATGGCATGGTGACTCCTGGGCTTTCTACACGAAAGCGCCTGAGACTCGGGGGGAGTGAGGGGTCCAGGGCTGCCACTTCCTGGCGGGGAGGCCCCGGGCAAGCCGTGCAGAGTGTCAGGGCACCCTGGAAAGGACCTGGAGTAAAACATCGTCTCACAAGGCCTTTGAGAGGAAGAACAGGACGGGGCAGCGTACACGTGAGTGATCTGGGCACAGCCGAGCACCGTGTAAGTGGACAAGTCACTTCCAGGCGGCTTGAGTCAGTCTGTTTGGGGATAACCATGGGAGTGGGGGAACACCTGGTATGGCCCATCTCACAGAGGGGTGTTTGTGCCACTTAGAAGCTGCCAGGGGTCCCTGGACCATCCAGGCACACTCGGGGGACCCCCCAGCCTCATTTCAGGCCAAGGGGGTCCGAGCAGTGTGGCCGGGGACCAGTCCTCTGAGGCCCCTCTCCCAAGCATTTTTCTGACATTACCCCAGCAAGGCCAGGTGGCGTCCGTCCATCACAGCCTTGGTGACGTGGGCAGAAGGAGGCTGCAAAAACACTGACTTCGGAAAATGCCGGCACCTCAGGGAGCCTGGCTGCCTGGGGCAGAAAGTGGCGAAGTGCCTCCGAGGGCAGAGGGCATGGGTGGGGTCGCGCTTGGCCTGAGTCCCCCACCTGCAGAGCATCTGGTTTGCAGAGGCCGCTCACAGAAGCCAAGCTGTTTCCTCCAGCGCAGTTGGAATTAAAGGTTCCGAGTGAGGGGTCCCTGGCCGGTCCCCCCAGGGCAGCTCCTGGGTCACATGTGCGTCCTTGGCCGGAGCCTGCAGCCGGACAGGCAGACAGTAGGGTGGGGATGGGAATGTGGGCACACGGAGCAGCCTGGCCGCCCCCCTCCCTCCCCAGTGCCCTCACCCTGGTCTCCGCAGGGTGGGCTGCCAGAGAGCATCCAGCCCCTGACCATCCACTGACAGCGAGGGAGGAAAGGCCACCGCCCTGGCTCCTGGCTCAGAGCACAGACACCGAGATTATTTAATTGGGGCGTTTGTGTGTCAGACTCTTTTTTGGGTGCTGAGAATATGGTGATGGCCAAGCAGACCCAGACCCACCCTTGTAACTCACAGCTCCCGCTCAACTGTCACAGCAGCAGGAACCATGCCAAGGCCGTGCTGGTGTCACGTGGTCTGTCGGCGGTGTTCCAGGCGCTCCACACGTGTCCACTGACTTAATCCCTGCCATGACAACCTTATCTGCAATTGCGGGTGTGGAAACTGAGGCACAGAGAGGTCCAGAACCGTGGCCAAGGTCAAAAAGCTGGTAGGCGGCAGTCTGCTCCAGCATCCTGCAGGTGCCGGAGGGGAGGAGGGTGCAGGCAGCCCCAGCGCACAAACATCCCTGGTGAGGGCACGTAAAGGGGTTGAAGTTTCCGTGTTTCCACCTGCTGGGAGTCAGGGCCAATGAAACATGAGCTACTTTCTCGCCCAGGAGATCGGGTCTGAGACACACCTGGCTGTGGGGAGGTGGCACCTGGGGCGTGCAGGGCAGAGCCACTTGGGGTGAGATGCATACACCCAGCCTCTGGGCCAGTGGAAAAGTAGGCCAAAGGTGCCAGTGCTCCGGGATGGACACATACAGAAGTACAGAGACGCCCCCTCTAAGAATTGCGAGAGGAGGGGACGAGGGGCGATCTAGTTATACTGTAGCTACAATCAAGTTGGGCCCTCCTTTTTTAAAAAAACAACAACAAAAACTATTTATTTATTTATTTGGCTGTGCAGAGTCTTGGTTGTGGCATGCGGGATCTTTTTAGTAGCGGCATGCGGGATCTTTTTAGTAGCGGCATGCGGGCTTCCTAGTTGCGGCATGCATGCAGGGTCTAGTTCCCCGACCAGGGATCGAACCCGGGCCCCCTGCATTGGGAGCGTGGAGTCTCACCCACTGGACCACCAGGAAAGCCCCCTGGGCCCTCCTTACAGCTCTAACTGGTGTCCGGCCACCTGGTCCTCTATGTCCTCCCGGTGAGGGGCAGAGCTGGGAGGTGGCAGAGATTCGAGCTCCTGGGCCTGGGAACAGCTCCTGGGGTTGGGGAGCTGGGCGGGCGGCCACCCCAGAGCCCCTCTGTGGACAGTTTCAGGTCAGACGTGCAGGACCTGCTGTCCTCTATGGTCTCTGGCTGCAGCCATGTCAGTGGGTTTCCCCTGACCTCCAGGGACGACCCGGCCATGAGTTTAGCAGGTCTGCTGTGCCCTTCGGCCCATCCTCTGCATGCACCACGTCACGTCCACGCTACCCTGGTCCCGCGGCCGCACCAAGTCTGGTGGCTGCAGGAGCCCCAAATGCCCTGAAACGATTCCAGGCACGTTTCTTGGGACTGATTGAAAAATCTCAGCTTCAGGAGGGCTTTGCAAGAGGACACCAGGTGGGCACACAGTGCCGACGTGCCCGGTGGAGGTGCAGCTGGCCTTCTCCAGCGGGGGGTCTGCCAGCTTCATGCAGAGACGGTGCCAGGCCTGGGGGTGACACTGGCTGACGCGGGATGGGGACCTTTGGGTGAGCTGACCTTGCCCAGTCCCTTTCCATCCCCCGCACGAGCTCCCCACGCCGCCCACCTGATTTGCTCGACAGAGCGTGGCTGCTGCTTTGCCGAGGTCTGCGGGGTTGGGGTCTTGTCCCCCTCCCCTGGTGCCCCTTGTTCCTGAACCTGCTTCTCCTGGCTGTGTGCATGTTTGCCTGTGGGGTTGGCGGCCAGGCCCTTCTCCTCAGCCCTCTTTCTAGCAGCAGGTCCTGCTGGGAGGCGTCCCAAGCTTGGACGTGGCAGCAGGAGGTCAGCCCGCACGCACTGGGACCACTGGCCTCTATTTTCTGGTCTCTCTACCTCCACACCCAGGGCTTTGTGCCTGGAGGGGAAGGGCACACGGGTACCTCCTCTCCCCTCAGTCCCACCCAAGTGGAGCCCGGCCCTGTGTGTCCTGCTGCCGCTCTGCCCGGAGACTCCGCCGGGCCCGGGTCGTGTCTGGACAAAACCCACAGGGGGAGCCCTCCTCCTGCCCTCTGCCAGCAGAGGCCAAGAAAGAAGGACGCTACCTTCCGGAGAGGAAATCTTTGGGGGATCCGGGGTGAAAGAGGACGGCCGCATGCATAGACGCCCCTGCCCCTGCTGGACCCAGCCTGCAAAACTGCCTCTGGGGTCCCCACTGATGACCCTGGGTGCTTGGCTCGGGCCCCCACTGCCTTGGCGATAGGCACCTTCGGGTGGGCGTCTGGGTGTAGAGAGCACTGATGTGACAGGGGCCGTGTGGGGCGGGGTGTGCAGTTATTGGGGTCACCGATATTCTTTTCTCCTGAAAACAAAATCTTTTTTAATCATAGCAAGTAGAATGAATATAGACGCGGAGAATGTTCCTGTTTAAGACCCCACTGGCATTCTGGGGTGACTGGATGTCTTTTCTACCTACTGTCCTCGAGCCAGCTCACTTAGTTTTCTATAAATTGAAGTATAGTTGATTTACAATGTTTCAGGTGTACAGCAACGTGATTCAGTTTATATATATATGTATATATTCTTCAGATTCTTTTTCCATTATAGGTTATTACAAGGTATTGAGTTTAGTTCTCTGTGTTACACAGTAGGTCCTTGTTGTTCATCTATTTTATATATAGTATGTATAGTATATATATAGTATATATATTTTTATATAGTAGCGTGTATCTGTTAATCCCACATTCCCGATTTATCCCCCCCACTTTCCCCTTTGGTAACCATAGGTCTGTTCTCTATGTCTGTGAGTCTGTTTTTGTTTCATAGCTATGTTCATTTGTGTCGTTAGACTCCACATAGAAGTGATGTCATTTATGATGTTTGTCTTCCTCTGTCTGACTTACCTCACTTAGTATGATAATTTCCGGGTCCATCCACGTTGCTGCAAATGGCGTTATTTCATTCTTTTATGGCTGGGTAGTGTTCCATTGTGTATATGTACCACATCTTCTTTACCCACTCATCTGTCAATGGACACTGGGGTCGCTTCCATGTCTTGGCTATTGTAGATACTGCTGCAATGAGCATTGGGGTGCATGTATCTTTTCGAGTTAGAATTTCCTCTGGATAGGTGCCCAGGGGCTCTGACCCCTGGATGGTGGGGCCCAGTGTCCCTGCCCGCTGCACCTCTTACCTTGTCTATCTGTGGGTCTCTGGGTTTGGGTCGGGCAGTAGCCCGCCGGCCAGCCCCAGCCCTGCGCTGAGCTCCAGAGCCTGACTCAGACAGCCAGGGCCCTGGAGACTCTCTGCTCTGGGCTCAGCTCGCCTCTGAGGCTCCCTCTGGGGTGGGTGGTGCTTCCCTGTGGCCCAGGGTCGTCAGCCACCTCCCAAGCATCAATCTGGGCGGCCCCTGTGCTCCCCAGATGCCAGTCTTCCGCACCAGCAGGCCCCGGCCAAGTGGGCAGCTTCCTACCTGTCCCCGGCCATGGCCCAGCAGGCTGGACCGAGTTTCCGGACAGGGAGCTGGAGGCCGGCCTGGCCATGAGAGTGCGGGGTGCCCCTGGCCCCCTGCCCATCCGGATAGAGCCTCTTTGTCCCAGCATCTGGCTCCTTTGGAAGGGACACAAAACTCTCCCTCCCCACAGCCTGGAGCCCTGGTCCTTGTGCAGCCCGACTCAGAGATTATGAACAGACACTGGTGCTGGGCGGGGTTGGTCCCCGAGGGAAACGCCCTTGGGGTTTGGGGCCGGCCCTCGGTCCTCTCCTGCTGCTGATCCCGGCCGTGGCCGTCCAGCCTTTGCCCCCCAACCTGGGGGTTTCTGGAGCAGCCGGCCATGGGGAAGGTCTCTGGTGGGTGGTCACCCGCGGAGGGAGGGGTGGCGCCAGCCACCTCACCCTGCCCGGGGGCTGCCCACTCGAGCTGCACTGCAGGCGGGTAGTTGTTTACGGAGCATGTGTGGGTAGTTTGGTTCCTGTTCAGACGGGAGGGGGGAGGCGGGGCAACCCTGGGAGGGGAGCAGAGGGTCTACGGGGCAGGGGCACTGGGGTGGTGGAGCTGCCCTGTCTGATGGGTCAGGGGAGGAGCCTGTTAACATTTTCCCGGTTGAGTCGGAAGGAAGGACAAACTCTCTTTTTAACCTTTTATTTTGAGAGAAGTGAGGATTCACACGCAGGTGTGAGAACGGATACAGACAGCTCCCGGGTCCCTTCGTCCACTCTCCCCCCTGCTGACCTCTTGCACGGCTGTGGGGCAGCACCCCACCTGGACGCTGGCGTTGGTACCACCCACGCTTGTGCAGATCCCTCGACACGGGCGCTGAGGGCATGAGTGTGTATTTCGTGCCAGGCTCCCGTGTCCGCTGCAGCCCAGGTACGGAACCTTCCATCCCCACGAGAACACCCTCCTCCTCTGGCCCCTCCCGCCCTTAACCCCTGAAATCACTGCAGTTTTGCCACCTGGAGATTGTTGTATGAACAGAATCCCACAGGGCAGCCTTGAGAGCCATCGCCTTGCCCGTTTCCCGTGGAGCTGTGTCCGGTGCGTGGCTGGACCACACTTTGTTCGGCCGCTCGCCTGCGGGGGACACGGGCTGTCACAGCTGGGGCAGGATACGCAGAGTGCGCAGAGGTTTTTGTGTGGACCCGTCTTCACGTCTCTTGGGTGGATGCCCAGTGGACGATCACTTTTAATCCACGAAATAACCGTGGGCTACTGGGACCCCCCATGTATTCACCAAGACGTGGGGTGAGGGCAGGGGTCACGTGTCTCAGAGGGACGGCTGAGCGGGGAGCGGGGAGAGGCAGGACCTGGTTGGCTACCTTAGGACCCGCCCCCCAAACCTCACAGATGCTCATCAGAGGTGCCCGAGGGCCCCCGCTTCTCAGATGAGATGCTCTGGAGGGGCAGTCACTGGGGAAGGAGAGGTGGTCTTCCTGGGGGGGGGACTGTTTCCTGAGGAAGGAGGCCAGCTGGAGAAGGAGCCTGTGTGGGGTGGATGGTGCCCCCCCGCCCCCCAAATACGTCCACGTTCAGATCTCAGCATCTGGAACCGGTCCCTGCCTCCCAAGGGACCCCTCTGCCCTCCCAGAGACCCCTCTGCCCTCCCAGGGACCCCTCTGCCCCCCAAGGGACCCCTCTGCCCTGGAAAAAGATCCTTTGCAGATGGGATTAGGGTGAGGCTATTGAGATGAGGTCATCCTGGATAAACCCAGTGGGCCCTCCGCCAACGGCAGGTGTCCTCACAAGAGACAGAAGAGGAGAGACACGGCCGCGGAGGAGAAGCCGTGTGGCCACGGAGCTGAGACTGGGGTGACGTGACCACAAGCCCGAGCAGCTGGACGCGGCAGGAAGGGCCCTCCCCTGGAGCCTCCAGAGGGAGCTCAGCCCTGCCCACACCTGGATTTCAGACTTCTGGGCTCCAGAACTGCAACAAGAGAATAAACTTCTGCTGCCTGGAGCCCCTGTTTGGGGTCCAGTGTTACGGCCGCCTCAGGACAGGGATACAGGGCATGCTCGCTGAGCCCCACCACCCCAGGAGGCTCCCTGTTACGTGGCAGGAGAAGCCCGCGGGCAGGGTGAGGGACAGGCTTGGAGAAGCGGCCTCCACCCTCCATCGGGCTTCCTCTGCCGCCCTGGCCGCCCAACCACCCGCAGCCGAGCTCACGCACCAGAAGGCCTGGGTGGGCTCCTCTACCTCCTGTGCTTTCTACAAGGATCTGGGAAGACATCCGGGCTCTCAGACGGGGTCTCGCGGGGGTCCCCGCCCTGCCCCAGGCCCTGGGCTCCCGCTGAGGCCGGGCTGAGGGGACGCCCCCGGAGCCTCTCTCTTGCCCAGGCTGCTGGCTGGAAGGCAGTGAGGCCCACCGGTGTTGCTGGGGTCGACGATATTTTCTGGGCCAAGTCCATGTGATTTGCAGATTTTTTCAAATCTGTCCAGGAAGCTGGGTTTCAGCTCTGGGAACCGTCCTGAGGACAGAACAGCTGGCGTCAGGATCCCTCACCGGCCATTTGGGACCGTGTGGGGAGGGGACAGCGTGGCGGGTGCCCGGTGGGGCGGCGGAGGCACCTGGGCCCGGTCCACACCCGCCCTGAGACACGATGGGCTGTGGGCAGCCTGGCCGTGGGGACCTCGGTACGTGTCGAGACCCACTGGGACGGGGCTGTGTTCGGAGCAGGGGCCCCGGGGCCCGGCCCGGCCCTGTCCCGCGGACGGCGGCTGTACCGTAGAGCGCCAGCACTTGCGTCTCCGTCCCGTTCCTGAAGTTCCGCAGTCACGTACTGCAGGTAGTTGGCCTCCGAGACCTGCAGCAGGTTCTACCCCAAGTCTGCGTGGAAGCTCTGCTCAGCCTTGCCCTGGCCCCCACCAGTGCCCGCATCCCCCAGAGGCCAAGGGCACAGACCCTTGTGGGTGGAGGGGCGGGTGGAGACCCCCGCCGCCCCCGAGGGCCCACCCAGGCTCGCCTCCCCGAGCCCTAGGCTGGCTCTCCCGCCTCCCTGGGGCCCTGGGCGGGGGGAGCCCGGGCCCTTACAGGCCAGGCCCACTCCTCTCACTATGGGGTCAGCAGTCAAGAGGTCTCACAAAGTGCCCTAAATCAGAGCTCACTAGGGGTGGGGCCGTCAGACAAGGCAGCACCCGTGTTCACTTACAGGTGATGGTGTATTCCCCGCTCTTACCCGTTTTATCACAGACCATGGCCACATCCACGCACCCGTTATGCAACCTGGAAACCAGCGGGGTGATGCCCGCAGCGGGACTCCACCCGGAAGCCGTGTGACCAGCTCCTTCCATCCCTCCAGCCTCGTCCCCATGTCCTCTGCACCCCTACCCCAGCCTAGCACTCTGCTGCCCCCCACCCGGTGCCCCCAGCGCCGTATGCAGCACCCCCAGATGGCCAGAAGCTGATCCACACGGGTTGGGGGGGCATCCGTCCTCCCCAGTTCTGGAGAATGTGGGCCACTCACATGAGGTGGAGGCTGAACTGCAGGCCACCATTTTCTAAGCTTTCGATACTCTGCATGAAGACCCTCAGATCCCCGTCTTCTTCTATCCGCCTCATGTCGTCTGCGGCCATGGAAATAGAATACCAGGTCCCCCAAACCTGGAGACAGAGGCTGTGGTGGGTGTGGTAGCCCGTAGGGCATCCTGGACTTCTTGGTGCCTCCCTCCTGGGCCAGACCCTGGGCGTATGGCTCCCAACCAGGGACCCCTCTGCCCTCCCAGAGACCCCTCTGCCCCCCAAGGGACTCCTCTGCCCTCCCAGGGACCCCCTCTGCCCCCCAAGGGACCCCTCTGCCTCTCAAGGACCCCTCTGCCCTCCCAGTCTGCCATTGCAGCTGGGGGTGAGAGCCTCAGGAACAGCATCCTGTCACAGGTCAAAGACCCCAGGTGGAGGCAGGGCATGTGCCCTGCAGCCAAGCCCCCGGGAAGGCCCAGACCCTCAGCCCCACCTTGGAGATGTCATGGTTTCTCCACAGGATTCTCTGGAGGTAGAAGTCCTGGGCAGAGACCAGGCTCAGCTCCAGGCTCTGCAGGAGCAGTGCCACGCCCTCCGGTGGGTGCCTGCCCTGAGGCCCGCCCCCTTTATCCCCCTTCCTGCGCTCTGGTTTCCGGCCCCAGCCTTACGTGTCCTCCGCACAGGCCGCTGCTTGCTGGGAACACAGCCGATAGCTGCCGCAGCCACCCCCGCTTCTCACAGTGTCCTCCCCCAGGGACGGCTGGCTCTGGAATCTGCCCGGACGGGGGTCCGGCTGGGTCTGAAGCTGCAAAGGGAAGTGGGGACAGGGACGCGTCTTGGCCTGAAGCCCCGCCGGCCACAGGGGCGAGTGACGCCGGGGCCTCTCGGAGCCGTAGGATGTGGGCAGCAGAGGGCACTGCCCCTGGAGGGGTCACTCCTGCCCCTTCCAGCCCGGCCCGGCCTGGGTGCTCCTATATGAGAGCATCGATGTGCCCGGGCAGCCACACGTGCAGGTCGGGGTCCTGAGCAGAGGTGGGCAAGTCCCAACTCCCCTTCTGCATCTGGGCACAAGGTGAGCTGGTGGTCGGCGTGCGGGGTGGGGGTTGCGCTGGACCAACCAGGACATCGGCCACTAAATCCTTTTTTATCTTTTTAATTTATTTTTTTAAATTTTATTTATTTATTTTTGGCTGCGTTGGGCCTTCGTTGCTTCACGCGGGCTTTAGTCGCTGCAAGCGGGGGCTACTCTTCGTTGCGGTGCGCGGGCTTCTCATTGCAGTGCCTTCTCTTGTTGTGGAGCACGGGCTCTAGGCGTGCGGGCTTCAATAGTTGTGGCACGTGGGCGCAGTAGTTGTGGCGCACGGGCTTAGCTGTTCCACGGCATGTGGGATCCTCCCAGACCAGGGCTCGAACCCGTGTCCCCTGCACTGCCAGGCAGATTCTTAACCACTGCACCACCAGGGAAGTCCCACTAAATCCTATTTTAAATAACAGACACAGTTTATGTATTGATTGAATATTTTTTTATTGAGCACCTACTATGTCCAGGCACTGGGATTAAAGAACCTGGTCTCAGGAGGGCTGTGCTCCAAGGGGGACACAGGCATTAGACAAACGGAAAATGACAAACGGCCTCCTCCTCCCCCACTTCCTGCCCCCACCACTGGCCTTCCCTGTGCCCTTGGACGGGCCGACCCCCCTATGACCGAAACCTCCATCCTGCTCAGTGGGGTTCCCAGGTCAGCCACCTTCAGCTCATTCGGTCCCTTGGTCACACCGCTCACCCCGGCCTGACCATCAGCCATTGGCAGCTTCTCCCCGTCCTTGGCCACTGTGAGGACGGGGGACAGTGCAAGGACAGGGAGGGTATGAAGACAGAGCTGGTGCCTTTGGTCCACAAGTGAAATTCCCAGAGGTGGGCTGGGAGTTGCTTCTTCACAGAAGCCCTCTTTGCTCACCCATGTCCCCCAGGACCCCCGTTTGAAGGTCGCAGTCTCTGTCACAGAGGACAGCTGTGACGTGCCTCCTGGCGTCAGGATTTCTGTGACCTCACAGGATGAACAGGAGTCTTGGTTTGGTGCTGGGGTCACGTGACTGTCTCTGAGATGATGCCTGCTTGAAGGGCCCTCCAGGGCTGCTGGAATGTGCTGGATTCTGTGAGGCCAGGAGAGGAGCGCCCTCAGCCCAGCTCCGTCCCAGCAGCCATGGCCTGTCCCCACCACCCTCGCTCCTGTACCTGCCAGGGTCACCTTCCCACTGAGATGCTGCCATCAATGTTCTGCTGCATGAGCCATGACAGACATAGACATGGACACGCCTGCATGCAAATGCACGCACGTGTCAACACTCACGCACGCACACTCATGTGTGTGCACACGTGGCCCCACCCTGCATCCTGGATGCTTTGATGCACCCAACAGATCTTATAACATGAAGCGTGCTGTTTCTATCTTCAGAAAGATGAGTACTTAAAAAATATTCTGAAAAGCAGAAGAAGAGGTTTGCTCTCCTGGGGCGAATCCACTGCCTGGGGGATGAGGGAAGAGAGGGCTGTTCTTCTCCATCATATTCATGAACAAACTGCTCAAGACACCTCCCTGCGAGGAAGGGTCAGTCCCTAGAAGCAAGGAGGGACCACAGAGGAAGTGAGATGCAAAGGAGAATTTAAAATACCCTTTAATTTTTCAAACAGGACAAACTCCCATTGTCCAGCAGCCATGAGGAGCCCCGGACAGCAGAGGCGTCATCGTGACCGTGACTTTCCAGGACTTACATCACCAAAGGGTCTGCTGACATCACCACCCACGGAAGGCTAAACGCCGCGCAAGCCCCCCATGGTGTCTGGCCCGTAACTTTACAAAGACCCAAAGATAGACGCTCGGAAAACGGCCATCCCCGCGGGCCGTCATGACCGCCTCTTACATTGCCCCAACTGAGGTGAAGGGCCCCCTCAGAAGGGACGTGGGGAAGTTTGGTGACAGTGGTAGAAGCGGTGCCTGCCTTGGGGGTGTCGTTGCTGAGACTCACTGCTGGAGAGAGCCCGTGGTACCCTACCCACGTGGCATTGCTAATGCCCTAGGATTCAAGCAGGGGTCAGTGTCACATTGCAGGGCACGAAAACCGCCTGGCCAGCGTGGAGGGGTCCAGTGGGAGTACAATGTGCGCGGCCTTTGCCCTGTCCAGTGTTCTAGTAGGAGGTAAAAAGAAACACGTAGATTACATTTCGTCATATATTTGTACTTAGCTCAGCAGATCCATATAATCAATGTAAATTTATTGATTACATACTTAAGTCCTTTTCTTTCTATGTTCGTCTTCAAAGCCCAGTGTGTTTTGTGCACTCACAGTACATCTGAAGTCAGACCGGCCGCCTTTCACGTGCTCGACGGCCACACGTGGCTACTGACCTGGTCAGTGCAAACTAAGGCCGCCTACTCGTTAATCCGGTGCCGGAAATGAAATCTCAGACTCTCCATTCTGCTCAACACACAGCCCTGCAGGTGTGTGTACAGAGATCCCATGTAGGATGCGTGACATAAGCCTGGGCGTTGGCTGGAGCCAGAGGTTCCATGTTAGACCCTGACGCCTTTCATTCGGACTGTAATCCCTGTTCACAGACGTCCGCCTTGGAGAAGGCTCAGGTGTTCTTAGCCCGCCAGAGTCCTGGGGCAAATGGTGCATCTTACTATCTCTGCGAGGAGAAAGAAGATGACGTCAGCTTTGGGGACAGATGGCAACCTTGTCATGACCTCATTTTGTCACTGCTCTAGGGTGGAGAATCTGCAGCATGTCTCTTAGTCAATGTGGACGTTGACAAGGACCAGGAGACGTGTCCGAGACGGTGCACTCAGTCCCCAAAGGAGCGGCCAGCAGCCCAGGAGACTCTAGTGGAACAGAGGTGCCCCTGACTCCCCTGCCCTCTCCCCAGAGGTGAGCGTCCCAGGAGCGGACAGCTAGGTTGGTGCCCCAGTGTCTCTCAATGAGTCCACGAATCCATGGTTAAGAGGGGGCAGAGGTGTGACTTTCTGCTAATTAAAACGGACTTCTCTCTCCTCCTCTAGGAGACAATGAACTCTAAAAGGAAAATGCTGTTATTGATTCTGTGTCTTTCATCCCTCGTGTTGCTTGAGTGTTTTTTCAGGTAAATAGAAAGTATTGATGAATCAGGACCTGCGGTGCTTGGCAGGGCTGGTCGAAACCTCCAAGTTTTGTCCAAAGATGTTAATAACACTTTCAAAATTAATCAGATGTTACCGCCCCTCTCTGGGAGGCCAAGCAGAATATACTTACTTTCATTCTTTCATTTTTAAACTTTCAACAAGCATTGCTCAAGCCCTGTCTGGGCCCTGGGCTCTGTTCCAGGTGCTGAGGGAACAGCGGTAACAGGACGTGCCTGTCCACATGGAGCGTCCTGTCCTGTCCTAGGTGAGGAAGGCTGAGCAAACAAACAGAACAGAGGGTCAGGGGTGACATATTTTACATGATTAATGTCAAGAAGAAAAATTAAAGTTAGGTCACAGCACCGGGTTGCTATTTCAGACAAACCGTAAACTGTCACAAAGTTCCATCTTGTGTCTGACATAAACAAGATGACAGTGACCTGCCCTGGCAGCCTGTGTGAGCTGGGGACACACCTGTGACCTGCTCAATTTCTCATAGAGAAAAATACCAATTCTTCCTTCCTCCATGCCCACACCTCGTGGCCTCCTTCAAAAGCAGTGCAACCTTCCCAAATGCTATCTGAAAAGCCGTCATACCGTGAGAGAGAATGTCTTGAAAAATGAAACTTTCACAAAACACAGATCTGACAAAAGGCTTGTAACCAAAATGTGCAAAGTACTCTTAAAACTCAACAGTAAGGAAAAGAAAAGCTTAATTAAAAAATGGGCGCGATCTGGACAGACATCTCACCTGAGGAGACACAGAGATAACAAACAGGCCTCTAAAAAGATGCTCGACATCATTTGTCATTAGTTAATTGCAAATGAAAATAGCAACGAGATACCACGACATACCTGTTAACACAGCCAAATGGTACAGCCACTTTGGAAGACAGTGTGACAGTTTCCTACAAAGCTAAATATGGTCTTTCCAACGATCCAGCAGTGGTGTTCTTAAGTCTTATTAATCCAAGTAATCTGAAAACGTATGTCCACAAGCAACCCACACAGGCTTTTATAGCAGCTTTATTCATAATTGCTAAAATCTGGAAGCAACCAAGATGTCCTACAGTAGATGAATGGGAAATAAACTGTGGTCCATCCAGATAAAGGAATATGGTTCAGCAATAAAAAGAAGTGAGCTATCAAGCCAGGAGAGTATACGGAGGAAACTTCAATGCATGTCGGTAAAGGAAACAAGCCGGAAGCCAATCCGAAAAGACTACTGGATGATTCCAACTGCATGGCATTCTGGAAAAGGCAAAACTGTGGAGACAGTAAAGGGATCAGGGGTTGACAGAGGTTTGGGGGATGGGGGAGGGGTAGGTAGATGAGCACAGATGGTTTGGGGGCAGTGGAACCGCTCTGTGTGACACCGCAGCGGTGGACCCATGGCGCTATGCCTTTTTCAAAACCCATAGAATTTCATGGCACAAAGAGTGAATCTTAACCTAGATAAATTCTCCAGTTGTTTAGGAGGTTGAGGGAATCCCAGGAAGGTTTGCTGAGCCTGAAACAAACATGCCTGAAACAAGCTCCCTGAGGGCGGAGGAGGGCGCTGAGCGAGGTCTCCCTGGAAATGAGTGGAGTCTGTAAAAATAAAGGCAAAGGAGCTGCACGTGGGACTGTCTCTAGTTGATAACGTCGTTTACCCACAGGAAGACAGGGTAGCAATTCTGAAGCCAGCGAGGGTGGTCCTGGGATGGAACCGTTGGGTAAGTGGAAGGCAGGGCATGGGAGCCAGCTTGTCACTGGTGGAGTGAAAGTTTATAGGTAAGTGGGGGACAATAGGTGGATCCATGGGGTGTTGGGTTGGAGCTGGAGACACAAGTCTGCACTCGTGTTTAGCTTCAAGGAGAATTACACGAGGAAGTATTTCTAGACAGTGCACTTGTACCGTCTGGTATGAATACACATATTCACTTCCTTGCTGTCCCAGATGAGAGGGCCTGGAAACAGTGATCCCCCAGGAGCAGTGAGCACACCTAGCCTCACATCTTGGCTTTTAATATTCTACAAAACAAAGCAAACCCCTAAATAGAGAAATGGCTGATTCTACAACCAGGACAGAAAATACACAGGATGAGCCTGGAGCACATCCAAGGAACACAGGAGCCAATAAAAGAGTTCCCAGTGGATAAAGTTGGAAGAATTTAAGCAAGAAAATAAAGTAGCATTGGATTATAACCCAAAGTATAAAACAGATATTCAGAAGAGACGACACTCCCATTCATAAGAATTCCTAGTAATCGATGGAGACGTTCCCCTCCAGGAGGTGGAACGCGTGGGTTGCCGTAGTGTTTCCCTATAAAGAGTACAGTATGGAAAGTGGGGAGAAAGAGTGACTTTATAGTAGAAAAGCCTGCAAACACCACCTCAGCCAGGTGGTCAAGGTCACGTCAGCTGGGACAGGTCGTGATGTGGTCTGAGAAACTGCCAGACAAGAGGAGCCCAAGCAGACGGGCGTCATATGGATCCTGGACAGGATCCCGGAACAGGGGAAGGGGCTTAGGGACAAGCTGAGGAAATCTGACGGAAGCAAGGGGTTGAGCTCATACTAGTATCACCATTGCTTCGCTCATGGTAACAGGTGTCCCATACGAATCCGAGTGGTTGAGTGTGTGGCGGCCACGTGCAGGGGCATCCAGGACCACCTTCATAATCTTTGCTGTGAAATTGCTCTAAAAATAAAGTTTATTTTAAAAGGAGGGCGCACAGTGTCCATCGACCGATGAATGATAAAGATGTGGTACGTATACACAATGGAATACTACTCAGCCATAAAAAGAACGCAGTAATGCCATTTGCAGCAACATGAATGGACCTAGAGATCATCATACCGAGTGAAGTAAGCCAGAAAGAGAAAGACAAATAGCATATGATCTCACTTATATGCAGAATCTAAAAAAAAAAAAGATACAAATGACCTTATTTACAAAACAGAAACAGACTCACAGACTTAGAGAGTGAATATGGTTACCAGAGGGGAAGGGTGGCAGGCAGGGATAGCTAGGCAGTTTGGGATTGACATGTACACACTGCTGTACTTAAAATAGGTAACCAAGGGACTTCCCTGGTGGTCCAGTGGTAAAGAATCCACCTTCCAATGCAGGGGGTGCGGGTTTGATCCCTGGCCGGGGACCTAACATCCCACATGCTGCAGGGCAACTACTGAGCTCATGCACCTCAACAAGAGAGCCCACGTGCTCCAAACTCCAGAGCCCATGTGCCCTGGAGCCCAGGCGCCACAACTAGAGAGAGAAAACCCACATGCCTCAACTAGAGAGAAGCCCGTGCACCACAAGGAAGACCCAATGCAGCTGAAAAAAAGAAAAAAGAAAATAAAATAGATAGCCAAAAAGGACCTAATATTCTGTAATAACCTAAACGGGAAAGGAATTTGGAAAAGAAAATATACAAGCATATGTATAACTGAATCACTTTGCCGTGCACCTGACACTAACGCAATATTGTTAATGAACTCGACTCCAATACAAAATAAAACTAAGCAAAAGGAGGGAAAATAAAGGATGATAAATTAATAATGCAAAATCAAGGCAGAAAAGTTTAACCCCATGGCATTGGTATCACACCTTATATGTCTTCTGGTGGCATTTTACCTTCAAGAAAGGACTGGGTGTTGAGATTATCTCTTTGAAGGTAATAATGATGGGCCGTCCTCAGCAGAGAAGATGCAGGGGCCACGTGCTAATCCATAGCATGGGTCTTGCCATGTGCCCCAGAACTGTAAAATTACGCTTGGCATATAGTAGGTGCTCGGTCATCATTTGGTTAAAAAGAGAGCAAATAAGTGGATCTGAATTCTAGAGTTTTTGTTATTCAAATTGCAAGAGGTCTCTGTTCAAATTCAAAACATAAATGATTTTTCCCATTGATCTGAAGAATAAATCATTTACTTGGGAGGGTTGACAAATACAGCAAATAAAAATACAGAACGCTCTGTTACATTTGAATTTCTGATAGTAAATGAGAAATCCACTATCAGAGAGTTTTAGGCAGTTTTGATTGCTCTTAGCTATGACCCCACATTACCTGGGCCACACTTACAGGAGAACATCTGCTGCTTGTCTTAAGCTCACGTTGAGTGGGAGTCCTGCTGTCGCCTGCCAGACGCCCCTCCGGAAGGCACATATCTGCTAGCAAGGATCTTTGTTGTATAAAGATTGTCCCTCTGGAAAGCCGAGAGGGCAGGAACCAGGAGGCTCCAGGGGTGGCAGAACCAGGGGGACAGAAAACCAAAGACTGACAGACCTGCAGGCAACCGCTTCTGACTTCCTTGGCGATCGGCTCAGAAGTGTTCTAAATACACGACGCCTAGGTGCTGATTAGCTAGTGTGTGCCCTGTGTGTGTAAGTGCATTAGCTAGTGTGTAAGTGCATTAGCTAGTGTGTAATGCATTAGCTAGTGTGTGCCCTGTGTGTGTAATGCATTAGCTAGTGTGTGCCCTGTGTCTGTAAGTGCATTAGCTAGTGTGTAAGTGCATTAGCTAGTGTGTAAGTGCATTAGCTAGTGTGTGCCCTGTGTGTGTAAGTGCATTAGCTAGTGTGTAAGTGCATTAGCTAGTGTGTGCCCTGTGTGTGTAAGTGCATTAGCTAGTGTGTAAGTGCATTAGCTAGTGTGTAAGTGCATTAGCTAGTGTGTGCCCTGTGTGTGTAAGTGCATTAGCTAGTGTGTAAGTGCATTAGCTAGTGTGTAATGCATTAGCTAGTGTGTGCCCTGTGTGTGTAATGCATTAGCTAGTGTGTGCCCTGTGTGTGTAAGTGCATTAGCTAGTGTGTAATGCATTAGCTAGTGTGTGCCCTGTGTGTGTAAGCGCATTAGCTTGTGTGTGCCCTGTGTGTGTAAGCGCATTAGCTAGTGTGTGCCCTGTGTGTGTAAGTGCATTAGCTAGTGTGTAATGCATTAGCTAGTGTGTGCCCTGTGTGTGTTAGCACATTAGCTTGTGTGTGCCCTGTGTGTGTAAGTGCATTAGCTTGTGTGTGCCCTGTGTGTGTAAGTGCATTAGCTAGTGTGTAAGTGCATTAGCTAGTGTGTGCCCTGTGTGTGTAAGTGCATTAGCTAGTGTGTAAGTGCATTAGCTAGTGTGTGCCCTGTGTGTGTAAGTGCATTAGCTAGTGTGTGCCCTGTGTGTGTAAGTGCAATAGCTAGTGTGTAAGTGCATTAGCTAGTGTGTGCCCTGTGTGTGTAAGCGCATTAGCTAGTGTGTAATGCATTAGCTAGTGTGTGCCCTGTGTAAGTGCATTAGCTAGTGTGTAAGTGCATTAGCTAGTGTGTGCCCTGTGTGTGTAAGTGCATTAGCTAGTGTGTGCCCTGTGTGTGTAAGCGCATTAGCTAGTGTGTAAGTGCATTAGCTAGTGTGTGCCCTGTGTGTGTAATGCATTAGCTAGTGTGTAAGTGCATTAGCTATTGTGTGCCCTGTGTGTGTAAGTGCATTAGCTAGTGTGTGCCCTGTGTGTGTAAGTGCATTAGCTAGTGTGTGCCCTGTGTGTGTAAATGCATTAGCTAGTGTGTAATGCATTAGCTAGTGTGTGCCCTGTGTGTGTAAGCGCATTAGCTAGTGTGTAAGTGCATTAGCTAGTGTGTGCCCTGTGTGTGTAAGCGCATTAGCTAGTGTGTAAGTGCATTAGCTAGTGTGTGCCCTGTGTGTGTAAGCGCATTAGCTAGTGTGTGCCCTGTGTGTGTAATGCATTAGCTAGTGTGTGCCCTGTGTGTGTGAGCGCATTAGCTAGTGTGTGCCCTGTGTGTGTAAGTGCATTAGCTAGTGTGTAAGCGCATTAGCTAGTGTGTGCCCTGTGTGTGTAAGCGCATTAGCTAGTGTGTAAGTGCATTAGCTAGTGTGTGCCCTGTGTGTGTTAGCGCATTAGCTAGTGTGTGCCCTGTGTGTGTAAATGCATTAGCTTGTGTGTGCCCTGTGTGTGTTAGCACATTAGCTTGTGTGTGCCCTGTGTGTGTTAGCGCATTAGCTAGTGTGTACCCTGTGTGTGTTAGCGCATTAGCTTGTGTGTGTCCTGTGTGTGTTAGCGCATTAGCTAGTGTGTGCCCTGTGTGTGTAATGCATTAGCTAGTGTGTGCCCTGTGTGTGTTAGCGCATTAGCTAGTGTGTGCCCTGTGTGTGTTAGCGCATTAGCTAGTGTGTGCCCTGTGTGTGTAATGCATTAGCTAGTGTGTGCCCTGTGTGTGAGAGCGCATTAGCTTGTGTGTGCCCTGTGTGTGTAAGCGCATTAGCTATTGTGTGCCCTGTGTGTGTAAGTGCATTAGCTAATGTGTGGCCTGTGTGTGTTAGCGCATTAGCTAGTGTGTGCCCTGTGTGTGTAAGTGCATTAGCTAGTGTGCCATGTGTGTAATGCATTAGCTAGTGTGTACCCTGTGTGTGTTAGCACATTAGCTAGTGTGTGCCCTGTGTGTGTAAGTGCCTTAGCTTGTGTGCCATGTGTGTAATGCACTAGCTTGTGTGTATCCTGTGTGTGTTATTGCAAGGACTCTGGTGTTGATCAAGGAGGAGGCAGGACTCCGGATGGTGGTCCCATACAACGTGCTTTTCTGGGCCGTCGGGGTCTGGCGACAGTGGGGTGTGGGCTCCACCCAGAAGGGGAATGGGAGAGGGGCTGCCTTTTGTCTGGACACAGTTCTCTGATCTGCTGTTAGTTTCATTTTCCTTAATCCTTCCTCCCAACCACATACCCTTTCTGGCTTCCTCCCTCTGGCCGTCCTCTCCTCCCCCCAGCCCTCTTTCCTGACCACCTTTTCCCTTCCATACCCAGGTGAGATGTCTCCTCTTCCAGTAGTTTCTCCTGGTCCCCAAACTGGGCTAGATGTGCCACATTCAGCCATATGCCTTGAGCCCTGTCTCTCCCATTGGCACCTACTTCAGGGACTGTTTAGGGCCGCCTCTCTGTCGCAGGTGCCCCAGGGCCAGGGGCCGGAGCTGCACTTTCACAGTTGTAGGACCAGCACCAAACAGCACCCAGCACACCTCAAGGGCTCTGTAAATATTTGTTGAATGAATGGATTACTCATAATAACTTGGTTTTCCGTTCATACTCAGGAATAGTCAAGTAGAAGAACGTCAGCTCTCAAACTGGTTTAATCCCAGGTAAGATGGAAAGTGTCTGCACATGAACACACACACACGCACACGCACGCGCGGACACACACACACACACACACACACACACACACACACATGAACTCAATTTGGAGTGATTAGTTTTTTCTTTTTTCCCAGTCACTAAATTATAGGCGTCCTGGGAGGTCTCCAGTAGCTGGAGTTTATACTGACCCACTCTACTTGCTGGAAGCTTCCTGGTTTACTCAGGGAAAGGGCATCCCGCTGGGGGCAGCTTAAAAAAGCCACCAACGGCTTCTCTTGATTTTGGCCTCGGCTCCCAGGGGAGGGTCCTGTCCTCTGTAGTGGTTAAGGAGTATCTGCTTTCTGGTTATATGCCATCATTTATTAGCCAATTCCCTCTTGGCTTTAGATTGTTTACAGTTTGGGGCTATTGCGAGGAATGACCCAGGGACTAACCATGTACGTATATATTCCTACATTGTCCTGTGAGTTTATCTGTGGGTAAATTCCCCAAACACAGCCATTAGATCAAAGAAGGCAGATAATAATTTCTTTTACATTATGCCTTTATTTTTTTGGCCACACTGTGTGGCACGTGGGATCTTAATTCCCTGATCAGTGATTGAACCCACGGCTCCTGCACTGGAAGCGTGGGGTCTTAACCACTGGACCGCAAGGGAAATACCCAGATATTTAAATTTTTGAGGTAAGTGGCTAAATTTCCTTTTACTAACTGTACCTTTTTACTGTCTTATCTACAGCGGGTAAACTAAAGTATCATAAAGTTTTTTTTATTCTTAGCAAAATTGCTGCTTAGAATATCCCAATTCAATCTGCATTCTTGTAGTTATTATTGCGTTTTAGCTTACTTTAATGTCTGTCACTCATTTGTATTTAATCTTCTGTGCATTCCTTTTTCAAACGTGTATTTTCTAAATGGACCTCAGGTGCTCAGAATTAGATTAATCGTAATCCATGATTCCTGACACACTGCCCTCACCGGTTTATGCAAAGCCTGGTTGTATTGTTGATTTGTATGTTTGCTTTTGCTTACTTTTCATGAAACAAGAAGGATAACCTTCAATGGCTCACATCGGCTTTGTGTTGCCCCCTGTCCCTTTGTCCTGCCCCCTCGCCACCCCCCTCACCTCTAAGATAATCAACATTCTGAATCCTGATTGATCATACTCTTGCTTTCCTTTTTATATAATTTATCTACAAGTATTCTGAACAAAGTCTATTTTTGAATTGTAGCTCTTTGTAACTTTATAAAGAGGATGTCGTGCTTATGTAATCTTCTGGGGCTTACATTTCCCCTTGATACTCTCTTTCTAACATTCACCTGAGTTTGTCACTGTAATTCATTTTGGACAGCTGTATAACACCCAGGGTGGAAATATTCCAGCTGACTCACCAGCTGTGCTTCTCCTGGGCACCTGAACCGCTTCTGTGCTTTTGCTGTTACAATGCTGCCTGCACCGTTCTTATGCCTGCTTTGTGGCACATGTGGGCAAGAGCCTCACTTGGGTGGAAGGGGAGCCACTGGGAGGCTGGGCATTTGCTGTCCAACCTGGAAGATGGTGTCAGATCATTGCCCAAGGCAGGTACCCACCCCAATTTAAATCCCCAGAGGTCTCCTTGCTTTCTGATGCTTGGTGCCACCAGTGTGGTGGGCATAAAGTATCTCTTGAGGTATATCACCAAAAATGATGGAGTCCTCACTTCCAATGATTTTCTCCTCCATAAAACCAATGAGAAAACTGGCAAAAATTGTTATAATCAACTCATTCAGTACTCTGGAAATTAACAAAAGGCTTATACCAATCTGGGGAGCATTTGCTCAAGAAAAACAGCTGGCTCTCAGTAAGAAAAGTGAGGTTTGTGGCATTTTAACTTGCCTTGGGCTGACTGCCTCTCTCCAGCTCTACAGTGGCCTTGAGTCAGATTCTCCCTCCCTTCCCAGGCTTCATCTTTGCTCTTGGTTGTTATGTTTGTTTGTTTAATGACTTTTCTGAGCTAACTTTTATAAAATTTATGGCCACTGAAATCTCTGCTCACTTAGGGAGAATCTTATTTACAGAGTTGCCGTATTATATTATTTAAGTTATTTATTTTCAACCCAAAACTACCAAACTTGCAAAGAAACAAGACAGTAGGGCCTGCACAGAAGAAAAAAAGAAATTAATAGAAACTATGCCTGAAGAAGCCCAGGTGTTGGACTTACTAAAGTTTAAATCAGCTATTTTATTTATTTATTTATTTTTTGTGGTACGCAGGCCTCTCACTGTTGTGGCCTCTCGCGTTGCGGAGCACAGGCTCCGGACGCGCAGGCTCAGCGGCCATGGCTCACGGGCCCAGCCACTCCACGGCATGTGGGATCTTCCCGGACCGGGGCACGAACCCGCGTCCCCTGCATCGGCAGGCGGACTCTCAACCACTGCGCCACCAGGGAAGCCCTAAATCAGCTATTTTAAATAACAAAGAACTAAAGGAAACCAAAGTATGAGGACAACGTCTTACCAAAGACAATATCAATAAAGATGAAGGAATTATAAAAAAAAGAACCAAATAGAAATTCTGGAGTTAAAAAGTGAAACATCTGAAATAAAAAATTTGCTAGAGGAGATCAACGGTAGATTTGAGCAGGCTGAAGAAAGAATCAGTAATCCAAGGAGCTCAACAAATTCCAGTGGGATAAACTAAAAGAGATCCACCACTAGATACATCATAATCAAAGTGTCGAAAACCAAAAGCAAAGAAAGGATCTTGAAAGTAACAAAAGAGAAGGGATTCAATAAGATTAACCAATGATTTTTAATCAGACACCATGAAGGCTAGAAAGCAGTGGGACAAAATATTTTAAACGCTGGAAGAAAAAAAACCCTGTCAACTAAGAATTCTATATCAGAAAAAATATCCTTCATAAAAAGGGGGGTGGTTGGGCTTCCCTGGTGCGCAGTGGTTGAAAGTCCGCCTGCCGAGGCAGGGGACGCGGGTTCGTGCCCCGGTCCAGGAAGATCCCACATGCCGCAGAGTGGCTGGGTGCGTGAGCCATGGCCGCCGAGCCTGCGCGTCCGGAGCCTGTGCTCCGCAATGGGAGAGGCCACAACAGTGAGAGGCCTGCGTACCACAAAAAAAAAAGGGGGTGGTGGTTAAGAATCCATCTGCCAATGCAGGGGACACGGGTTCGAGCTCTGGTCTGGGAAGATCCCACATGCCATGGAGCAACTAAGCCCGTGCGCCACAACTACTGAGCCTGTGCTCTAGAGCCCACATGCCACAACTACTGAGCCTGCATGCCACAACTACTGAAGCCCACGCGCCTAGAGCCCGTGCTCCACAACAACAGAAGTCACTGCAATGAGAAGCTCACGTACCACAACAAAGAGTAGCCCCCGCTCGCTGCAACTAGAGAAAGCCCACGAGCAGCAACGAAGACCCAACGCAGCCAATAAATAAATAAATAAATAAATAAATATTTTTTTTAAAAAAAGGGGGGAGAAGAAGTAGAAGAAGGATGAGGAAGAGGAGGAGGAATTCAAACATTCCCAGGAAAATAAAAACTGAGAAGATGTATCACTTGCAGAATTGCTGTACAAGAAATACTGAAGGAAAATTTTCAGGCTGAAAAAATGGGAAACTAGACAATAACTTGAGTCCACATAACGAAATACAGACAACCAGTAAATATATAAGACAATTAGGTAAATATAAAAGACAAATGCATTTTTGTAATTTTCTTTTTCACCTGTCTGATTTACAAGATAGCTAATAAGGCAATAATTATGAATCTGTGTCAATGGCCACAAAATGTATAAACATGTAATTAGAATTACAATAACAGCACAAAGGACAGGAGACGACATGGGGCTATACAGGAGCAAAGTTTTTGTAGGCCATAGAAATTAAGTTGGTATTAGTTGATCTAGATTGTTACAAGTTAAGGTGCTAATTGTAATCCCCAAGCCAACTACTAAGAAAATAAACTATATAGTGAAAGAAGAAAGGAGTGCATTAAAATGGTAGTGTAGAAAGTATCTATTTCACATAACAGAAGGCATTGATAGAAGACCAGAGGAACAAAAAGGATATAAGACATATAGGAAACAAACAGCAAAATGGCCACTGCGCTATTACACTTTGTGGATGGATTAAACACTCCAGTTAAAAGGCAGAGACTGTTACAGCCCAGACCTACTCTACTCCACCTCTTTGCATGACAGACATTTAACAGAATAAAGTCAACATATACACACTACTGTGTGTAAAATAGATGATCAACAAGGACCTGCTGTAGCACGGGGAGCTCTACTCAGTACTCCGTAATAACCTATATGGGAAAAGCGTCTGAAAAAGAGCGGATACACATATATGTACAACTGAATCACTTTGCTGTACACTGAAACTAGCACAACACTGTAAATCAACTATACTCCAATATAAAATAAAATGTTTTAAAAAGGGCAGAGACTGTGAGAATGGATTAAAAAACCGTGATCCAACCATATGCTGTCTACAAAAGACGATTTAGATTCAAGACCACGCACAGACCTAGTTTAGGCTGAACTAAAAGGATTGAAAAAGTATACCATGGGAACAGTAACCAAAAGAGAGCTAGAGGGGCTACACTAATATCAAACGAAATAGACAAAGATAAAAATCTTACTATGGACAAAATAGGACATTTTTAATGATAAAAGAGTTCAATCCATTAAGAAGAAATAACAATAACATACATGCATGTAACAACAGAGTCCTAAAAACTTACAGAATTGAAGGGAAAAACTGACAATTCAACAACAACAGTTGGAGACCACAATACCTAACTTTCAATAATGGACAGAGAAACTAGACAGAAAATCAACAAGTAAATGGAAGGCTTGAAGAACACTGCAAACTAGACCTAAGAGACATCTGTAGGGCTTCCCTGGTGGCGCAGTGGTTGAGAGTCCGCCTGCCGATGCAGGGGACGCGGGTTCGTGCCCCGGTCCGGGAAGATCCCACGTGCCGTGGAGCGGCTGGGCCCGCGAGCCATGGCCGCTGAGCCTGCGCGTCCGGAGCCTGTGCTCCGCAGCGGGAGATGCCACAACTGTGAGAGGCCCGCGTACCGCAAAAAAAAAAAAAAAAAAAAGACCCTACAAGAGACATCTGTAGAACATTCCTCCCAACAGCAGAAGGATATTTGTTCTTCTCAAGTGCACATGGAACATTCTCCAGGAACGACCATCTTAAAGACCATGGTAAAATAAGTCTCAATAGATTCAAAAGGATTTGAATCATGTAAAGTTGTTCTCTGACCAACATGGAATAAAATTAGAAATAAATAACAAAAAGAAGTTTGGGAAATCCACAGATATGTGGACATGAAACAACACACTCCCAAATAGTCAGTGGGCCAAAGAAGAAACAACAAAGGCAAATTGTAAAATACCTTGAGATTATTGACAATAAAAACACAATATACCAGAACTTATGTGATGCAGTGATAGCAGTGCTTATAGCAAAATTTATAGCTGTAAGTGCCTACATTAAGAAATAAGAAAGATCTCAAAATTTCATAACCTAACTTTACACATTAAGGAAAAAGAAAATGAAGAACAAATTAAATTACAGCAAGCAGAAGAAAAAATGATAAAAATGAAAGAGTAGATAAATGAAATAAAGAGCGGAATAAGAGAAAAATCAATGAAACCAAAATTGGTTCTTTGAAAATAGTAAAGAAATTGACAAACCTCTAACTAGAATAACCAAATAAAAAGAGAGAAGACTCAAATTACTAATGTCAGGAGTGAAAGAGGGGACATTACCAACAACCTTCAGAAATAATTATGATTATATGAGCAATTATATGCTAACTAATTAGATAACCTAGATGAAATGGAGAAATTCTTTGAAAGATATAAACCCTTAGAGATTCCTAGAAAGACTCAAGAAGAAAGGAAAAATTTGAATAGGTGTCTAACATGTAAAGAGATTGAATTAATAATAAAACATTTTCCATGAAGAAAAGCCCAGGACCAGAAGACTTCATTGGCAAATTCTACCAAATGTCTAAAGAAGAATTAATACGAATCCTTCACAAGCTATTCCAAAAATTAGAAGAGGATTCATCCTAGGAGACCAGCATCACCCTGACGCCAAAACCTGACAAAGCCATCACAGGAAAACTACAGACCAATATCTTATATGACATAGAGGCAAAAAGTTTCAACAAAATACTAGAAAACCAAATCTAGTAGCACACTAAAAGGATTATACACCACAAACTAGTGGGATTTCTTCCAGGGATGCAAGGTTGATTCAACACAGAAAAATCAATCATTGTAATACACCATATTAATAGAATAAAAATTAAAACCACATGATCATTTCAATATATGCAGAAAATTTGCTTGACGAAATCTACCGTCCCTTCATAATATAAACATTCAACAAACTAGGGATGGAAGGGAACTTTTTCAACCTGGTAAACCAAAAACATAGCAGCAACAACAAAAATAGGTAAAACGGACTTTATCAAAACTAAAAACTTACAAATTCAGGTGAATATTAGAGAGTATCAAGGCGAAATGTAAGCCACCCCGCGGCACGTGGGATCTTCCCGGACCGGGGCACGAACCCGCGTCCCCTGCATCGGCAGGCGGACTCTCAACCACTGCGCCACCAGGGAAGCCCTAAAATATTTATTTATTTATTTATTTATTTTTTGCGGTACGCGAGCCCCCCACCGCTGTGGCCCCTCCCGCCGCGGAGCACAGGCTCCGGACGCGCAGACCCAGCGGCCACGGCCCACGGGGCCCAGCCGCCCCGAGGCACGTGGGATCCTCCCGGACCGGGGCACGAACCCGCGCCCCCCGCACCGGCAGGTGGACTCCCAACCACTGCGCCACCAGGGAAGCCCTAAAATATTTATTTTAAAATCAATTAATGGTGCTTATATGGGTGTTCCTCTCTTAATCTGTTAACAAATTTATTATATATTGTCTAATGTGGAAACATGATTTTCTGCCTTAAATCACTAGGTACTGAATACATTGTTGGATTCTTTATTTGTATCTTTATTCCAAAAAGTGATGGCTCTGCTCTTTTTTGTCTCCTGCATCATTCCATCCAGCTTTGTTAGAGGACAGTCCAGACTCCCCATCTCTCTGTGCCCTGGAACAGACGGTATGAGCCAGGATCCATCTGGCGGGGGTTTGCTGGTTCTCATCCATAGACTGAGAAGATCTGGCACTGGAACCGTTCTTCATTCTCTAGAGTTATTGTTCTTTCAAAGTTTTCTTTTTTAGCCAATATTGGTATTTAATAGTTTTCTAGAAATGTATCCACTTTACCTATATTTTCAAAACTTTAGTATTATACATAAATTGTTATTATATGTAACTATACATATAGCAATATGTGTGTATATTATGTTATACGTAAACTGTTCTTATGATCTAAAAATCCCCGTTTCTCTCGCTATATACCCCCTTTCCATTTGTGATGCTCAAAAGTGGTTGCAGAACAAGTGTCCTCCAAGGGTGACCTCTTTTGTCCAGCTCCTCTATCCAGGGGAAACCTCTCTATTGCATTTTAGCACAGAAAAGATCAATGCATTTTTGGCATATGAACTTTGATATCAATAGTCTTACTAGTAGCAATTACCTTTATGTTCCTGAAAGCTGGTCATGAGGGTCATGGGGCTGCATTTGTAAAAGAGGGCAGAATTTGATCTGCAGGCAACTAAATTAAGTTTTTATATCAATGTTTATTAGACTAAGGGACAGCAAGTTTCCGTTTCCTGTCCTTTGTGGAGTTTGGGTGTTGGCTGAAGACGCAAAGCTAACTGGCAGGTGCCTCTGCTGCGTCCCTACCTAGTTTCCAGAAGTTTAAAGGAGTCGTGATGACATGTGCAGGCCCCCAGGTATCATGAGGCTTGTGATGCAGACACCTTAGATCCCAGCCCTGTGTCACCCCCTGAGCCGCCCGGGTCCCCAGCCCACGCGCATCGGCCAGGAAAGACTCAGACAGGAGTGCGCACTGCTTCATGCCTTTATTGCTGAAGGAGGAGCGCCCCCGAGCAGGAGACCCCAGGCGGGGCCCGGAGGGGTCTGGGTCCCAAGAGGGGTGACCTTGGTCCTGGTGCCTCCTGACCCTGCTGGTGGGGGAGGCGGGGGTGACATCTTCTGTCCCCAGAGGGGCCAAGGCTCCCAGGCCCTGAAATGGACACGGGGCTCTCCTGTGATTCCTGGGGAACCTGCTGGACCCTCGCCAGCGCCCCCTCCCCGGGCTGGGCCTGGGGGTGCAGGACGGCTCCTCCTCGGGAGAGGGACCCCCGCCTCTCCCCTCAGGTGGAGTGTCTGTCACCGGTGCCCGCTTCCGGGGCCTCCACCTTGGCCCTCGGCCCTGCCCAGAGGCAGCAGGGGGAGGTCAGCATGCGAGTGAGGCCAGGACACAGGAAACGACCTCCCCAAAGGCCACCCCTCGAGAGTGGGCACGCGGCCAGCGGCTCTGCAGTTGCCAGGAGAGACCCCAGCTTCCAGCCATTCCCGCAGGGGGACCCCAGGGCCTGATGGGGGAGCCCGGGCTCCACCAAGACCCCCCACCCTTTGCACGTGCACAGGATGTGGGGCAGGGGGGTTACGTTACCTCCAGGGTGCCGGCAGGAGCTCACCTAGACACGGCACTGCTCTGTGGGGGAGGGAGAGCCGTGTGGGAGGGTCAGGACGGGACTGGGTGCCCCAGGGACAGAGGGGCCTGGCAGGGGGTGGGGAGGGATGGGCCCACCTCGGGGCGCTGCACTTCCACCCCCTTCCTCCCAGGAGCCCTGGGGAGAATGGGGCTCACCACGGGAGGAAGTCATCCCCGGGGTTGGTGGCTTTCTGCCCAGGGAGCCGGGGCAGGGCCTGGGCGCTCACCTTCCAGCTGGGTCGGGCTGAAGGAGAGCCGGATGTGCATGGGCAGGGGCTTGATGGCTCTGTCGAATTTCTCCATGACCCCGTTGTCCACTGGCAGGGTCCTGGCTGTGGGGGAGGGGTCAGTCCCTGGGGGCACCTCCGCCCCCCCCCCCCCCAGAGCTCGGGGCCGCCGAGGGCCCTGCCCCACCCCCCCCAGGGTGGTCTGCAGGACTCAGCGCCCCCACCCTTCGGGGCCCCTGCCCTCCCTGCTCGGCCCATTCCCCTCACCGTCCTCCTGGTGCACTGCAGTGGGGGTCTGCACGGCACCCCCCTCTGGGCGTCTGGGTCTCCTCCTGCCCTCCCCGCCCCACCCCGGGGCTGGCTGACTTATGACCAGGAGCCTGCACTGCCTGGTGCCCACGGCCACTTCCCTGGGGACACACAGTGGCACATCTTCTGTGACAATAAAGATGCCACCTGACATTTGTTTTCAGGACATTATAGTTGAAAGATGTCTCTGTAACTGAATTCTTATTTGGTGAAGTAATTGAAACTCCCGGGTAACAAAGGCTGTTGGATTCATAGTGACCCGCCGGCTCCATCGGGATGGCCACACCAGTCACAGCGCTTGCAGTCCGCCTGCCCCTCAGCCCGCGGTCTGTCCCTCGTCCCCAGCCACCCACAGGAGACCAGGCCACAGGATGCGACCCTCTCCCAATGACCCCTCACTCCTCCTCCTCTTCCTCAGGTGTCAGGCTCCCCCGTTCCCACGCGCTCTCCGCAGTGAGGACCACACCGCGGGTCTCCCTGGGAAGCAGGGCTTGGGCGCGTACCCAGGCACTGGCAGGTCAGGCTGTGCTCAGGGTCGGCCGTGTTTTCCATGCAGAAGAGCAGGTAGTTTGTGTAGTCGGAGTCCAACACGAAGATCTTATTCTCATTCAGGGCTGGAAGGGAGACCAAGACAGGGCAGAAGTAAGTTCCAGCGGCCAGCTCCTCTGGTCACCACCTGGCAAGGACTGCACTCCAACATGCTACAGCCCCTTCCCCAAAGCCGTCCCCAAAGCCGTCCCCAGGCACATCAACTACGGATGCGCCAGAGACATTCCACCACCCCCTGGACCCAGGAACACGCACCGCTCAATCCAAGATGCCCCCCGGGACCCAGAGTGGTCAAGAAATGGCACATATATACAATGGACTATTACTCAGCCATAAAAAGAAACGAAACTGAGCTATTTGTAGTGAGGTGGATGGACCTAGAGTCTGTCATACAGAGTGAAGTAAGTCAGAAAGAAAAAGACAAATACCGTATGCTAACACATACATATGGAATTTAAGAAAAAAAAATGTCATGAAGAACCTAGGGGTAAGACAGGAATAAAGACACAGACCTACTAGAGAACGGGCTTGAGGATATGGGGAAGGGGAAGGGTGAGCTGTGACAAAGCGAGAGAGAGGCATGGATGTATATACACTACCAAATGTAAGGTAGATAGCTAGTGGGAATCAGCCGCATAGCATAGGGAGATCAGCTCGGTGCTTTGTGACCACCTAGAGGGGTGGGATAGGGAGGGTGGGAGAGAGGAAGACGCAAGAGGGAAGAGATATGGGGATATATGTATATGTATAACTGATTCACTTTGTTATAAAGCAGAAACTAACACACCATTGTAAAGCAATTATACTCCAATAAAGATGTAAAAAAAAAAAAAATGAAAGAAAGAAATGGGGTTGTCACGCCGACCTCAGGTGAGACTGGGCACCGCCGAGCGAGGGAGGAAGGGAACGTCCCAAGAATGGTTACATCGCGGGGCAGCCCTGAGCCGTGGGAACTGGGGCGGCAGGAGTGAGGGTTGCCCTGACAGAGGCCAGCGGGCGGCAGTGGCTGCACCGCAGGGTCAGGCAGCTTCAGGGGCAATGCCAGCATCCTGACCCAGTGCAGGCAGGTGGCTCTGGAGCCCCTGGGGCAGGCGACCTGGCAGTGGTCAGTTCTTGTCTGGCACAGACAAGAGTGAGTGAGTCCCAAGGTGGCCCAGGCTGCCCAGCGGGAGTGGCCCTGGTGGAAGCCCCCCTGCCCCCCATGGCGCTTTCTCGTCTTGGATTTAGTGAGGAATGAGTGAACCAGTGGATGAGGGAAGGAACTCGTCTCGTGGAGATGGAGGAACCCATGTGGTGGGCTGGGGGCCGTGGGGCACCCTGACCGCTGACAGTGGCTCTCAGCTCCACCTGGACGGGCACAGATGCTTCCTGAGCTCAGCCTGAGGGGCCCGAGCTCCTGCCCGGCAGAGAGAGCTTGGAGAGTCACCTTGGGGAGTGAGGCCAGCCTAGCAGGGACCTGCCCGCGGCCACTGGCCCCACAGCACCGGGCAAGCGGCAGGGAGGGCAGTGAAGCTGGTGTAATAACAGTGTCACTTGTCACCCCCAGCCCCTTAGCATCCTCGGGCCCGGTGCCAGCCCCCTGCACCTGCCCAGAACCCCCCAGGGTGGTGGGGCTCCTACCACAGACCCGGCACTTACAGTTGAGCTTGAACACAGCAGGGATCTCAGTTTTTTCTGCGATGATTTTCTCCTTAACACACCCATCCTTCTCCCTGAAAGGCAGGCGTTTCCTGAGCCACGTGCACAGACCATGCACAGTTGATCAGGCCAAACTGTGGGCCAGGGTGGAAGCTGGCCCCAGGAGGGGCCCGAGCCGGCGGGGGGCATTGGAGCCCAGCTGGTCACCCAGGCCTTGGCTGTGCTCACAGTAACCTCTAGGGCCACAGGTGACCAGGTTGGACAGGCCACAAGATGTCAGACGGATTGAGGGAAAAAAGGGCCGGGAGCGGCCAGGCCCCGCGGTCCGGGGCAATGACCTGCACCTGCAGACAATCCTGGGGTTCGGGTCCCCATCTCTGCACCCCACCCCCACTCCGAGGGCAGATGGGGCTCTCCCCACTCTGCTTTGTCTCTGTGACATCCTGTTCATCTGAGATATCGAAGTGTTCAGACTAGAAAAGATGCAAAACGTCTCCCCGTTGCTCAAGTACATTCGTAATCCTTAACCTAACACAGAATTAAAGTAACTGCCTGAATGCACATATCTTTCCTATGCGTTTCCACTTCAGTGGATTTTATCTCTCTTTCCAAGTTAACTAAAATGATGTTTTATGTTCATTTATTTTATTATGTTCCGAAGCATCAAATTAATAAAAGTTTTTAAAAAAAAAAAAAAGCCCTGGGTGGGGAACCCTGGGTGGGGCTCCGAGGGCCCCATTGCCCGTCCCTGGGGCCCTGGTCCCGCCCAGAGTGCAGCCGAGTCCCACCAGGAGCCCTGACCGCCGCCCGCACCCTGCTGGCCTGCAGCCCCGGCGGGGTGTGGGGACCACGCGCACCTTTTCTGCAGGAAGATCTCCAGGTCGCCCTGGGGCGTGGGCCTCAGCTCCTCCACGTTCACTCTCAGGGGGGCGCTCTTGGTGTCCAGCAAGGAGATGTCACTGGCCGCCATGGCCACGGAGTGCCACGTCCCTGCCACCTGGGGAGCGGGCTTGATCGGCACTCCGGGGGCGGGAAGGGGACCCCGTCCCCACGGTGGGCTCTCTGTCCCACCCCGACCTGAGGCAGCCCTGAGACACCCCCTCCTCGGCACCCTGAGGAATGTTCTCCCTAACTCACTCTGAGCCCCAAGAAGGACCCAGAGGAGCCCATCACACAAGTGGGAATGTTTGGATCTTGGGGAGACGTGGCTGGAGGTGGGGAAAGGTTGGGGGGCAGAGAGACCCTATTAGGGGCTTAACTGTGTCCCTTTAACCCCCAGAGCCTCAGAACATAACTCTTTGGAGACAGGGTCTTTAAAGAGATGACAAAGGTAAGATGAGGTCATTAGGGTGGGCCCTGATCCAGTGTGACTGATGACCTCATAAGGAGAGGAAATTGGACACAGGGATGACCAGGTAAAGACACAGGGAGAAGACAGCCGTCTACACGCCCAGGAGAGCAGCCTCAGGAGAAACCAGCCCTGCCGACACCTTGATCTCAGACTTCCAGCCTCCAGGATGTGAGACGATAACCATGTTGTTTAAGCGGCCCTGTCGGGGGTATTTGTTAGGGCGGCCCTAGCAGGGTAATGCACACCCCAGACATCACAGCCTCCTCTGTCTCCCCTTGGCCTCTGAGACCCCTGCCCGCCCTGCAGCTCACCACCCACCCAGCCCCCCTCGAACCCTTTGGATGTCCAGGTCCTCCATAGTCCGGATGACGTTGACAGCCTGGGTGCCACACGTGAGGGCCAGGCCCAGGGCAAGCAGAAGGCACATCATGGCTGCAGCCTTGGTGGCACTTCTGGGCTCTGGAGGGAGAGGAAGGCCGAGGCACTGGGCTCGGGGTCTTATATAGGAGGAGGGCCAGCCGGCCAGCCTGTGCTGGGCTCCCCGCCATGCAGTTCCCCGAATCCCCTGTGACTCACCCTCAGGCCCTCGGGTGGCTTCCTCAGCTGGGACAATAGGAGGCCTTCTTCCCTCCGAGGCCAAGCAGGAAGGTCCCCTGCGTCCCCGGGACTGGACGGCTCCTGCTTGGCCCCAGAGAGGAAGTGTCCGGAGTGCGAGTCCAGGCTGGCCGCCAGCGTCAGGAACACTTCCTGGGTCGGGCTCTTGGACAAGGACAGGTCAGAGCCAACACTGAGGACAGCTGTATCCTGGAGGGCGGGCCCGTGGGTCGGCCGGGGTCCAGAGAGCCCCACGCCAGGAAGGACCCAGGGACGTGAGCCAGGGGGTGGCTGTCTGCCCCGAACAAGGGGGTCACGTCACCCGCACCCGTCACCCCTCTCTTGTGGGCTGCCCTTCCTGGGGGTTCCACTAGCTCCCAGGGCCTCCCACCCGGTCCTGCTGAGCAAGGCCTCCCGAAAGGCTATGGTCCCGCTGGGTTCCTCCTGCTTCTGGTATACTCTCCTGTCTCGGGCATCGGCTCCTCCAAACCCCACGGACGTGGCCTTGGGCGAAGGGTTCTCTGCGGTCACCCCACCTCCTGCAGGCTGGGGTGAGGGTGACGTGGGGCTCAGGTGGAGCTCCAAGGATGGGCCTGGTCTGTAGTGAGAGCTCTGCAAGTGTCTGCTGCCCAGTTAGGGTAGCAATAAAGACAACAATGCTGACAGCAACAGTCATCATAACCCCCAGAGCCACCCAGCCAGGAAGGTGACCTGACCTTTGGGGGTCCAGCAGAGCAACACCGCGTGCTCCATGTCTGTAAGTGTGATAGAAAGGTCCACAGTATCTGAATCTTCAATCTACCGAATCTTACATTTTAAATCTCCTAGGGCACTTCCCTCCATACCACTCAAGGCTGAAGCAAGCCGCCTTCAACACCTTGGGAGGCATGGGGCCCTGGCGCTGGGCATGTACCTAAGTCTGGAGGGGAATCGAGCAGGACACAGGAGTATCTGTCTCGCTGAGTCCACCTTGACAACAACACCCCCGGGGGCTGTGCAGGCCCTGTGTCCTGTGCCAGGGGGGCTGCAAAGGCCATCAATTGACATTCCAAGTGATTAACCTGCTCATCTCGGGGTGGCGGGGGCGTGAACTTTGGGGTGGGGGAAAGAGGCAAGGTGGGGATATCTCCCGATGGTGGGAGACTTGGAGGGTCGGCCCCTGTGCCACCCCCCACCCTGACGTGTAGGGTCTTTCCAGGTGGCCACTGTCATTGTCAGCATCTTGGGAGGCTAAGGGGTCTCCTAGATTAGCTCTGGTTTGCTATCTGGCCTCTGGTTTCTTTCCTGTAGAGACCATTGGTTACTGTACCAGGAAAGAGCCCGTGCACTGGAGAGACTGCAGGACCCCAGGCTGCCCCCAGACTCCCCTTTCCCAGGGTGGGGGCTGTGAAAGAAGGAGGAAGCTCGGGCAGCCCCAGTCCTCGCCCTGATCTATTTTATCTCCTTTAATTCTTGCGACAATCCTCCAAGCTCACGGTCCCCAGTGTCCTTTGTTACGACGAGCCACAGGCAGTTATGGAGTTGAATTCTGTCGCCCCAGAACACATGTTCACCCAGAACCTCAGGATGGGACCTTATTTGGAAACAGGGTCTTTAGAGGTGTAAGTAGTTCAGATGAGGCGTGCTGGAAGGGGGGCTGATCTACTGTCTGGTGTCCTTGTAAGAGAAAACTAGGACACGGAGGGGACACAGGGAGAAGGCATGTGAACATGGAGGCAGAGATTGGAGCGCGGCTTCTACAAGACCAGGCTCCAAGGACTGAGGCAACACCAGCAGCTGGAGAAGCGGGGAAGGATCCTTCCTGGGAGTCTCTGGAGGGACCTCGGCCCTCTGACGCCCGAACTTTGGACTTCTGGCCTCAGACAGGACAGGGTACACTTCTGTAGTTAGTTAGAAGCCCCCCGCTCAGTGGGTGGCCCCCTAGGACATCAGCACGGGCGGCTTGGGCCCAGGGGTCAGATGCGAGAGGCCATCCCCTTCAACACAGCTCCGCTCTCAGAACTGGGTCACGCAGGGCAGAGGGAGGTCAGCCAGAGAGAAACAAGCACCGTGTTTCTCGGTGAACTTGGGAAATCGGGATCCCACCAGCCGCGGGGCATCCGTGCTGCAGGTTCTCACGTGTTCCTGTGAACCGAGACCACAAAGCATGCCCTTCAGGGCACAACTATTCATAACTTCCAGGAACCTTCAGTTTCCATAGAATACCATCCAAAAAATAAAATTGGAAAAAAAAAAAAGAGAGAGAGAGAGAGAGAAAAGGAAAAAAAAACACCCACTGGCCTCGGGCAGTTGGCATTGTCCATTGTGGGAGGGAGACTGAGATCTAAGGGCTCAGCTTCCCCCAGGTCACGTGTTGCCCCAGAAAGTGGGACCTGGGAGGAGACCTGGGCCCCCACCAGCTCTCAGTCGCTCCCCCTCCCACCAAAACCCCTTGCTCTTTAGAACCATGTCAGGAAGTCGGGCCTGTAACTGCAGAAGCAGGAAATCACTTCTCTCAGAATGAAATCGTGGGGCCGGGCAGGGTCAGTGGGCCTTCACACAGCTGAGGATGCCATGCTGCTCGGGGCCTCAACCTCAGCACCGGAAAGCCAGTCTGAGTTTCGCTGCTCACGACCGTGGTGGCCGGCACCAGGTGCCCCCCACGCATGTCCAATAAAATGGACAGCCTACAAGAAATGGACAAATTCCTTGAAATGTACAGTCTCCCAAGACTGAACCAGGAAGAAATAGAAAATAGGAACAGACCAATTACCAGTAATGAAATTAAATCAGTAATTTAAAAAACTCCCACAAACAGAAGTCCAGGACCAGATGGCTTCACAGGTGAATTCTACCAAACATTTAAAGAGTTAACACCTATCCCTCTCAAACTATTCCAAAAAATTGAAGAGGAGCAAACACTTCTGAACTCATTCCATGAGGCCAGCATCACCCTGATATCAAAACCAGGCAAAAACACTACAAAAAAAGAAAATTATAGGTTAATATCACTGATGGACGTAGACGTAAAAATCCTCAACAAAATATTAGCAAGGTGAATTCAACAGTACATTAAAAAGACCATACACCATGATCAAGTGGGATTTATCCCAGGGATGCAAATATATCTGCAAATCAATCAATGTGATATACCACATTAACAAACTGAAGAATAAAAACCATATGATCATCTCAATAGATGCAGAAAAAGCTTTCAACAAAACTCAACATACTTTTATGCTAAAAACTCTCAACAAAGTGTGTATAGAGGGAACAAACCTCAACATAATAAAGGCCACATAGGACGAGCCCACAGCCAACATCATTCTCAATGTGGAAAAGCTGAAAGCATTTCCTCTAAGATCAGAAACAAGACAAGGATGTCCACTGTCACCACTTTTATTCAACATAGTACTGGGAGTCCTAGCCACAGCCCTCAGATGAGAAAAAGAAATAAAAGAAATCCGAATTGGAAAGGAAGAAGTAAAACTGTCACTGTTTGCAGTTGACATGATACTATATAGAGAAAATCCTTAGGATGACACCAAAAAGCTAATAAATGAATTCAGTAAAGTGGCAGGATACAAAATTAATACACAGAAATCTGTTGCTTTTCTATACACTAACAATGAACTATCAGAAAGAGGAATTACAGAAACAATCCCATTTACAATTGCATCAGAAAGAATAAAATGCCTAGGAATAAATCTAACCAAGGAGGTAAAAGACGTGTACTCAGAAAACTCTAAGACACTGATGAAAGAAATTGAAGATGACACAGAGAGAAAGATATACCATGCTCATGGATTGGAAGAATTAATATTGTTAAAAAGACCATACAACCCAAGGCAAGTTACAGATTTAATGCAATCCCTATCAAAATACTAATGGCATTTTTCACAGAACTAGAACAAATAATTCTAACAATTGTATGGAGACACAAAAGACCCAAACAGCCAAACACAATCTTGAGAAAGAAGAACAGAACTGGAGGTATCATGCTCTATGACTTCAGACTATAGTACAAAGCTATGGTCATCAAAACAGTATGGTACTTGCACAAAAACAGACACAGGGGTAAATGGAACAGAACAGAGATCCCAGAAATAAACCCAACTAATATGGTCAATTAATCTACAACAAAAGAGGCAAGAATATATAATGGGGAAAAGACAGCCTCTTCAATAAATTGTGTTAGAAAAACTGGACCACTACATGCAAAAGAAACAAACTGGACCACTTTGTAACACTGTGTACAAAAATAAACTCAAAATGGATTAAAAACTTAAATGTAAAACCTGAAACTAAAACTCCTAGAAGAAAACATAGGCAGTACACTCCTCTTAAGGAAGAGGGAAATTTGAGACAGACTTGAAGGACTGATAAGAATTTAACAAGAGGGAACAAAATGAGCAAAGCTAGAGATGGAAAAATATAATCAATATTTAAGAAACATGAAATTGGGCTTCCCTGGTGGCGCAGTGGTCGGGAGTCTGCCTGCCGATGCAGGGGACACGGGTTTGTGCCCCAGTCCAGGAAGATCCCACATGCCGCGGAGCGGCTGGGCCCGTGAGCCATGGCCGCTGAGCCTGCGCGTCCGGAGCCTGTGCTCCGCAACGGGAGAGGCCACAGCGGTGAGAGGCCCGTGTACCGCAAAAAAAAAAAAAAAAAAAAAAAAAAGAAATATGAAATTATCCTGTATAAGTTTTGTGTAGATTAGGAGTGAATAACTTAAAATTTTAGCTAGGTTTACATTTTTGGAAATCCCGAAAAGTCATATAAACATTTTACTAGACAATTAGGAGCCATTGAAGATGTTTGAGAAGATTATTTTAGTAAAGGTATTTAAGACACACTAGATGAAATACTAAAAACACAATCGGGAATTAAGAGGTCACTGCTGTTGTCTCTCTGGGTCTGTTTCAAGCACTAGTGTGCATGAGGATACTTTGGAGCTAACAAGCCATTACCGGGCCCACCCCTGAGACTGAGATTCAGTTCATAAGTGGTGGGGCTCAAGATCTTTATTCATGACAGGTCCCCAGGTGGTTCTGTGCATGTTAAAGTCTGAGCATCTAAGGGACAGGTGAGAGCCTGGCCTTGAGTGTGGCAGAAGAAATGGCTAAGAGGGCACAGATGAGACAGGTGTGGTACCCTGGCTGCAAAACCCGAGTACTTATAGATGACTCTGTTCTGAGGCTCGCTTAGTGGAAGCATAAAAGAAAACAAAAAAAAACCCGACTTTCCTGGGCGACCGTGCTAATTCTTAGAATGGCCTCTTGAAGCTCACCAAAACTTAAGTGGCTAGCTGCATACAGTTTGTGGTTGGATCTAACAAGTTGGGACCAGATTGAGAGACTTAGAGAGTCATCAGTTCTCTTAATCTCCTAACTTCTTAAAAGCGTGGAGGGGCTGCTGAGAGAAATAACAAAAAGAGGGGGATGAGATAGAGTTGATCTAGGTCAGAGTCGTGAGCTCATGTGTCTCCCAGCAGGGTCCGTGTTGTGGAATGAATAGGCACGTGAGTGAGTGAATAAAGAGGAAGCACGATGGAGTTTTGACGAAGGTTTGTTTACAGGACTGTAGTTCAAATAGCAACAGGAAAAGTACTATCAACAATGTCCTGTGGGGAAGGGTCAAAAACCCCCAATGTCCTAATGTAACCAAGCAGGACCCTATGGGGCCTTCCCGGAACAGACTCCCCCCACGTCCCCCATGTCCTCCACTTGCCTCTTGTTTGTAGAAAAACTTTAGCCTCCTAGGCCTTCCCAGAGTTCCAAAGAGTACATTTAATCAGAGAAGTGAGAAACTACAGAAAGAAAAGAAAACAGTCAAACAAGTCAAAATTATAATAGTTTAGCCATTAAACAAAGCCAAGGACCTTTAGTTCCTCCTCAAGGGCTGTAGATAATATTCTGAGCCACGTCCTTTGAGCTGTTTTGCAGGTACTGAAACCTCCACCAGGTGGAAGAAGTTAACTCTACACTGCCCCAAAGCACACAGACCCCAGACCAGCTGGAACCAGAAGGTTGATGTTGTTGACTCCTGATGACCTCACCACCAACCAATCAGAAGAATGTCCACCAGCCGATCACACACCCCACAGCCCCCCTCCCTCACCCTGTCTTTAAAAATCTTTCCCTGAAAGACTTCGGGGAGCTCTGGCCTTTTAAGCACTGGCTACCTGGACTCCTTGCTTGGCGCCTGCAATAAACACCACCCCTCCCTTCATCACGCACCAGTGTCAGGAGATAGGATTTACTGCACGTGGACACTCGGACCTGAGTTTGGTTTGGTCACACTAATAGCAAAGATTGTTAAAGATTGCAAAATACTCTTTCAGGAAGTCTCTCTGACTTTCTACCGCAACTGGAAACAGAGGTGAACCCAAGGCCAAAACCTCTCAGTCTCCCTTGCGGGGTCTTTGCCCCTATCCCTAGAGACACTTCCCCTCGGGATTATGACTCAGCGGTGGCCAACAGCAGGAAGGGTATTTCAGGTGGGACAGTCCCGATGAAAGGTCTATTCAGTGTCTCTTTGGGGAAGCACACGTTTCTTATACCAGATTCTCCTCCTTCTCCTTGGAAAATTCAGCAAAGGGTAACACGCAGCTCAGAAGACAGGCCTGAGGAGAACATTGGTGCCACAGAGCAAGGAATGTGGTTGTGAATCAGCTTTGCGTGACCAGCATTTACCCCCCACATCACAGAAAGCCTTGTGTGATGTCTGGCTGAACAGTGTGTTAAATTCTGGAAAACAACTATTTTCTAAGCCATTTACCAGAGCAAAATTGTTTAAAATTAACACAGTTATTAAAATTATAATTATTTTAATAATTATGGAGCATTTTTATAGCAGTGGGAATACCTTTAGTTTAATAGCTGCTGAGCCAATCCCTTCTGTGGAAAAAACCAAAGGCTAGTACTAAAGAACATAGCACTACTTTAAATTGACATCCGTATGGCATTATTTCTAATATGTTTGACCTGAGCTTTATCATTTGGGAGATAAATACATCTCATATGAGTTTGACCAGTTGGTGTTTAAAAAAAAAAAAAAAGACAGGAGAGGACAAGAAAGCTTAACCTATAACATAAGTGGAAAATGTACCCCGGAACATAGGAAGAAAATCAAATCCAGTGCTGGATAACAATCCATCGTGACTAATTGTTTTTTCCCCTGCAATGTAAGGGTCATCTGACATTATAAAACATACTGATGCAATTTACAACCTCAATCGGTTAAAGAAAAACTATTTGGTCACCTCAATGCAGAAAACACGTTGGTTAGAGTTTAACAGCAATTCCTGGTTAAAACCAAGCCAAAACAAAACCTTTTATCTAAATAGAAACAGAAGGGACTTTCTTTAACCTAATGAAGTATATACAACGAACATTGCCAGCAAAAATCATTCTTTAAAGTGCTACCATCTTTGTTCCTTTTTACACAAAATTTTTTTTTCTGTTACTGGTTTTAATTAATTTGTTTTCTGTGCCCTGGAGTAGTTTTCTTCCTGCTTTTTATGGTTGATATTAGTTGAGCTTCTTTAATCTGTGTATTTATAGTTTTCACCTAATTTTTGAGAATTTGGGGCCACTGTTTCTCCAAATAATTTTTCTGTCCTCCTCATCCCCTGTAATGTCTCTCTTTGTAGTAATTTTCTTTGCTCGGAACTATGCTTTATTGGTAATTAAAATAGCCACTCCTGCCTTCTTTTCATTAATGTTAGCATGATACATCTTTTTGCATCCTTTCACTCTCAACCTGCCTATGGTTTTGAATTGGTGGTCTCCACTCCACTACCGAGCCCATCCAGAAATTAAACTTTTAATTTCTTTAATGGTAGGTTTCAGTTTTTGGTGAGATTTTCTATGTTTTCACTTGTTTCAAGTGTGTTCGGAATCACTTGTTGAAGCATGTTTACAAAGGCTGCTTTAAAATCCCTACCAGATAATTTCGACAACTGATTCGTCTTGCTTTTGGTGTCATTGTATCGTCTTTTCTCACCCAGGTTGTGATTTTCCTGGTGTTTGGTATGACAGGTGATTTTTGATTGTATCCTTGACATTGTACCTGTTATGATAGGAGACCCTGGGTGTTACTTGACGTTGTTTTTTTTTAGTCATAGTAAGCAGTCTCCCTCCTACTATCCTGGCCTATTCTTGTGGACTGTGGTTCCAGTTTAATGTCCAAAGCCTTTGTGGTGTCATTTTGACCCACACACAGGGGTGTCTGGTGCTACCTGGGCCCCCACTGTCCCTGCTCGTGCTGCCTGAAGGGAGGAGGGTTTCTTCAGGCCTGGCCGCCAGCATTTCCCAGTGGGGAGGATCATCTCAGGCCTGCTCTCCTGTGGGAAAGGGAGTGCAACCCATGGCTGATTATTGCTGGAGGGGCCTCGGTTGGGCTCCCTTGCCGCAGGTGCTGGGCTCGCCTGGTGTCGTCAGAGGGACTCCTGTTTGATCCAGGCGGGGAATGTCCCACCTTGGCTGCCTTCCTGGCTGGGTCAGGAAACACCAGGCCGGGTCACCTTATTTGCTTGAGTCGGGGGGACGTGACACCTTGCGCTGTGCCCTCCCCCAACCCCAGGGCCCCAAACCAGTTGGCCTTCCTTTTGCCACTTTTCAGATTTCTGCTTTTGCTGTCGCTTGTGTAATTTCCAGGCTGTATAATTGTGCTTAGCAGGGAGGAGCAGGGGGAGATGGGCTCACACCATCTTGTCCACATTGGAAGTCCAGCCGCCACGGTGTTTTGGAGAAGCTTTCTATTAAACTCTACCACAGTTGGCTTTGCTCGCTTTCAATTGACTATGTTAGTGTCAGGAAGAACCCACCGGGGGGCTGTCACACCATCTCAGGCTGGCCCTGACGTCCGAGGAGACTGAGGCCCTGGCGGGTGGTGGCGATGGTGGGGAAGGTCAGGTGGCAGGACTGGGGTGGCGGGGGAGCCACGCTGGCACCCGGTGGTCGCTGAGCACTTCCTGCGCGTGGACCCTGCTCTGGGTGCAGGAGAGCTGTCTTCTCCTTCCATCCTCACCCACGCCTCCCTGGGGTCGCTCCTTCCGTACTCTCTACAGGTAGGGAACAGAGGCAGAGAGGTGACAGCAGGGCGTCGTCAGGCTGGCCTGCAGCCTGTGCTCTTGACTAGCGCACAGCCGGAATGACCGCTGCCCTCGGCAGTCACAGAAAAGAGCTCACAGCCTTGTCACCACCCTGTGGCCAGGCCCTGCCCTGCCGTCCTGTCCATCCTTTTCGTCTGTGGAGCCAGACCTGGGAGCTTTCCCATTGGAGGGGTTCGGTGTCAGGTTAGAGCTGGAGCGTGGAGCCGAATGGCCAGGGGCCCGGTTCAGCTTTGCCACTGAACTGGTGTAGGGACTGGGGGTTCCGTGGCTGTGCAGCCACGTCAGCACCATGCAGGGCCTTAGGAAGCTGAAATGCCTGAATGTTGTTGCCCCCATTTCTCTCTTGGCAGGGGCGGGGGTCAGCCCTGCCTCAGCTCCTGTCAGGGGGTGACCCTGAGCTCTAATTGGGGGGGAGGGGGGTGGTCTTGCTCTTTGATGCTGGTCCCTGTGGATCCGCCCACCCACAGAGCAGCCTGAGGCCCCCGCCCACCCTGGAGCTCTGACACACCCCCACCTCCAGGGAGGGCAGGAGGTGCCAAGACATTTCTTTTTCAAGAAATTTAAATGAAAATGTATGATTTTCAGGGTGAGCTGTCCCACCAGCAAACAGGGTTTCCGCAGCACTACGACGACAGAGGTGGGATGAATAGTAAAGGGAAATTGTGTCCAATACCGCCTGACACAGACGAGGCATCCCCCTGGGGTCCCCGCTGGGCTCAGGGCTGGGTCTGGAGGAGGCACCACCTTTCCCATCCCTGGTGTCACCACCTGAGCCGCCCGGGTCCCCAGCCCACGCGCATCGGCCAGGAAAGACTCAGACAGGAGTGCGCACTGCTTCATGCCTTTATTGCTGAAGGAGGAGCGCCCCCGAGCAGGAGACCCCAGGCGGGGCCCGGAGGGGCCTGGGTCCCAAGAGGGGTGACCTTGGTCCTGGTGCCTCCTGACCCTGCTGGTGGGGGAGGCGGGGGTGACATCTTCTGTCCCCAGAGGGGCCAAGGCTCCCAGGCCCTGAAATGGACACGGGGCTCTCCTGTGATTCCTGGGGAACCTGCTGGACCCTCGCCAGCGCCCCCTCCCCGGGCTGGGCCTGGGGGTGCAGGACGGCTCCTCCTCGGGAGAGGGACCCCCCCCGCCTCTCCCCTCAGGTGGAGTGTCTGTCACCGGTGCCCGCTTCTGGGGCCTCCACCTTGGCCCTCGGCCCTGCCCAGAGGGAGCAGAAGGAGGTCAGCATGCGAGTGAGGCCAGGACACAGGAAACGACCTCCCCAAAGGCCACCCCTCGAGAGTGGGCACGCGGCCAGCGGCTCTGCAGTTGCCAGGAGAGACCCCAGCTTCCAGCCATTCCCGCAGGGGGACCCCAGGGCCTGATGGGGGAGCCCGGGCCCCACCAAGACCCCCACCCTGTGCACGTGCCCAGGATGTGGGGCAGGGGGGTTACGTTACCTCCAGGGCGCCGGCAGGAGCTCACCTAGACGCGGCACTGCTCTGTGGGGGAGGGAGAGCCGTGCGGGAGGGTCAGGACGGGACTGGACGCCCCCGGGGATAGAGGGGCCTGGCAGGGGGTGGGGAGGGGGCCCACCTCGGGGATGCTGCCCCCTCACCCCCTTCCTCCCGGCAGCCCTGGGGAGAATGGGGGTCCAGTAAGGGGGGAAGATGTTCCCCTGATTCTCACCCTGGGCAGGGCTAAGTTCACCCTTCCTCTGGCTAAGGTCCAGATTGATCCGCATGTGCTCGGGCAGAGACTCCAGGACTCTTTGGAATTTCTCCAAGACCTCGTTGTCCACTTGCAGGGTCCTGGCTGTGGGGGAGGGGTCAGTCCCTGGCGGCACCCCCGCTCCCCCCCCACCTGAGAGCTCGGGAACCCTGAGCCCCCCCCCCCCCCCCCCCGCCAGGAGCGAGCACAGGAAGGAGGCACTGATGCGCTGGGGTCTGTAGAGCTTGGTCTAGCCCTGCTTCCCAGGGTGGTCTGCAGGGCCCCGCCCCCTGCCCTCCAGGGCCCCGCCTCCTGCCCTCCCCGCCTCGGCCCATCCCCCTCCTCCTCCTCCCAGGGCAGCGCTGGGGGTCTGCACGGTCACAGAGGAGAGGCACCCCCCTCGCCCCTATCCTGGTCTCCCCCAGTCCCCCTGGGCTGACTGGCTTGACCAGGAGCCTCCACTGCCCGCCATGGCCACCTTGGGAGCATCGCCCGTATATTTACTTTGGTCAGAAAATCTCCCCTTAAAGCTGGTTGCATAACTGAAAGTGCTCTGAAGTCGTTAAGAATCTCCTCCTATAAGACTGTTGATGAATATTAGCCACTTGTACCAGCTGGTCGGTGAGGCCCCTCCACGTAGGGAGAAACCCCCGAGCCTCCTGCGTCAGTCCCGCTGGCCTGTCCCGGACCTTGTCCCAAGCATCTCCTGCCCTGCACGTCACCCCACATCTGGCCGCCAGTGTCGGGCGCCACGGCTGGGACCTTTGCTAGCATGACCTGTAGGGGCCAGCGAGGCAGCCCCTCTCCCCTTCCTCCCACCAGGGGCCAGGAAGGTGCGGGGGAGTCTTGAGCGTCCCTTATTCACAGCTTGACCAAAGGCCACGTCTCTGACGAGGAGTGGCCCCTCCGGACACGCCCCATGGGGTCAGCCACGTACACAGGCACTGGCACATGGCGCCGTGCTCATCGGTGGGAGTGGGGGCCTCCATGCAGAAGATCATGTAGGTGGTGTAGTCTGTGTCCAGCACGGAAATCTTTCTTTCCCCGTGATCTGGAAAAGGGGCCGAAATGGAGCCTGAAATCTTGTCTGAGTCCCTCCACCATGTCCGTCGGGGCACCCGGATCATCGCCTGGGAGCGCTCTTTCCCCCGGCGACCACCGGGCTCAGAATATCCGCTCCCGGACACCGAGGGGACGCCCTCCCTACTGGGTGCCAGAAGCCCACCACCAGCAGCACAAGTTTTATGGACCCCCAGTGGGGACTCTCCGAGCCGCACCGTCTGGGCGAGACCATCCTGTCCGCACTCAGGCCGAGACTGGAAACAGCTCTTAAATGTTGATGCTACAGTGAAGCCACTCTCCATGCCTACTGCCCGCTTGGCCAAACTCTGCTCCCCTATGTCCTGGACATGGCATTAATTCAGTCACTTATTCATCCACACCCCCAGGCACTAAATCCCAGGTGGCCCCCCTCGATAGGGCAGGCTCCCAGGTCTGTGAGCGATCAAAAAGATGCCAGGATTGGAGCCCCACTGGAGTCTGGGGTTATACGCGGACACCAAAGAGTGGAAGAAAGAAGGGACAATATTTCAAGAGGAAGGGCAGCGATGCCTCTGTCCTTCAGGGGGGAGAATGTGGAGACCCCGCACCCTCGGGGTCCTTGTCCTGGCTGGATTTGGAGCAACATGATGGCGATGGAGGGAAGGCTCTTTGGAGAGTCCTGCCGATTTCCCAGGTAGACCTGAGGCCCTGCAGGTGAGGAATGAGAACCTCGGGCGTGGGGCTAGGTGGCTCCCCGCCCCCATCTGCTGCTGGGCCCACAGCTTCTGGGGATGAGACTGTCCCCACCCCACCCACTGCCTCTCAGAAAGAGGACGTGACAAAAAACAGATTGTGGATTGGAGACGGGGCTGGTGGGCCCTGGGGGTGGGGCTGGATCTGGGGACCCAGGGATGTGTCCCAGGGAGGCTGCCAGGGCTGGGGTGAGGGGGGTGAGGCCTGGAATATTCCAGAAGCAGGTTCCAGGTTGGAGAGGCAAATGCACAGTGTGCCTGCCCACAGGTCTGGTTTGTTTGGATATTTTTAAGGAGCCCCCGAGAAACGTGTGCCCGCCCTAACCCACCCCCGGGGGCACAGGACACATACCCGCTTCCTTCCATCTACACCAAGCAGGGGGTGCAGAAGGGGCAGGAAAGCATGGGGATCCCAGGCCTTGTCCCCCTGAGAGTACCTTCCGCAGGGTGGGAGAAGCAGGGCCTGGTGCACAGGACGAGGCCACACACTCAAGCCCGACTCCTGCTGCCCAGATGGTGGGATGGCGAGCGTCTCAGAGCATCAGGGCGATGCCCCGCATGTGCTGGGGTTACCCCAAGGGAGCGCGGGGCCCGGGCTGGGGGCACTCACCGTTGACCTTGAATACAGCAGGGTCCTCGGTCTTCTGAGCCAGGATGGTCTTCTCAACGCACTTTTGGTTCTCCCTGAAAAGCCAGATGGTGGTGGGGGTCATTCACAAACCCTGCAGAGGGACAGGAGCTGCGCTCCGGGAAGTGTCCTCAGGGCAGGAGGACACCTGGGCCGCCCAAAGCACCGTCAGTCACCAGGTGCTGGCCTGAGTGGGAGCGGCCCTCCTTGGACCCAAGCGGGTGACTCAGGAAGTCGACAATGGGGCAGACAGAGTCAGCCAGGAACCCCACAGGAGAGCTGGCTGGTGGCCGAAGGCATGTGGCAGCTCAGAACTGACCCTGTCTGCATGGGGCTTTGGACACAGTGTTTCCAAGAATACTGATCTCATCATGGCCCAGCATTCGCCGACGCCCCGGCTCCCGACTCTGGGGGCAGGTGGGGCTCATGGTGGAAACTGCCCAGGCCCTGAGGACCCAAGCCTGCAGCTGCCCAGTGGTCTCCACACAGGCCTCTCCCCACACTGACCCCGGGGCCGCTCTGTGTAGCCGCCTCTTGCCCCACAGCCCCTGGGCGGGGCTCCAAGGGCACCAAGAACCTCCAAGCCCTGTTTCCCTGTCCCTGGGGCCCCGGCCCCACCCACAGTGCAGCTGGGGCCCACCTGGAGCCCTGCCCGCAGCCCACCAGCCCTGGAGCTGCCCCCGCTGGCCCGCAGCACCGGGGAAGGGGTGGTGCCTTGTCACGGGGGGCGGAGCACACCCACCATTTCTGCAGGATGATTTCCAGGTCGCCCTGGGGCGTGGGCCTCAGCTCCTCCACGTTCACTCTCAGGGGGCCGCTCTCGGCGTCCAGGAGGGAGATGTCGCTGGCCGCCATGGCCACGGAGTGCCACGTCCCCGCCACCTGGGGAGGGATCTTGAGCTGCACTCCGGGAAGGGGACCCTAGCCCCACAGTGGGTTCTCAGTCCCACCTCAACTGGGCCACGTCGAGCCTCCTATGTGCCCAGGTTTCTCAGGAAGCATGACGCGCTAGGGTTCCAGGTGCACTTGGGGATCACCAGCTCTGTGATGACACCTGAGTGGGGAGTTCTTGCATATTTGGAACAACCCCCGTCTCTACCGAACCCCCAGTGCAGTCCTAAGTCAGCCCCCATCCAGGTGTGGCAACTTAGAGGACGACTCCACCCCGGGAGGGAGAGGGAAACAGGAGCGTCTGGGAACCAAGTGGCTGGAGAGAGACAAGTCCCTCCAACATCTGGGGGATGAAGTGGTCCCCCAATGCTATGGCCTCATTTTGACCCTTGTTAGACTTCTGCGGTCCAGGCTTTCCTGCGCCCTCTCAGCCCCTGACCCCAGCCCCTGGGGCCCACCCCCATACCTCTCTTATGTCCAGACCCTCCACTTTATTGGGAATGTGGACAGCCTGGGTGCCACACACGAGGGCCAAGCCCAGGGCGAGCAGGAGACTCTTCATGGCTGCAGCCGTGGTTGCACTTCTGAGCTCTGGAGAGAAGGGAAGTCCGAGGCAGAGGGCTTGGGGCCTTATATAGGAGGAGGCCATGCGGTTCCCCGAATGCCCTGTGACTCATCCTTGGGGCCACGAAGACACTATCTTCCAGGACAGCCTGAGGCCTGCTTTCTGTGACAGTGTCACTGACTTCCATCCGAGGCCAAGCAGGAAGGTGCCCTGTGTCCCTGGGCCTGGACGGTTCCTGCTTGGCCCCAGGCAGGAAGGGTCTAGGGTGTGGGTCCAGGCTGGCTGCCAGTGTCAGGAACACTTCCTGGGTCGGGCTCTTGGACAAGGACAGGTCAGAACCAGCACTGAGGATAGCTGTGTCCTGGAGGGAGGGCCCGTGGGTCGGCCGGGGTCTGGAGACCCCCATGCCAGCCATGACCCAGGGACATGCGCCAGGGGGTGGCCCTCTGCCCCACACCGGGGGCTCATATCACCACACTACTGATGGGTCCCCTGCACAAGCTGTCCCCGTGTGTGTGCACCCAGTTCACACAACCACCTGAGTGTGCACGCCCTGGGCTGCCGTGTGCTCCATGAGGGGGCGGCACAAGGACCCCCACCACCATCTTGCTCCCTTGTCGTCATCTGTGGGACGGGCCGGGGTGCCCACATGGCTCTGGTACGACCCCCGCGGCCCTTGTTCCCCTTCCCAGTGCCACCCCCTCAGGCCGGCTCTAGGTGTCCCAAGCATGGGCAGCTGCCTCCTTCACCCCCCGAGCCTGTCCAGGATCCAGCCCTGCTTCCATCTCTTCTGCTATGATTGGGACCTCTAGGAGTCTGCAGCCCCATCTTTGGGCAAGGCCTGTCTCAGGATCGCTGGAGCAGGTGTACACTGCCCCCAGGTGAGAGTCAGCCCCGAGAGGCAAGGAGCAGAGACTGAGCCAAGTGAGGCGGCCGAAGGCTTATGAGAGCGGGGAGGGGCAGCCCTGGGAGGTTCCTATTGGTGGATTAAAACAACGCACATTCTGGATGGATGAAGGGATGGACGGGTGGGTGGATGGGTGGATGGGTGGATGGGTGGGTGGGTGGATGGATGGATGGATGGATGGGTGGGTGGATAGGTGGATGGATGGATGGATGGGTGGATGGATGGATGGATGGATGGATGGGTGGGTGGGTGGATAGGTGGATGGATGGATGGATGAGTGGATGGATGGATGGGTGGATGGATCGATGGATGGGTGGGTGGGTGGATGGGTGGAAGCATGGATGGATGGATGGATGGGTGGATGGATGGGTGGATGGATGGAAGCATGGATGGATGGATGGATGGGTGGATGGATGGGTGGATGGATGGGTGGATGGATGGGTGGATGGATGGATGGATGGATGGGTGGATGGATGGATGGGTGGGTGTGTGGATAGGTGGATGGATGGATGGATGAGTGGATGGATGGATGGGTGGATGGATGGATGGATGGATGGGTGGAAGCATGGATGGATGGATGGGTGGATGGATGGATGGATGGATGGATGGGTGGAAGCATGGATGGATGGATGGGTGGCTGGATGGGTGGATGGATGGATGGATGGATGGGTGGGTGGGTGGATGGGTGGAAGCATGGATGGATGGATGGGTGGCTGGATGGGTGGATGGATGGATGGATGGATGGATGGGTGGGTGGGTGGGTGGAAGCATGGATGGATGGATGGATGGGTGGATGGATGGATGGATGGATGGATGGGTGGGTGGGTGGATAGGTGGATGGATGGATGGGTGGGTGGGTGGATAGGTGGATGGATGGATGGATGAGTGGATGGATGGATGGGTGGATGGATCGATGGATGGGTGGGTGGGTGGATGGGTGGAAGCATGGATGGATGGATGGATGGGTGGATGGATGGGTGGATGGATGGAAGCATGGATGGATGGATGGATGGGTGGATGGATGGGTGGATGGATGGGTGGATGGATGGGTGGATGGATGGATGGATGGATGGGTGGATGGATGGATGGGTGGGTGTGTGGATAGGTGGATGGATGGATGGATGAGTGGATGGATGGATGGGTGGATGGATGGATGGATGGATGGGTGGAAGCATGGATGGATGGATGGGTGGATGGATGGATGGATGGATGGATGGGTGGAAGCATGGATGGATGGATGGGTGGCTGGATGGGTGGATGGATGGATGGATGGATGGGTGGGTGGGTGGATGGGTGGAAGCATGGATGGATGGATGGGTGGCTGGATGGGTGGATGGATGGATGGATGGATGGATGGGTGGGTGGATGGGTGGAAGCATGGATGGATGGATGGGTGGGTGGATGGATGGATGGATGGGTGGATGGGTGGGTGGATGGATGGATGGATGGGTGGATGGGTAGTAGATGGATGGATTGGTAGATGGATGGATGCATAGATGCATGGGGGGTTACATGGATGAATGGCTTCCTTAACTCATATTGGATGGGCCATTTAGCTTCTCATTCTCATGATCCCTGTGATTTTCCAAGGTGCTTTCATGTCCATTGTCACTTTTGCCTCTCACAGAGGTGACAGGAATGAGATACATAGTACCAAGTACATGACCTAAATACACCCGTCGTTAGTGGCCAAGGATGGCCTTGAGCCAGGTCAGCCAGAAGCTGGCTCTGGAACAGGACGTCACTTCCTCCTCCCACGGCCTTCCTAGTGCTGGTGTGGGGCCATCCACCTGAACCCAGGCTGAGCCCTGTGCTGTGCCTGCCAGGCTCTGCAGACCCCTCAGGAAGTTCCTCACAATGGGTCCTTGTGTCTCACTGGCTCGGTTGTTAGCTCCATCTGGGACTTGCCAACAACCCCAAGTGAAGGTAGAGAGGCAGCTAAGTCTCATAATCAACCGAGTAAGGCAGGAAAGAGGTGAGCCCTAGTGCTCCGGGCTGCAGGTGGTAATTACGGCTTTGAGGTGGTGCTGATATATATTTACCCACAGAGTCAAAGTGGGGCTCGGAGTCCTGAACACACGTCCATGTTGTCCCCCCAGCTTCCCTCCCCCACCAGATGCACTCGACACACAGAGGACAATCCAGGCAAAGGGACACTTTCTGAGGCTGCAGCTCATGTTTTAGGGTGATCAAAATCAGAAGCTCCCCTCTTTATGAGCTAGACTATTCCATGGTTCCTTTTTACTGCAAGAAGGTGAGGAGTTGCAGTGCAACGCTTGAGTTAAAAGAGAAAATTGAAGAATATTAGGACAGCAAAAGGAAAACATAGCATATCAGAATCTGGGGGAACCAGACAACACAGGAGAACCCGCTGTCCTAAAAATAATTTCAATAAACAAAAAGAACGAAAAGGGATTAATTAGCCATAGCATGGGAAAATGAGGGGGAAAACACAAAATAAACATGAGAGAATAAGGAAGAAGTTGCAAATATAAAAGCGGAAATTACTGAATTAGAAAATAGAAGAATGATATACTTGATGAAGTGGTAATTCTTCAAAGCTATCAATAAAATAGATATACCATTAGGTAACCTAATTAAAAAAGGAAAAATATGCAAAATAATAAATGCTATTGTGAAAATAACCACAAAAGGAGAAGAAAGTAAAAAACTATTAGAAAGAAAAAGCTTTACTTAACCCCATGGGGAAAAAATGAAAATTTCCACGAAATAGGTAATTTTCTAGGAAAATGTAAGTTACTCAACCGGACAGTGAAAGAGTTATGTTAATGGACTAATTTCGTAGAAAAAATAAATTATTAAAGAGTTATTTTCTCCCCCCAAAAACACCACTTCCAGGCAGTTTTACAGTGAAAATCTAGCACAGCTTTAAGGAACCGTTAGTTTGAAAGCTAGAAAATTGAGGAAACTTCCCATCATTTTTATGAAGTTAGGACTTTATTTTCAAACCCTGACAATTAAGTTATAGACCAATCTCATTTTTTAGTATCAATGTAAAAATACTAACTAAAATATTATCAAACAGAACCCAACAACACTTTTTTTTGTTTGTTTGTTTTGTTTTGTGGTACGCGGGCCTCTCACTGTTGTGGCCTCTCCCGTTGTGGAGCACAGGCTCCGGACGCGCAGGCTCAGCGGCCATGGCTCACGGGCCCAGCCGCTCCGCGGCATGTGGGAGCTTCCCGGACCGGGGCACGAACCCGTGTCCCCTGCATCAGCAGGCGGACTCTCAACCACCGCGCCACCAGGGAAGCCCCCAACAACACTTTTAAAGGGTGATACACAGATATTGATTCTAGGATTGTAAGAAGTTTTCATATTTGTAAATCTATTGATAAAAGTAATGATAGTAATAGATTATGAGAAAAATTGTAAGATGGTTTCTATTGAGACTATCAAGACTGATCAATTTCAAAATTATTTTAAACAATAAATTTAATAATTATTACAAAAACTCATTATGAAAAAAAATTTACACTCCTGAGGACTCAACAAAAGACATAAACAAAGGAAAGATATAATTATGGATAGAGCATTCCAGAAAGATGTCAATTCTCCCTAAGTCCAGCTATAAATGCAATTCCATTAAAATATCAACCATATTTCTTACCGAACCATTTGATTCTAAAATTGACCATATAAATAAGAATAACGCGTAGGGACTTCCCTGGTGGCGCAGTGGTTAAGAATCCATCTGCCAAGGCAGCGGACACAGGTTTGAGCCCTGGTCCGGGAAGATCCCACATACCACAGAGCACAGAGCCCGTGTGCCACAACTACTGAGCCTGAGCTTTAGAGCCCGTGAGCCACAACTACTGAGCCTGCATGCCACAACTGCTGAAGCCCGTGTGCCTAGAGCCTGTGCACCACAATGAAGAGCAGCCCCCGCTCGCCGCAACTAGAGAAAGCCCGAGTGCAGCCACGAAGACCCAATGCAGCCAAAAATAAATAAATAAATAAATTTTTTTTAAAAAAAGAAAAGAAAAATTGTGCAAGAATTCCTGTGGGTAAACTCCTGGGATTAGCTCTGCAGGTAAAGGGTTGCACCTGTGGAGCTTTGGGGTCCTGCGCACTGTTCTCCCAGACAGGAGTGTCCTTCCACGCTTCCCTCTAGAGGACCTGCTGGGCCTCTGCTTCCTCACACTGTCCCCAGGGCTGGCCGCCACCAGACTAGAAACCTGTCGGTGTGGTGTTGACAGCGCCGTCTCCACGGCGTTTACATCTGCGTGTCCTCATTGGGAGGTCAAGCGTCTCTGACTTGTACCGACCGCGTGTGTGGCCTCTTGTTGGAACTGCACGTGTTTGTTCTCTGTCTCTTTTTAAAATATTGACTTTCAAGATCTGGGGGACCACAGGGGTGTCAAACCTTTCTCTGGCCCTGGGATGTGAGGAATGCTGTTCCAGTTTGTGGTTTGTCTTCCCAGCTTTCTATATGTTTCTTGTTTCTGTTTGGCCATGGGAAGAGCCAGGCGTTTCCCTTCTGTCTTCTGGCTCTGGGGCCATACTCAGAACAGGGGTCTCTACCCTGAGACTGCACACATATTTACAAAAAAGACTTCAATTTGTACATCCCATCTTTAATCCATCTGGTGTTTCCCTTTCATATCACAAAAATGCTATTTCAAATAAAAACAAAAAACAAAAATTAACCAGTCCCCACTTAAAATATGTAGACTACATAAAAAGATGCCTATAGCATGATTCCATTGACAGGAAACATCCAGACAGGTAAAGACACAGAGATAGAAAGCCGATTAGGGGCTGCGGGCTGGGAGAGGGAGGAATGGGGAGTGAGTGCTTTGGGTTCTTTTCTTTTTCTTTCTTTATTTTTTAGGTAAGAAGTAGCTGTCTTTAGGGAGATACACACTCCATAGACAGAGTGTGGGCCATCTCAGAAAGCGAGAGGCCCTGGGAGATACACATTCTGTAGACAGAATGCGGTCCTTCTCAAAAGGCGAGAGCAGCCAGGGAGTGAGCGCTTTGGGTCAGGTTTTCCTTCTGCGAGTGAAACAGTCTGGCCTGAGACTGTGGGGAAGGATGCACGTGACTGTGAATGTACTCGATGCTCATGAAGTGCATGATTTAAAATGTAAAAAATTAAATGCCATTATGTTAAGGCCTAAAAGAAAAGGCATCACAAATAATGAAAAAGTAAAAATTAAAAAAAGTAAAAATTAGAAAAGCAAAAACAGAACAGAAATAACAGGGGAGGGGAAGGAAAGTTCTGGGTCTGGGGGAGCAGGTAGAAGGTGTGGGTGAGAGCCGGCTTGAGGGCGGAGCCAGAGCCGTTTCTCCCTGCAGGGCTGGCGGGTCCAGGGCTGGCTCTGGGTCTCCACAGGAGCAGGTGCAGGTGACCTTCCCAGGCCGTCTGGGGTCCTCGTTCGGGAGACTCTTTCATGTCGGCGCTCACCCCAGCATGTGCTGCCCTCGCGAGCCGCGAGGATGCCCCTCACTCAGGGAAACAGAGGGGTGTCCCCGTCGAAAAGCTCCTAACTGATCTCCCGAGTGGAGCCCTGAAAAGACAGTGACCGGCAGTGGCCGTGAGGACCCAAGAGTCCTGCCTGCCCAATGCACATGCTGCTTCTGCCCACTGGACCCTCTGCTCCCAGATCAGGCACCGACCTGTGTCTGCACAGACCTCTACCCGGGATGAAGTGAGACCCACCTCCAGGACTGGGGATAAACCTCGGGCAGAAGGGTGCCGCCCCAGCTCCGCACATCCCACCCAGTCACCTTGACCTTGGGGGTCAACACGACTGGCCCACCAGGCTTCTGGCTCCTCATCGGGGCAGGCCAACTTGACACGAACCCTCCCTTCCGTGCACAAGGGGAGGGGACACAGAGCTCCCCAGGTGGGACCCCAGAGGTGGCCTGGTTGGGACCGGGCTGCCCTGGGCCTACCTGTGTCACCTAAGGGTGCCTCCAGGCAAATGGCCAGACGCGTCTGTGACCACGGCCTCAGGACATCAGGACGCAGCAGGAGGACACGCTGCTCATTCCAGGGCTCTGGCCGAGCGAGCTGGCCAGGGGCTTCTCTAGAACGTGGTGCCTGGTGACCGGGTTCCAAGTTCTGTGGGGCTCTGTCGACGGGGGAGTGAGGTCACTTCCTGGGGTCCCCATACTCGGGCTTCCTGCTCAGACATGAGCTCCCCAAGGGCCCTTCTGGGCTGCTGACTGCTCACCCCCACCCCATGCTGTGTCCCTGCACGGTGACACCAACAGGGAGGCCTGGGTGCCGCCAGAACCCCAGCTCTGGGGACACAGCTGGGTTCAGACCCGGCTCCCCCTTGTCACCAGTGATGTGACCCTGGACAGGCTGTGTGCCTCTCAGGGCCTCACCGGTCTCCCCGCCTGCACAGTGGGGTCATTCTAACGTCTACTTCCTAGAAACGTCATCAGGCGTAGACACCTATGAACACCTGGGCTGGGATCACACAGGGCTCATCACAGGCTTGGCAGTGGGAGGCCCACAGGAAGGGCTGGTGTAGCACAGAGCACACCTCACACAGGCCTGCGTCTGCCCGGGGGTCTAGGGACAGTCACTTCCCCTCCTATCTCTTTCTCAGTACCCCCCGGGAGGGGTGAAAGTAAAGACACCCTGACATCATCCCCCTCTAGCAGCAACCTTCCAGGTCCTCCTGTCATGTTTAAACTCAGGTCCAGGCGTCTCACCTCGGCCTGTGGGTGGGCCGCCCCACGACGGCTCCCAGCGTCCCTGCCTCTGTCACACATGCCTGTGTCATCCCTCCCCTGAGGGTGGATGGGCTTTGGGACTGGGTTCAAACTAACAGAATTGGGCAAAAGGGATGGGAGGTTGTTTCCAAGACTGGTTTATGAAAAGTCTGTGACTTTCTGCTTGGTTCCCTCCCTCCTGTGTTCATTCTCTCTCCCTGTCTCTGTCTCTCTGTCTCTGGTCCAATGTTCTAGAGAAGCAATCAGGTATTAACGAGCTGCCCTAAGAGGCTCCAGTGCAAAGAACCGACACTGGGTCCCGGCCCACAGACAGGAAAGACCCGAGCCCCCGTCCAAACTGAATCCCGCCAATAACCCGAGAATGATCTCAGACACAGACCCCTCCCTGACTGAGCCTCAGCTGAGGCCACAGCCCAGCCTCCTGGGGGACCTCGGGGCGGAGGCTCCCAGCTGAGCTGAGCCTGCCTCCTGAGAGGGTCAGTGTTTGTCCTTGTACGCGCTACGTTAGGGGATGCTGTCGCATGGCACAGACACCGGGACGTCCTTCCGGCCCCGGGTCTGGCCCTGCCTCCCCCATCCCCCCACCTCCTCTCCTCCCAGCTCTCTCCAGCCGCACTGGTTCCTGTCTCGCCTGCTCTCCGGCCAGATTCTCTTCTGCCTCCGAGTCTCTGCACCTTTGAGCTCCGCCCCCCCCCCACCCCACCCCAGCTCACTGTCACAGAGTGTGCAGGGCTGGCTGCTCTTGTCTTTCTGGTCCCGGCATCAATGTCACCAGGGAGCCTTTTAGACCCCCAGGGGCTCCTGGCCCTCCTTCCAGGACCCTGACTCATTCCCTAGAGCACTTGCTCTTCTCACCCACGTGGATTTGCTTTCCTGCCCCTGTCCATCTGCCCCTCCAGGCTGTGAGCTCCTGCAGGGCAGGGACCATCCGTCATGTCAGCACCGCCCCAGGGCTAACAGGGCCCCTGCTCAGGGTGAGCGCAAGGGGGACGGCAGCTGAATGATCTATAGAGGGTCTCAGAGCCCCCTCCCGCCTCTGAGCAGCTCCCACTGTGGGCCTGGAAGCTAACAATAAAAGGTGCCTGTTGGGTCCGCGGCAGGGGGACGCCCAGAATGACCCCGGGTGTCCCTTCCCTGCTCCAGTTGCTCCATCCAGTAGAGTGCGCACAGCCCTCCCCCTGGTGGTCAGCCTCGGAACTGCAGACCCAGGCAGGAGACCAGAAAACTGACCACAGAACTTGTTTGGGGGTCCTCAAGGCGGTGGTTCCACCAGGGCCGAGGGGGCAAACGAGCGGGACCTGCCGGCTCCTGGGGGATGAGAGGGACCTCAGAGCCCCTCTTGCTCCCCTCCTTCCCTCCACTGTCCTGGTGTCCAGTTCACTCCGGAGGCCTCCTCACTCCAACCAGGGCAGTGACTCCACCCACTTCCAAATGCGGACCCCCAGGCGCCAACAAGGAGGGTCTTGTCCCTGGTCCCCGACGAGTGGTCCAGTCTCTGCCACCTTCTGCACCCCAGGTCCCCTGTCCCCCAGGTCTGTCCCCTGCTCCGAAGGGCCTCAGGGGGTAGAAAGCATTTTCCAAGGACTTGGAGCAGAGTGGGTCAGGGATGGAGAACCAAGGCCCGCAGACGCCTCTGCAAGCTTATGGACCCTAGGGATCACCCCGTCTGTGCACCCACTTTACAGAGAAGTAGGCTGAGGCCTCCTCTCCTGCAGCCCCTCCACAGTAGGGGTAGGTGTCATCCTAGTGCCCGGTGCCCAGAGTGGTGGACACAGGGCTCAGACCTTGTCTTCTCCAGGCAGCTCCAGCGATGGCCCAGGCCAGGCATCCCCCTGGGCACCCCCTGCCATCAGCCTGGCATCTCTCGCCTCCCTATGCTAGGGCTGGGCATGTTGCTAGGGGGTCATTATCCCTGCGCCGTGGCAGAGCTGCCCCCAACCCCCTCCTTCTCACCCCTTGTTCCTCCCCCGTGTGCACTCCCCTCTGACCCCCGGCAGGACAGTCAGTGTGTGAGTGTGTGTGTGTGCGCGCGCACACGTGCCCTCATGGAGACGCCCAGAGGAATCAGCCCCACGTGGGAAGGGGTGGGCAGGTGTCCTCCAGGATCTGAGGGGCTCTCATCCCAGAGTAAACCTCATGGGAGGGTTGAGGCTGGTGGGGGAGGCGAGAACCGTCCCCGCTCCTCCGGACTCTGCCTACCTCCCAGCCCCAGGCAGACCCTGCCTCTCCCGGCCTCATGACGTGTTGGACGCGGACCTGCCTCAGCCCAGCTCTACGAGGACGCCCCCGGGCTCTCCCCTCTGGACCGTGTGGGGAGGACCCGCTCAGGGTGATACTGGCCTGCCTGACGCGTGGCTGCCCAGCCTCACGTTCACGGCCTGGCGGGCACACAAGACCCAGGATGCTGCGCGCACGTGACCGCGCCCCGCAGAGCGCATGCGCAACGCCTACAGCTCCCCGCGCGGCTGGTCCCGCGTCCCACACCCTGCTAACTGCTGTACGTCACCCCCGCTGCGTTCCCTGAGCCGTAGGCCCACCGTCCCCTGGCAGGTGGGCTGCAGGACGCCGGGCTGGGTGGGTCGGACATCTGGGGACACGCGGGTCACTGAATATACCCCCACCCGCTCTCCTCGTCTCCAACTCCATCCCAGGGTCCAGCTCGGGGCATGGCTGCGTCAGGGGGATCTGGAGGGGGCAGGAGACACCCAGTCCGGCGTCTCCTCTGCCCCCACCCCACATTTGTCTCCTCACCGTATCCCGGACCCAAGGTCCAGCCTGTCCCTGGCTGCGGTCCTGGCTGGAGGAGGAGGGGCTGGCAGGGGCCCACCACCCCGATGGGCGAGTGTTGGGGGCACTTACTGTTATTAGGGAGCCCTCTGGGCACTCAGTGATTTCGCCCCACTTTGTAGGGGAGCAGCGGCCCCAGCACTGAAGGCCACTCAGCTCTGAGTGACCAAGTCCAGCCGTGAACAGGGGACTCAGAATCATTGCTCTTCACCCTCACTGAGCCTGCGCTGACCATCAGAGGCCTTGACCTGTGTTGGGCTCCACAGCCAGGGCACCTCCTGAGTCCAAGCACTTTGGGTGCCTTCGTCTCCCTGCTTTAGTCCCCAGCACCCATTCCCAAGGTCAGAGTCACTGACCCCATCTTGGATGGAGCAAACTGAGGCACTGAGAGTCACCACACAAGCTTGCCTGTCACAGGGCTGTGATGAGGCCCCGCTGTGGGTTGAGCCCTGGTCAATCTGACCCCAAAGTCTGTGGTTGCACAGGAGCCCAAGGTTGTGGCCTCGGAGCCCAGCTTGGAGGTGAGTGCCTCATGGATGGGGGGCTACAGGGAGGGACACTGCAGGCAGGGGCTCTGAGGGGGGAGGGCTTGGTGAGGTCCCTGGGGGATAAAGGCTGTAGGGAGGCTGGAATGGGGGCGAGGGGTGCACGCTGGGGAGGGTGTCTGGACCAGACCACACAGGGCTCTGAGTGCCAGGCTAGGAGTTGGGGTCACCACTAGTTAGGAGGGATCTGGGGACATGATATCGGCTGTCCCATTGGCCACAGCAGCCTAAATTTGGAGGGAGCATAGTGGCCATGTTATTCATGCCCCCTCAAGCATGGGTCTCCAATAACCCACCAGCATGAGGAGGCTGCCTCAGTTTCCTCCTTGCGCAGTGAGGACTGTGGGGGTCATCTGCCTCCTCCCAGGGCTGGGCGCGCTCCCTGGAGGGTCCAGAGACGGCTGCTTGTCAAAGTAGCCGTTTAGGTGACGTCTGTTTCCCCGCCCACCCAGCTCAGCATGGAGCTCTTGTGCGTGTCGCTGTTCTCATGTCCAGGCTGACGGGGTAATGCAGCGCCGCCCACCTGCTGGACGGAGCGTGACAGCGAGGGGCTGCGTCGCAGAGCCTGGGGCGTGTTACTCGTGTGTGACCTAGGCTGTCACAGGCCTGGTGGACTCTGAAGACGAGGGGCTGCTGGAGGCCGAGCTGATGCCCGAGGTCTCTGGGGATGATGAGGGATGCTGACTCCCAGTACCTGGGGAATGGCAGGGTCAGCAGATGCCCTGCACTGTGCAGGGCACCCCATGCCAGCATCCAGCTCTGGGGGCTTCAGCCCCCTTTTGTGGTGTGGAGTGGGGAGAACTTGTCCTGGGAAGGAAGAGACTGGGAAAGGCTCTTAGGGAGAAGGGTAGTTACCTTGTTTGCCTGGACATGTGGGGACTCTGGGTCACAGCTTATGGGTTTTTAAAAATTTTACTTATGTTTTTATACAGCAGGTTCTTATTAGTTCTCTATTTTATACATATTAGTGTACCTATGTCAATCCCAATCTCCCAATTCATCCCACCACCACCACTCCCCCTCCCCCCCGCTTTCCCCCCTTGGTGTCCATACACTTGTTCTCTACATGTGTCTCTATTTCTGCCTTGCAAACCAGTTCATCTGTACCATTTTTCTAGATTCCACATATATGTGTTAATATACGTTATTTGTTTTTCTCTTTCTGACTTCCTTCACTCTGTATAACAGGCTCTAGGTCCATCCACGTCTCTACAAATGTGGGTCACAGCTCATGTTAATGTGACCCACTGCAGAGTTGGAAGAGCTCGTCACGCGCACGCTGAGCACAAGGGCAGTGTCCCCACGGTCACAGGACTTGGAGTGGGAGTTGTCCCTGGTCCTGAACTCTGTGCAGTGGACCTAGTGACTGGATGGAAGGGCCGGCTTTGCAGTGGTCACACCCACCGGGTGAGCGGTGCTCTGGGGTGCGTGTTGGTACAGATGGCAGTGACCTGGCCCTGGGAAGGTGTGGGGGAGGTGCCCAGAGGGCAGCGCCTGGGTGGAGGACAGTGCTCCGTGCCCACGGGCAGCTCTCCTTGAAAAGTCAGCTAGTCCTGCAAGGAAACAGAGGCACCTGAGACTACAAGTGGCCTCTGGGAGGTCAGATCAACCTGTTGACTTGTGTCATGGGCAGCAGGAGAAGTTCCTGGTGGAACTGTTCCTGGGGTGACCTGGGCTGGCCGTTTAGGCAGACAGTGCCCAGCTAGCCTTTGTCACTCCATTCTATAGGTGCTTAGCTACCCAGCTAGCCAGACCCTGGGAGGGCACCCTGTGACTGGCCAGTGCTAGGGACCAAAGAGAGGGTGCCCTTAGTAATCTCGAGTCCCTCCTGCTTCATGTGGGGAGGACTGAGCTGGTTCTATGAGAGACCACACCCCCTTGGTGAAGGTGGGTCTTCACCTCTGGTGGGGCGGGGCAGAGGGAAGGTCAGCTGTGCTCTGCTGGGAGCTACGTGCCAGGGAGGGGGAAATGCACAGAGACAAGGAGCAGAGTCCTGGTTGTCAGAAGGTGGGGAGTGACTGCTTCGTGGGTACAGGGTCCCTGTTGGGGTGCCGAAACATTCTCGGACTAGATAGCAGTGATGGTGCACGGCATAGAGGATGTAGTTCACGCCTCTGAATTGTACATCTTAAAGTGATAAAAGGTTAAATTTTATTGAATCTAAATTTAAACACATTACGTATAAAAGTCATAAAACATAGAAAAGAGAAAAAATGCTGCCCTCACAGGGGAGGCAAAGGGCAGCTCTGGGGTGGAGCTGGCTGGCGCGCACGCTGGCTTCACCACTGGACCTGGTGCCTGGGCCGAGCTGGGGCTGGACGGGCTGTGTCTCAGGCAGTAGTGATCGAGCTGATAGAGAATCGGCTCTGGTTCTGGGGCTGACTGTAACTCTGGCAGTGTTGCCAGATCTGGCGCAAGAGCTGGTGATGGAAATGGCTTTAGCTCTGGAGCTGGGCCAGATGTTGGAGCCAGAGGGGCCTCTAGCTCTGGAGCTGGGCCAGCTAAGCTCTCTAGCTGGTGTCAGGTCCTGCTCTAGCTGCACAGGAGGTGAGAGATCCCCTGGTGGTGCCAGCTCTCCTTCTGCAGCTGGCGCAGAAGCTGACTGTAGCTCCAGAGCTGCTGCTGGAACAGATAATGAGGTTGGTTCCTGCTCCTGAAGGTGGCACCAAATCTCATGGTGAAATGCCTCTAGTTCAAGATCTGCCTTCAGTTTTGTATCTGCTTCTGCAGCTGGATCTAGCTCTTCAGATGTAATGGACTTGGTGCTGGAGCCAATTCTCGATCTCAAGATGGTGCTGAAGCAGGTCACCGACCTGACTGCCTTTCCATGGACCTCCCCAATGAAAGAAAAATCCCACAGTAGGTAATACTAGAGTTGTCTTCAGATTTGTCTGTAGTGTTGGGCCTGATGGTAACTCAGGCAGTCGTGTGAGAACTGTGATGGAGGTAGCTCAGCTCCGGAGTGGAAGCCAGGGGTGCTCTAACCCTGGACTGGTCCAAGTGTGGAGCTGGAAGGGGCTCTCGCTCTGCAGCTGGTTCCAGAGCTAGCTCTAGCTCCACGCTCCTGCAAGATCTTGTGCTAGAGATGGACTAGCTTTGTAGCCCCCACTTACAGGCTGCAGGTGAGATGCTGTCTCACCTGTTAGGCTGTGACCTCCGAGGGATGGTGTCTGGGGTTCACCATCGTATTCCAGGTGCCCACACACAGTGGGAGCAATACACAGCTGCTGAATGAATGAATGAATGAATCCAAGAGTGTGTATTCCAGGTCTCTCATCTGTAAATAACAGCACTCATCTCACAGGGCTGTTGAGAGGATCAGATGACTCATTAAGAGTCTACTATGTACCAGGCACTGATGGAGGGCTGAGTGTACAGCAGTGAAAAAGCACAGTCCCTGCTCGCACGGAGCTGACTGCAGCAGGGGTTAGATGAGGAAATCGGGTCACAGGCACGTGCCCCAGCTCAGCTGGGAGCAACAGGTCCTGCAGGTATCCCTATCCAGCAGCTCAGCACCAATCCAGGTGGGGACTGTGGTGGAGGGGATGTGGGATCCACGGTCAGAGCATCCATGCTGCACATTTTCCCAATGTAGCCATTGCCCTCACTGTCCCCAGTTTTGCCCTCCATAAAACTCGTGTAGGGTATTTGTTCCTAAGTTTCCTCTATGAAGTTGGTCTAGATCCTCTGAGACACACAAGGAAGAACTCCCCACTATATGTCTTCCTGCTGAAATCCCGGAGAGCAGGGTTTGAGTTCTTTAGGGGAACTAGACAATGTTCTGTGAGGAGACTGGTTAGGGTCCCCCTTCTGGTCAGTGGATGAGCTGGGCCAGAAATCCTGGGCTCTGACCCCCAGTAGCCACAGAGACCAGGGCATTAATGACACACAGGTCAAGGCACTTCTCGAGGTGCTTGAGAATGGCAGCCTGACGTCTGAGGGACTGTCCAGTGAGGGTCAGCCCTGCCAGCAGTCAGGACCAGGGGAGATTTTTCCAGATCAGCACTCAAGATCTTCCTCCTTCACTCTGCTTCCTTATTTTCTGCCTCAATTACATTGTATTTTATCGTGTGGATGGTCATCATTCATTTATCCTGTCCCCTACTGGAGGGAACTGAGATGTTTCCAATCTTTTGCTCTTATGAGGCAGGTGCAGTGGATAACATGTACACACATCAAGGGTACAGGTGTTTCTACGGGATGAATTCCCTGAACTGGAATTGCTGAGTCAGAGGGTAAATATATTGGTAATTTTGACAGATATGGCCAAATTGCCTCCATTGGAAAGAAACTTGAATTCCCATCAACAATGAATAAAAGTTCCTATTTCTACACAGCCCTTTCTAACTTACGGATTTGATCATTTTGTCGTATTATGAAAAAGACAGGGCATGTTTTCATCTGTTTTAAGGCCATACTTTTTTTTGCAAAATGTCTGCTTTTGCACATTTTTTTCTGTATGACTGCTTTTTTTTCTTAATTTCTAAGAGCTCTTTATATAAGGGGATCGAGCCACTTTGCCTGTGACATGAGGTACAAATATTTGTTCCAACTTTTTTTTTAATGTATTTTTATTTTTGGCTGCGTTGGATCTTTGTTGCTGTGCGTGGGCTTCCTCTAGTTGCAGCGAGCAGGGGCTACTCTTCGTTGCAGCGTGTGAGCTTCTCACTGCAGTGGCTTCTCATTGCAGAGCACGGGCTCTAGGCACGCGGGCTTCAGTAGTTGTGGCTCATGGGCTCTAGAGCACAGGCTCAATAGTTGTGACACATGGGCTTACTTACTCCGTGGCATGTGAGATCTTCCCAGACCAGGGCTCGAACCCATGTCGCCTGCATTGGCAGGCGGATTCTTAACCACTGCGCCACCTGGGAAGTCCCTGTTCCAACTTCTTGTTTCTAATTTATGTCTTTTCCTCTCGTGTATTGTTAAGATGCCAGTTCTTTCCCATTTATCTATTCATCCAACACAACCATATAAAATGCCTCAGCAGATAACTCCCTAGGGAAAGTGATGCGCTAGTAGAATGTAAAAACCAGAGGGGGGGTGCTTCCCTGGTGGCGCAGTGGTTGAGAGTCTGCTTGCCGATGCAGGGGACGTGGGTTCGTGCCCCGGTCCGGGAAGATCCCACATGCCACGGAGCGGCTGGGCCCGTGAGCCATGGCCGCTGAGCCTGCGCATCTGGAGCCTGTGCTCCGCAACAGGAGAGGCCACAACAGTGAGAGGCCCGCGTACCGCAAAAAAAAAAAAAAAGAAACAAACAAAAAACCAGAGGGGTCCAGCTCTAAGATGAATTATTTGAGAGAAACTCTTACATCTACGTGTGCCATGGAGAGCCGCCTACCAGGCTTTATCTTGGACATTGAACATTTCTATTCGGCTTTAGCACAAATGTGCATTCAGCAAATATAGGGCCAATTAGTAAACTTTCATCTTAAATCTCAATAATATCCATAAATTCTCTATCTTACTTTAAAAAATCCATTTCTGTCCCAGTTCTCGGTGTTTCCTAAGCAAACCTCAATGTCCTGGTCTGGTAAACTACAGTGACTATATCACAAGAATCACTCAAGGTCTGTCCCCTCTCCGAGGCATTTCTCACACCTGCAGCCACTGTGAGAATCAAAGCATAAAATATTCCCTCTATGCCATTCCTCTTCCGCCTCTAAAACAGTCACCTTATTACAAGACAAACATTTTAAATTGAATGCTTCTCCTTTGTCTAGGAAGGTCAAGGCATTAAATTAAAGGTGTGCACTTGTGGCCACGCTGCTGGCTGGACCAATATGCATTCCTTCTTCTTGTGACCAGCATCCACCATCTTTTCCATCCAAGGATGTCCTCCCCAGTTTACCCTGGGGTAGGTTTTAAGGGGTTGCCACAATATCCTTGGGTTTGGTCGGGGTTGGGGGCTTTACAGCCCTTAGTACTTTAAGCATAGTTGTTCCTGGCCTGGTAGTTCCAACATCCTTGCCGTGTCTGGGTCTGATGCCTGCTCTGCCTCTTCAAACTGTGTTTTTCATTTTCGTATGTCCTGTAATGTTTCTTGCTGGCTGGACGTGATGCACTCTGGGTAAAAGGAAATGCTGTGACAGGCCTTTAGTGCCTGCCGTGTGGTGAGGGGTCAGGAGAGGAGCAGACTTCTAAAGTCTGTGATCAGGTCCCACTCTTTCAGGGACCCTTTGCCTCCAGAGGATGAACTTTCCTTTGCTCCCCAGGTGGGACAGGATGGCTAGCGTTGGTTGTTTCCCTTCTCCCACGAGGAATCCAGAGGGGTTGTTGTTGGGTGTTTCCCTTCCTCCGCTGGGAAGGCAGGAGCTGCTGGAGGTGGGTGTTTCCCTCCCCCAGTCAGGGAGGCTCTCACTAAGCCCCAGTCAGGGAGGCTCTTGTTAAATAGTTTGTCCCGAGGGCAGACCTTGTTAGGAAGAATGGAACGCTAGGGTGTTTTCCAAAATTGTTCCTCCTCCCCTTCCCCCACCAAACCACAATAAAGGCTCCCACTTGGATTTCTCCTCTCTCTGCCCATCCCGCCTCAGTGCTCCCCCGTGGGGCCCTGTATGGCATTGGAGCCTCCCGTGTTGAGGGCACTCTGTAATAAGATCATCTTCCTTCATGACATTCTTATGTCTGTGTGGATTGCTACACCTGATAAAACAAATCCTAGGTATTGTTAAAACACCATGTGATTTACTTTGACTAATAAAATATTAACAAACTTTCTTTAAAGCAGAGGCTTTAAAATGTACGTGCACTGGACCTCGGTCATTCTTGTTACTGGAAACTCTGAGACCATCATGTGAAGAACCCTGAGCTAGCTTCCTGCAGAATGAGAGGCCACATGGATAGAGAGGCACTGCCCTCCCATCTGAGCCCAAATCTCAGCTGACTTGCTGGTTGAAACAGCTTCATGCATGAGCCAAGCCGAGAGCAGCAGAAGAACCAACCAGTCAGCCAACCCACTGCTTTAACAACTGGGAGTTGTTTTGGAATTGTTTGTTACACAGCAAAAGCTAACTGATACAAGACCAAATTGATTTAAGAATACACATGCAGGGCTTCCCTGGTGGCGCAGTGGTTGAGAGTCCACCTGCCGATGCAGGGGACATGGGTTTGTGCCCCGGTCCGGGAAGATCCCACATGCCGCGGAGCGGCTGGGTCCGTGAGCCATGCGTGCTGAGTCTGCGCGTCCGGAGCCTGCGCTCCGTAACGGGAGAGGCCACAACAGTGAGAGGCCCGCGTACCACAAAAAAAAAAAAAGAAAAGAATACACATGCAAAAATTAAACAATACCAAATCACACCCAAATTCTAAAATATACATCATAAAATGAATCCAGTAATGTGATGTTATTTTTCCCTAAATGTTACCATCATTCAAGTCACATTCTGAAACCTGACATTTTCACTCTACAAAGAGTGTGGATGATCATGTTTGTATATGTAGATTTATTCCATTCTTCTTTTAAAAAACTAACACATGGTATTTCAATGTATGGATAAATTATTTAATTGCCCCCCTAATTTGACATTATTTACAGTTTTGTGCTGTTACAAGTAATCTCTATCTCATTGAGCAATATGGAATGTTTGTCTCATTTCTAATACATGTTGAAAAATATGTCCTCTCAGTTCTCCATTAATCTACTGATTTGACTGTAATAGATATAAATGTAGATTGTGTAAATAGAATACAAAAAATACATTTTTACAAGTAGAATATGTAAAAAGACCATGGAAAGGCAGGCATGTGGGTGCTCTCTGCTCCTCCCACAGTTCCAGCATCAGCTCACGAATTAGAGGTGGCTCCAACTCCAGTTCCTGTCCATTCACAGGAGACAGGTGCAAGGGCAGAATGAGTGCAGAAGTAAAGGCAGCTCCAGAGCCTGAGGAATGTCCACCTGCAGTTGAAGTGTCACCTCCACCAGCAGCTCCAGAGCTGCAGCCAACACCAACATCAGTTGCACCAGCAGCTCTGGAGTGAGGACCAGCATCTGAAGCAGCTCCTGCAGGGAGACCAGGAGACAGTTCCCAGCGCCCCCGCAGGGAGACCAGGACATACAGCTCCCAGCGCCCCCGCAGGGAGACCAGGAGACACAGCTCCCGGCGCCCCTGCAGGGAAACCAGGAGACAGCTCTCGGCGCCCCCGCAGGGAGATCAGGAGACAGCTCCCAGCACCTCCGCAGGGAGACCAGGAGACACAGCTCCCAGCGCCCCCGCAGGGAGACCAGGAGACACAGCTCCCAGCACCCCCGCAGGGAGACCAGGACACACAGCTCCCAGTGCCCCCGCAGGAAGACCAGGAGACAGCTCCCAGCGCCCCCACAGGGAGACCAGGAGACACAGCTCCCAGCGCCCCCGCAGGGAGACCAGGAGACACAGCTCCCAGTGCCCCCGCAGGAAGACCAGGAGACACAGCTCCCGGTGCCCCCGCAGGGAGAATCATCACCTGCTCCTCGTGGAAGCCTGAAGCCAGCGCAGGAACCACCACTCCTGAGGGAGAGCCGACACCTGCACCTGCTCCTGCAGGCAACCCAGAGCAGATGAGGACTCACCATCCTTGTGGGGAGATCCCACTCCGGACCCACCCTTCATGCCAGTTTTCCAGCCACACCTTCAGCTTGCTACCCCACTAGGACTTTCCTTCCCCTCCCCTGCTACTGTGTCTGGTTATTTTTTAATTTTATTTTTTGTTTTACATTTTTACGGCATCTTATATTTCAGGTTTTTAAGTAAATACAATTTAAGGTTTTGATCTTTTAAATGTTACAGTTCATGAGCGTTAAGTACATTCACCGTGCTGTGCAACCGTCACCACTATTTAGTTGCAGAATATTTCATTCTCCTAAAGGAAACCCCGACCGAAAGCACTCACTCCCCATTCCTCCCTCCCCCAGCCCAGTGCAGCCCCTAATCTGCATTCCTTCTCTGTTCTTTTACTATTATGGATTTTATTAAATAAATGGAACCACAGGCTAGGTAGCTTTTTGTGTCTGCACACATATTTTGAGAGGTTGTATTTAATTTTTGTATTCTGTGTGTTAGACAGTATTTTTGTTGTATGAAAGGGAAATCCCTGATGGATTAAAGGTTAGATGTATAAAATGAAGCCCTTTAGTAAATACATGCATAATGTCAGGGTAGAGACCCTGTTCTAAGTGTGACACCAAAGCCAGAAAACAGACAGGAAATGCTTGGCTCTTCCTGTGGCCAAAATAGAAACAAGAAAATGTAGAAAGCTGGAAAAACAAACCACAAACTGGAACAGCATTCCTCAGAACCCAAAGCCAGAAAAAAGTTAACCTTCCAGTGGCCCAAAAAATGCTCAGAAATCAATTTTTTGTTTTATTGTTTTATTTATTTACTTACTTATTTTTGGCTGTGTTGGGTCTTCATTGCTGCGTGCAGGCTTTCCCTAGTTGTGGCGAGCGGGGGCTACTCTTCCTTGTGGAGCACGGGATCTAGGCACACGGGCCTCAGTAGTTGTGGGACACGGGCTCAGTAGTTGTGGCTCATAGGCCCTAGAGCAGAGGCTCAGGAGTTGTGGCCCACGGGCTTAGTTGCTCCATGGAACATGGGATCTTCCCAGACCAGGGCTTGAACCCGTGTCCCCTGCATTGGCAGGCGGATTCTTAACCACTGCGCCACAGGGAAGCCCCAATCAATGTTTTCTAAACTGACAAAGAACAAACACATGCAATTCCAATGAGAGGAGATACACATGGTCAGTATATGTCAGAGATGCTTTACCTCCCAATGAAGACACACGCAAATGTGTGTCACAGCCATTTGTACCGATGGGTTCCCCCAGAGCACCCTCTCTCCCAGTGGGTGTGACCACTGCAAAGCTGGCCCTGCCCTCCAGCCACCAGGCCCCAACACAGACTCCAGCACCAGCGACAGCTCCCCTTCCAGGTGCTGTGACCAGCTCAGGTGGGGCCCTGACCTCGGCAGTGGGGACACCAGCCTGAAGTGGGGAGATGAGCTTTACCCAGAAAGAAGGGGCCTTCCCAGTGCTCCCTGACAGCCCTTCCCAGCCCTTCCCTTCTTGGGGCCAGTGTTCCTCACTCCACACCCTCAGAAAGGCCAAGAAGCCCAGGAGCTGGATGCTGGCTCAGGGAGCTCTGCAGGGTCAGAGAGTCTGCAGATCGCGCCACACCCCACAGTCAAGGAAGTTGACCTCCCCGAGGTCCCCAAAGATCTCTGGCATCGGCTCGGCCTCCAGCAGCACCTCGTCTTCAGCATCAGGAAGCCCGTGGAGCCTCGGGCACACGCGGGCTGTGTCTCAGGATCTGCAACATAGACCATCACTGTCTCGCTCCATCCAGCAGGTGGACGATGCTACCGCCCACATGTCAGCCTGGACATGAGAACAGCGACACGCACAAGAGCTCCATGCTGAGCTGGGTGGGCGGGCGTCCCCTTGGTCCCCTTGGTCCCTCACTCACGGCCTCTGGGTACAGAACCCTCCTGAACGGCTACTTGGACAAGAGGCCGTCTGCGGACCCTCCAGGCCGCGTGCCCAGCCCTGGGAGGAGGCAGATGACCCCACGGCCCCACTGTGTGCAGGAGGAAACTGAGGCAGCCTCCTCACTCCTGGTCCCCCCGGGCTCAGTGAGGGTGAAGAGCAATGATTCTGAGCCCCCGTTCGCGGCTGGACTTGGTCACTCAGAGCTGAGTGACCTTCAGTGCTGGGGCCGCTGCTCCCCTACAAAGTGGGGCGAAATCACTGAGTGCCCAGAGGGCTCCCTAATAACAGTAAGTGCCCCCAACACTCGCCCATCGGGGTAGTGGGCCCCCGCCAGCCCCTCCTCCTCCAGCCAGGACCGCAGCCAGTGACAGGCTGGACCTTGTGTCCTGAGGTCCTCTGATGCCTCCAGTTCCCTCTGCCCTGTTTATGGGCCGAGCTGGACCCTGGGATGGAATCTGGGGACCAGGAGAGCGGGTGGGGGTATATTCAGTAACCCTCGTGTCCCCAGATGTCCAACCACCTAGCCGTGTGTCCCGAAGCCCACTTATCTGGATGTGGTGGTCCAAGGGCTGAGGACACGGGGGTCATAGAGCAGCTGGTAGGGTTTGGGACACGGGCGCCCGCCACGTGGGAAGCCGTTGGTGCTGCGCCTGCGCGCTGTGGGGCCGGGTCATGTGCTCGCGCGGTCTGGGGGCCTGTGTGCGCGCCCCGCAGGGAACGTGAGGTCAGACCGCCCCGCAGGAGGGAGGCATCTGTGGCCTCAAGTTCATCCTCGCCCCAATCATCCAGGGCGGAGAGCCTGGACCATCACCGGGCTGGGCTGGACTGATCCCGTTTCATACCCAACTCCTCATATTACCAAAACGCAAGTCCGTGTGCCCGACGCACGGTGAGGCCAAACAATACCAAAACGCCAGAATTTGGAACAGAGAAAGGTTTATTGCAGGGCCATGCAAGGCGACGGGTGGCTCATGCCTTAAAAACCCCAAACTCCCTGAAAGCTGTCAGCAAAGCCCTTTAATAGGAAAGGTGAGGGAGCAGCCTGCTTAGTTGCTGCAGACTTCTTGGTGTCAGATCCCTTGTTCTTGAGGTCAGGTCCAAGTCAGGTAATGATGCTCCTATAAATCTCCACCAAACAAATGTTACTCTCAGAAAAGGGAAGGTCCCAGGGCGCAACTTTCACTCTTTGAGGTCCAGGCCCGGCTGAGAGAAGGGGGTCCCTGCGGGGTGGGAGGATACCCTGCCCCAGAGCGTTCGTCCAGCACCCAGTCTGGGTCCTCCCGCCAGTGCCCAGGCCCGGCTGAAGAGGCAGATCTCAGTTGGCGGCTCCCTCAGGGCCGGGTCCCCAGACCCCGCCCAGCTGTCACCGCTGAGGGAGCCAGGCACCCAGGACCCAACTGGCCCTCAGGCTCCTCAGGCCGCTTAAACGGTGGGGGCCGGGTCCCCCAGACTGTGTCCCATGCAAACTGCCTCTGCCATTAGGTCGCAGAGGCAGGGATGGGGGAGAGGGTCCCTGCCGCCTCAGGGCCTGGGACCCCCCAGTGGGCGACCTTGGCGAGGGCTCTGGAGCCCTGCAGGACGCACCCCCAGCCTGTTCGCTGGGCCCCCCAGCTGACCTGCCAGCCCAGGGCCGCGTGAGCTGGAGGGCCCCGGGGAGGAGGCCGGGATCTGTTTCTTACCTCACTCTCCACCTGACGACCACCGCTCCCCCGACCATTGGCTCAGTGCCCCGCTAAGTGTCGCTCCTTGACAGTTGCTTGCTTGGGGGCGGGGCCACTGCGGCGCTAACCAATGGCTGAGCAGGACCTTTAACCCCGCTTTAACCGGCGTTCGTGGTCTCCCGGTAACCGTTGCCTGGTAACGGGGTGGGTAGCTGTGCACAGCGATGGCGGAGTGCTAAGGGCTGCGCATTGCAGCGCTCTGTTACACTCATGGGACAGTGGGAAACTGAGGCCGGGAGAGGCAGGACCGTTCCGGGACCCAGGAGGTGGGCAGAGTCCACAGGAGCAGGGAGGGTTCCCGCCTCCCCGGCCAGCCTCAATCTCCCATGGGGTTTGCACTGGGATGAGAGGCCCTCAGATCCTGGAGGACCACTGCCCACCCCTCCCACGTGGGGCCCATTCCTCTGGGCCTCCCCACAATAGCGTGCGCGCGCGCGCACACACACACACACACACACACACACACACACACACACACACACATACTCTGACTGCCCTGCCGGGGATCAGAAGGGGAGTACATACAGGGGAGGTGAGGGGGTGAGAAGAAGGAGGTTGGGGGCAGCTCTGCCACGGGGCAGGGGTATCCAGTATCCTAGCAACATGCCCGGGCCTATAGCATGGGAAGGGGAGAGATGCCAGGGCAGGGGGTCCCCAGGGTGCCCAAGGGGCCGCCTGGCCTCGCCACCCCTGGAGCTGCCTGGAGAAGACAGGGTCTGGGGCCCTGTGTCCACTACTATGGGCACCGTGAAGTACGACGAGACCCCCTCCCTACTGTGGAAGGGCTGCAGGAGAGGAGGCCTCAGCCTACTTCTCTGTAAAGTGGGTGCACAGACGGGGTGATCCCTAGGGTCCATAAGCTTGCAGAGGCGTCTGCGGGCCTTGGTTCTCCATCCCTGACCCACTCTGCTCCAAGTCCTTGGAAAATGCTTTCTACCCCCTGAGGCCCTTCGGAGCAGGGGACAGACCTGGGGGACAGGGGACCTGGGGTGCAGAAGGTGGCAGAGACTGGACCACTCGTCGGGGACCAGGGACAAGACTCTCCTTGTTGGCGCCTGGGGGTCCGCATTTGGAAGTGGGTGGAGTCACTGCCCTGGTTGGAGTGAGGAGGCCTCCGGAGTGAACTGGACACCAGGACAGTGGAGGGAAGGAGGGGAGCAAGAGGGGCTCTGAGGTCCCTCTCATCCCCCAGGAGCCGGCAGGTCCCGCTCGTTTGCCCCCTCGGCCCTGGTGGAACCACCGCTTTGAGGACCCCCAACAAGTTCTGTGGTTAGTTTTCTGGTCTCCTGTCTGGGGCTGCAGTTCCGAGGCTGACCACCAGGGGGCGGGCTGTGCGCACTCTACTGGATGGAGCAACTGGAGCAGGGAAGGGACACCCGGGGTCATTCTGGGCGTCCCCCTGCCGCGGACCCAACAGGCACCTTTTATTGTTAGCTTCCAGGCCCACAGTGGGAGCTGCTCAGAGGCGGGAGGGGGCTCTGAGACCCTCTATAGATCATTCAGCTGCCGTCCCCCCTGCGCTCACCCTGAGCAGGGGCCCTGTTAGCCCTGGGGCGGTGCTGACATGACGGATGGTCCCTGCCCTGCAGGAGCTCACAGCCTGGAGGGGCAGATGGACAAGAGCAGGAAAGCAAATCCACGTGGGAGAGAAGAGCAAGTGCTCTAGGGAATGAGTCAGGGTCCTGGAAGGAGGGCCAGGAGCCCCTGGGGGTCTAAAAGGCTCCCTGGTGACATTGATGCCGGGACCAGAAAGACAAGAGCAGCCAGCCCTGCACACTCTGTGACAGTGAGCTGGGGTGGGGTGGGGGGGGGCGGAGCTCAAAGGTGCAGAGACTCGGAGGCAGAAGAGAATCTGGCCGGAGAGCAGGCGAGACAGGAGCCAGTGTGGCTGGAGAGAGCTGGGAGGAGAGGAGGTGGGGGGATGGGGGAGGCAGGGCCAGACCCGGGGCCGGAAGGACGTCCCGGTGTCTGTGCCATGCGACAGCATCCCCTAACGTAGCGCGTACAAGGACAAACACTGACCCTCTCAGTGTCTGTGACCAGGAGGCAGGCTCAGCTCAGCTGGGAGCCTCCGCCCCGAGGTCCCCCAGGAGGCTGGGCTGTGGCCTCAGCTGAGGCTCAGTCAGGGAGGGGTCTGTGTCTGAGATCATTCTCGGGTTACTGGCGGGATTCAGTTTGGACGGGGGCTCGGGTCTTTCCTGTCTGTGGGCCGGGACCCAGTGTCGGTTCTTTGCACTGGAGCCTCTTAGGGCAGCTCGTTAATACCTGATTGCTTCTCTAGAACATTGGACCAGAGACAGAGAGACAGAGACAGGGAGAGAGAATGAACACAGGAGGGAGGGAACCAAGCAGAAAGTCACAGACTTTTCATAAACCAGTCTTGGAAACAACCTCCCATCCCTTTTGCCCAATTCTGTTAGTTTGAACCCAGTCCCAAAGCCCATCCACCCTCAGGGGAGGGATGACACAGGCATGTGTGACAGAGGCAGGGACTCTGGGAGCCGTCGTGGGGCGGCCCACCCACAGGCCGAGGTGAGACGCCTGGACCTGAGTTTAAACATGACAGGAGGACCTGGAAGGTTGCTGCTAGAGGGGGATGATGTCAGGGTGTCTTTACTTTCACCCCTCCCGGGGGGTACTGAGAAAGAGATAGGAGGGGAAGCGACTGTCCCTAGACCCCCGGGCAGACGCAGGCCTGTGTGAGGTGTGCTCTGTGCTACACCAGCCCTTCCTGTGGGCCTCCCACTGCCAAGCCTGTGATGAGCCCTGTGTGATCCCAGCCCAGGTGTTCATAGGTGTCTACGCCTGATGACGTTTCTAGGAAGTAGACGTTAGAATGACCCCACTGTGCAGGTGGGGAGACCGGTGAGGCCCTGAGAGGCACACAGCCTGTCCAGGGTCACATCACTGGTGACAAGGGGGAGCCGGGTCTGAACCCAGCTGTGTCCCCAGAGCTGGGGTCCTGGAGGCACCCAGGCCTCCCTGTTGGTGTCACCGTGCAGGGACACAGCATGGGGTGGGGGTGAGCAGTCAGCAGCCCAGAAGGGCCCTTGGGGAGCTCATGTCTGAGCAGGAAGCCCGAGTATGGGGACCCCAGGAAGTGACCTCACTCCCCCGTCGACAGAGCCCCACAGAACTTGGAACCCGGTCACCAGGCACCACGTTCTAGAGAAGCCCCTGGCCAGCTCGCTCGGCCAGAGCCCTGGAATGAGCAGCGTGTCCTCCTGCTGCGTCCTGATGTCCTGAGGCCGTGGTCACAGACGCGTCTGGCCATTTGCCTGGAGGCACCCTTAGGTGACACAGGTAGGCCCAGGGCAGCCCAGTCCCAACCAGGCCGCCTCTGGGGTCCCACCTGGGGAGCTCTGTGTCCCCTCCCCATGTGCACGGAAGGGAGGGTTCGTGTCAAGTTGGCCTGCCCCGATGAGGAGCCAGAAGTCTGGTGGGCCTGTCGTGTTGACCCCCCAGGTCAAGGTGACTGGGTGGGATGTGCGGAGCTGGGGCGGCGCCCTTCTGCCCGAGGTCTATCCCCAGTCCTGGATGTGGGTCTCACTTCGTCCTGGGCAGAGGTGCAGAAACTCTCTGCTCTGAGAGGAGAAGTTCCAGTGGGCGGAGAAACATCAACTGTCCTCGCAGGAGAATCCACGCAGGAGATCAGCTGGGGTCTGTGGTCGTCGGGGACACACACTCCATTTTTCTGATCGAGGGTAAGTCGCCACACCACCATGAAGGGCCAGCACAGACAGGCTGGGAGTGAGGGCCCGGCAGTGGCCTGGGTGGCCACCCACACCAGGTCCTGCAGGAGACCCAGAGCCGGCTCAGGACCCACCACCCCTGCAGGGGGAACCGTCACCTGCACTGACGCCTGTAGGAGACCTGAAGATGGCGGAGACCTACCAGGCCTACGGAGAGAGCCATCACCTGCACCTGTACCTGCTCCTCTAAGTAACCCAGAGCCAGCCTAGGACCGGCCACCCCTGCAGCTCTGGCACTACCCTTAGTGCCGGTTCCCAACCCACTCCCCCACCAGAACTTTCCTTCTCCTCCCCCGTTATTGTCTGAGTTTTTTTTTCCTAATCTGTTTTTTCATTTTACATTTTATCAATATACAGTGTCAGTTTTAGGCTTTAAATTTAAAAGAATAAAATCTAAGCTTTCACCATTTAAAATTTAACGATCTATGAGCACTAAGTACTTTCACAGCTCTGTGCAACCTTCACCACTCTCGAGGTGCAGAATATTTCATCCAAAGGAAACCCTGTACCAAAAGCACTCACTCCCCGTCCCTCCTTCCTCAGACCCTGACAGCCCCTAATCTGGTTTCTCTCTCTCTTTCTTTACCTGTTCTTTTTTTAAAATTTTTATTTTAATTTATTTTTTTTTGCGGTATGCGGGCCTCTCACTGCTGTGGCCTCTCCCGTTGAGGAGCACAGGCTCCGGACGCGCAGGCTCAGCGGCCATGGCTCACGGGCCCAGCGGCTCCACGGCACGTGGGATCTTCCCGGACCGGGGCACAAACCCGCGTCCCCTGCATCGGCAGGCGGACTCTCAACCACTGCGCCACCAGGGAAGCCCTATCATGATTTTTTAAATAGTGAGTATATGATGTTTAAGAAATCTTTGCCTGTCCCAAGATCTTGAAAATATCCTAAGTTATACATTAGTAAGATTATTACTAATAAATTTAAGTTATATATTAGTAAGATTACTGCTTGAAATTTTCACACTTATATGTAAAATCCACCTGGTAGTGGTTTTTGTTTATGCTGTGAGGTAAGAGTAAAGATGAATTTTTCCAATATGGATAACAGGCGGACCCTGGGCCATTTATTATCTATACTTAGAAGTACCCTCTCCCACTGCTCTGAAACACCTTCAACGTAAAATGTCCACATGAGTGACTCTGTGTTGGACTTTATTTAAATGGAATCAAACAATGTACTCTTTCATTGTGGTAAAAAATCATAACATTTAATTTACCATTTTAATTGTAGAGATCAATAGTCTTAAGTGTATTTACACTGTTGTGAAACAAGTCTCCAGAGCATTTAATCTTGCAAACCTGAAACACTGTGCCCTAAACAACACTCCCCCTTCTCCCCTGCCCCGAGCTCCTGGTAACCACCGTTCTAGCTTCCAGTTCCATGAATAAGGCTACTTTATGTAACACCTAGAAGTGGCTTCAAACAGTGTTTGCCTTTTGGGCACTGGGTTATTTCATTTAGCATAATGTCCTCAAGGCTCGTCTATGATGTATGCATATGTCAGGATTTCCTTCCTTTTTAAGGTTGAATAATATTCCATTATATAGATATACCACATTTTCTTTATTCAGTCACGTGTTGGTGGACATCCGGGATGCTTCTACCACTTGGCTGTTGTGAATAGTGCTGCTGTGAACTTGGGTGTGCAAATTACTCTTCCAGACCCTGCTTTCAATTCTTCTGAATATATGCACAGAGGTGGGATTGCTGGATTATATGGTAGCTGCATTTTGAATTTCTTGAGATGCCTCCGCACTGTTTTCCACAGGTGTTCCAACTTCTCCATATCTTTGCCAACATTTTTCTTTCTTTTTAAATTAATTAGCCATCCTAATGAGGGTGAGATTATATCTGCTTGTGTCTTGGGTTTATATCTCTCTAATGATTAGGGATATTGAGCATATTTTCAAATGCTTGTTGGCCATCTGTATGTCATCTTTGGAGAAATGTCTATTCAAGTCCTTTGCCCATTTTTAATAAGGTTGTTTTTGTTATTGCACCGTAGGAGTATTTGTTCCTCCTGGATGTTAACCCATTATTAGATACATGATTTGCAAATATTCTCTCCCACTCTGTGGGTTGCCGTTTCACCTGTTGTGCCCTTTGATGCACAATGGTTTTGACTTTGACGTGGTCCTCTTCGACTATTTCGTTGTTGATGTTGTTTTCTGTGACTTTGCTGTCGTATCCAGGAAATCCTTATCAATCTAATGTCATGAAGCATTTCCCTTCTGTTTTCTTTTGGGAGTTTCACAACTTTTGGACTTTCACTTAGGACTTTAATCCGTTTTGAGTCAATTTTTGTATGGTATACTATAAAGATCCAACTTCATTTTCTGCACGTAGACATCCAGTTTTCCCAGCATCATTTGTTGAAGAGACTGTCCTTTCCCCATTGTGTGCCTTGGTTCCCTTATTGAAGGTCACTTGAACGTATACACAAGGCTTCATCTACGGGACATCTGTGCTACCTTTTAGCCTATTTGCCTTTCTGCCAGTACCACATGGTCTTAATTAATGAAGATCTGTAATGTGTCTTGAAGTCAGGAAGTGTGTATTCTCCTGTGTTGTTCTTTTAAACTTTGTTTTGGCTACTCAGGTTCCCTTGAGCCTGCATATGAATTTTAGATAAATATTTCCATTTCTGAAAAAAAAGTCATGGGGATTGTTATGGGTTGTATTGAATCTGTAGATCATTTTGGTAGTATGAACAATATTGTCTTCCAGTCTGTGCACAGGTGTCTTTCCAATTATGGATCTTTAATTTCTTTCCACAATGTTATGTAATTCTCATTGTACAAGGCTTTCATCTCCTTGGTTGGGTTTATTCCTAAGTATTTTATTCTTTTTGATGCTATTGTAAATGGAATTGTTTTCTTAATTTCTTTTTTGGATCGTTGTTAGTATATAGAAATGTCGCTAATTGTTGTGGGGTGAATTTGTGTCCTACAACTTTGCTGAATTACTTTATTAGTTCTACAGGGTTTTGTTTGGTGGAATCTTTAAGAGTTCCCACATACAAGAGCAGGTTATCTGTGCACAGATATGATTAACTTCTTCCTTTCCAATTTGGATGCCTTTTCTTTTTCTTGCTTAACTGCCCTTGCTGGGACCTTCCAATACTTTGTTCAATAGAAATGGCAAAAGCAGGCATCATTGCCTTGTTCTTGATTTTAGAGGAAAATATTCCAATCTTTCACCGTTCACTATTATGTTAAATGTGGCTTTTTCAGAAATGGTCTTTATTATGTTGAGGTAGTTTCCTTCTATTCCTAGTTTGTTGAGTATTTTTATCATTAAAAGGTATTGACGGCTTCCCTGGTGGCGCAGTGGTTGAGAGTCCGCCTGCCGACGCAGGGGACGCGGGTTCGTGCCCCGGTCCGGAAAGATCCCACATGCCGCGGAGCGGCTGGGCCCGTGAGCCATGGCCGCTGAGCCTGCGCGTCCGGAGCCTGTGCTCCGCAACGGGAGAGGCCACAACAGTGAGAGGCCCGCGTACCGCAAAAAAAAAAAAAAAAAGGTATTGAATCTTGTCAAATCCCTTTTCCACATCAGTTGAGGTGATCATTTGGATTGTGTCCATCTGTGAACGAGCTGCAGTGTACTGATTATTTTTTGTATTCTCAGCCATCCTCACAATGTACTCTTTTATGTCTGGCTTCCATCAACATGCTTGTAAGATTCATAAATGTCTGGATGCCTGAGTTGGAGATGGACTCCGCACTCTTCTGTTGTTCTGTCGTCTGTCCTCACACCACTGCCTCACTGCCTTCATTACTGTACCCGAACACAAGTCTGGCTGTCTGGTGGCATAACTGTGTTCTTCTTCAAGATTATCCTGAGTACTCTTGCTCCTTTGTATTCCGTATAAATTGTGAGATCACCTCATCGGTTTCCACAAAGAGATAACTGCTGAGCTATTTCGTAGAAATTGTATTTCTAGTGATCAAACTGGGGAGAACTGACAACTTAACCATACACAGTCTGCGGGGAGACGCCGTAACTTTAGAAAAAGGTCGTGATAACCCACATGTCAGGCAAAGGGGCTAACAATCCCCGCATCTAAAGAGTTTCATGAAGTCGATAAAAAAAAGAGCAACGAATGTTGAAAAGTGGGCAAGAAACATTACCGGACACAGTGTTAAACACGTGAAAATGTCCTCAGTCTTAGTCATGATATGGCAAAATTTCAAATCTAAATGTTCGAAAATACATCCTGAAGCTGTGTAGAATGGGAAGTTGACTCATTGCTGGTGGGCGTATAAGTTACCTTCCAATGGAGGCAGTTTGGTCACGTCTGTCAGAATTACAAATGCATTTACCCTCTGACTCAGCAATTCCAGTGCAGGGAGTTCATCCCGTAGAAGCACCTCTACACTTGCCATGTGTACACGTTATTCACTGCACCTTCCTCACAGGAGCAAAAGATTGGAAATGTCCCAGTTCCCTCCAGTAGGAGAGGGGATAAATAACGAACATGCACACGATGAAATACGATGTAGCTGGGGAAGAAAGTAGGAAGAAGAGTGAGGGGAGGAAGATCTTTAAGGAGCCATTTGGAGGGATGTCCCTCTGGTTCGGAGTGCAGGCGGCACTGACCCTCACTGGACAGTCCCTCAGACTCTGAGCTGCCTTTTTCAAGTACCTTGAGGAGTACACCTTGACCTGTGTGTCATCAATGCCCTGATCTTTATGTCCACTGGGGGTCAGAGCTGAAAGCTTCTGGCCCAGCTCTGCCACTGACCAAAAGGGGACCTCTAACCAGTCCCCTATAATAACATTGTCTAGTGCCCCTGGAAAACTCAACCCCCAGCCCTACGGGATTCCAGCAAGAAGACAGATAATGGGGAGTTCTTCCTTGTGCGTCTCAGAGGGTTAGGATCAACTTCATGGAGGAACCTAGGGACAAAGATATTCACAAGCCCATTTATGGATGGAAAAACTGGGGACAGTGAAGGGAGCAGTACATGAGCAGCATGGATGCTCAGACCAAGGATCTCACATCCCCTCCGCCACAGTCCCTACCCAGGTTGGTCCTGAGCTGCTGGACAGGGACGCCTACAGAACCTGCTGCTCCCAACTGAGCTGGGACACTTGACCCGAATTCCTCATCTAACCCCTGCTCCAGTCAGCTCCGTGCTTGTTCAGTTCTGTATTATCAGGCCTCCAGGAGAATGCCTGGTGTATAGTAGGCGCTTAAAGCTTTAATGATGCAATGTAATCCTTCCAACAGCACTGCGAGGTAGATGAGGACACTGAGGCATAAAGATGTCTTGTGTTCATTTACTCTTGCATGCATTCGGCACCTGTGCACTGCTCCCTGCTGTGTGCAGGCACCTGGAATATCATAGTATTTTATATCCTAGACACCATCCTGCCCTCGGAGCTCACAGCATAACAGGTGGGACAGCATCTCACCCACAGCAACTAAAAGGGGGGCTACAAAGCTAGAGCATCTCTAGCACAAGATCTTGCACCAGCTGTGGAGCTAGAGCTAGCTCTGGTATCAGCTGCAGAGCTAGAGCCACTTAAGCACTAGAACTTGCACCCTCTGTACACCGGTGCCCGCTCTGGTACCAACTATTGAGCTAGAGCTTGTGCCAGCTCCAGACTAGAGCAACATCCAGCTCAAACACTTGGACCAGCTCCAGAATAAGAGTGAGCTCTGGTTTTAACTCCAGAGCTAAGGCCATCTCCATCACCCAGTCTCCCACCAATTCTGGCACCATTGCCAGAGTTAGAGCCATCCCCAGTATTAGAGCCAATTCTAGAAGCAGCTCTAGCGCTACTGTGAAAGGCTGTGAGATATTTCTTCCTTTGGGAGGTCACATGGAAAGGCAGTCAGGTTGGTCATCTTTTCTCTTCCTGTTCCTTCAGTGCCATCTCAAAATCTAGAGCTGATCTGGCTCCAGCACCAGGCCTATTACAATCTGAGATCTAGATCCAGCTGCAGAAACAGCTACGGAACTAAAAGCAGCTCTAGAGCCAGAGTCATTTGTGTCATTGTCTGTAGCGCCACCTTCAGCAGCAGCCCTGGAGCCGGCACCTACTGCACAGTCGTTAGAGCAGCAACTTGGAGCTACGGCCAGCTTGTGCACCAGGTCCAGGAGGAGAGCTAGTGCCATCGCAGGACTGCTTGCCACCTGTGTAACTAAAGCTAGGTCTGATACATGCAGCAAAGCTAGTGTCACCTCGACCTACAAAGCTAGAGCTACTGAAAGCACCACAGTGCGCACCAACTGTGGACTAATGTCAGCTCTGCCACCAGCTACAGAACTAAAGCCCCTTCCACCCAAACACTTGGACTCGCCCCGTAGTGGAAGCCTTTACAGTTTCTGGTTCTTGCACCAAATCTGGAAACGGTGCCAGAGAGTAGAGTCAGCTCAGAACTAGAGCCAATTCTAGAAGCAGCTCCAGCACCACGACCCGAGGCAGAGCCTGCTCCAACCCCAGCTGGGGCACAGCTCCTGGGCCAGGTCCACAGCCAGAGCCGGCAGCATCTCCAACCCCAGCTGAAGCACCAGCTCCAGTGCCAGCGCCACCTCTGCAACACCTTCAACACCAGCAACACCAGCTCCGGCAGCAGAGCTCACTCACCTCGCCCACGAAGGCAATTTTTTCTTACTTTTCTCTTTTATGTGATCTTTGGGGTTTTTTTTTATATTTCATGTTAAAATTCAATTAAAATTAGCCTTGTTATTATTTTAAATCGTACAATTCAGCAGCATTAACCGTTCTGTGCACCATCACCCTCTCGTTCCAGACATTTTCATCACCCCAATGGGAACCCTGTACCCATCAGGCAGTCACGGCCCAAGCCCCACTCTCTCAACCCCTGACAGCCACTAATCTGCTTCCTGTCTCTGTGCGTTTCCCTCTCCCTGCCCTGCAGCCCCCTCCTGAGTTCAACTGCCCCTCCCATAACCCTCCCCAACAGAGGTGAAGACCCTTGGGAATGCCAACACGTTCTATGCTATGCGCTCTACCATTGACTCCGACTGTGTCCTGACAAAGACGACCTCCAGCAAAGGGGTGAAGGTCAGGCTTGGAGCCAACTCAACCCTCCTCCACCTGAAGCAGAAGGGACTCGAGATTGCAAAGGGCGTCTTCTAATTGGTCCTTAGCACTGGCCAGTCACATGGCTGCCCTCCCCAGCAACTGTCGGGCTAGATAACTAACCACTTACCAACTGGAGTGACAAAGGTCAGGTGGATACCTTCCCACTGACCTGCCAGTCCCGGTCACCCCCCAGGCCCAGTTTCACCCTGAACTTCTCCTGCTGCCGGCAGGCTGGCATGACCTCCAGTAGACCACATGTGGCCTCAGGTGCCTCCTGATCTCCGGGATCCAAAGGACGAGCTGACTTTGCCAAGGAGCGCTACCCATGGGCACTGAGCCCCGTGCACCCCCCAGGCACTGCCCGCTGTGCACTTTCCTCACAAGTTCCTAGTACGGGTCGCTGCCACTTGTGACCACGAGTCCCACAGAGCACCCACTCACCCTGTGGATCTAGCCACTGCAAAGCCGGCCCCGCCACCCAGTCACCAGGTCCCCAGCCCAGAGTTCAGAACCAGGGACAGCTCCCGCCCAGCGACCTCTGCAGCAGGGCCTTTGCCCATGTGCTCACTGCACACTCGGCTAGCTCCTCCAAATTCAAAGCGGAGGAGATAATATGAGCTTTGACACAGAGTCCCCTGATGCCCAGGAAAAGAAGATCACTGCCCCTCCCCTTCTCCCTGACAGCCCTTCCCAGCCCCTCCGTTCCTGGTACCAGAGTTCCCCACTCTACACTCACAAAAGGGGCCAGGAAGCCCCAGCTCCTGAACAGAGCTTCTAGAAGCTCATGAGCTGCTCGCTAGCCTGGGGTGCCCTGCAGGGTCCAGAGAATCGGCTGACCATGCTTCCCACCACAATTACAGAAAAGACCTGGTATCGGCTTGGTCCCCGGCATCACCTCCCGCTTTTGAGCCTCAACCACACACCCACAAACTCTCTGTCTCAGGGGTCTGCAACCACAGGTCCTCACTGCAGCTCTCCATCCAGCACGTGGGCAACACTGCATCACCCACATCAGCCTGCACATGGACAATGGCAACATGTACTAGAGCATCCTTGCGAGCTTGGCAACGCCCAGCCTGCGGGCGTTGAAGAGGATACAGACCTCTTCCGAATGGCTGCTTTGACAATGAGCCCAACTGGGCCTTCCTGGCAGCATGCCCATCCCTGAGAGAGGGGATGCCATAGCCCCACATAGTACACAGGAGCAAACTGAGGCAGGCCTCATCTAGAACCAGGACCAGCTCCAACAACAACTGCAAGAGTCAGAGGCAATGCCAGGTTCAGAGGACGAACCACTGGCTCTAGCATGAGCCCCAGTGTTAAAGCCCAGGCTGGCACCAGCTCTTGAAGCAGCTCCAGAGCTACAGCAGCTCTGGCACCACCGCCAGGGGTAGAGACAGCTCCAGCATCCACTCTAGCACCGAAACTAGATGTAGAAAAACCTCTGTACCAGTCTGAACACAAACTACAGAGATAGAGGCAGTTTTATTATGAACTCCTGTGAAAACTCCAGCGATAGTTCTAGCACCAGACCTAGAAATAGAACCAGCTCAAATCAGAGTCTGCTCCAGAGCCAGCTCTAGCACTAGTTCCATGCTAGAGCCTGTGTAAGCCCCAGAGCCAACAGCGGCTGTAACAGCAGCTCTAGTTCCAACACCAAAGCTAGGAGTAGCTCAGGCACCAGCATTACCAGCATCCAGAGATAGGGACTGCTCCATCACCAGCTCTGGTGTCAGCTCCATTGCCAGCTCTAGAGCCGGAACCTGCTCCAACAGCAATTCCAGAGGTAGCACGAGTATAAGTCTCAGAACTAAAACCAGCTCCAGGTCCAGCTCTCGCACCACCTCCTGCCCTAGAGCCAGCCCTGGAACCCATTGCAGAGCTACGGCTGGTGCAGTCTACACAGCAAGAGTCAACACTAGCACCAGCTCTGGAGCTTCAGCCTGTGCCAGTCACCGACCCACAGTGACAGTAAGCTCTGTACCCACCTCCAGTAACGGCTCATAAAATACAGCCAGTGCCACCTCCAGAACCAGAGTCTTCCTGTCCTCACCTGTGAGGGCATCCTTTTCCTGCTTTTCTGTCTTTTTTTTCTTTTCATATACTGTATGGTTACCTGTATTTTGTGTGTTAACTTTCATATAAAAGTTCATATTACATGTACCCCTACGTTCACGGCAGCACTGTTCACAGTAGCCAAGACATGGAAACAACCTAAATGTCCATCGACAGAGGAATGGATAAAGAAGATGTGGTACATGTATACAATGGAATATTACTCAGCCATAAGAAAAGAATGAAATCATGCCATTTGCAGCAACATGGATGGACCTAGAGATTGCCTTACTAAGTGAAGTAAGTCGGAAAGAGAAAAACACCATATGGTATCATTTCTACATGGAATCTAAAATACGGCACAAGTTAACTTATCTACAAAACAGAAACAGACTCACAGACACAGAGGAAAGACTTGTGGTTGCCAAGGGGGAGGGGGGAGGGGGAGGATTGGGTTGGGAGTTGGGGCTGAGCAGATGCGAGCTGTTATGTGTAGAATGGATAGACGACAAGGTCCTATTTATAGCACAGGGAACCGTATTCAGTATCCTGGGATAAAGCATAAGGGAAAAGCATAAGTGTATTTACAGCAGAAACTAACACAACACCGTACGTGAACTACACTTCCATAAAAATAAATAAATAAGTTTATCTTTTCAAACATAGTTAGCTGTACGATTCGGTGGCATTAACTACATTTCATTTACTATGCTGTGCACCTTCACCCCTATCTAGTTCCACATTTTCCTCACCCCCAAAAGAAACCCCATACCCATGAAGCATTCCCTGCCTGTTCCCCACTCCCGCTACTCCACGGCAGCCCCGCCCCAGCAATGTATGAGGATTCCAATTTCCCAAAATTCTCTCCAACGTTTGTTATTTTCTGCTTTTCAATTCTAGCTGTCCCAGTGGGTGTGACGCGGTGTCATTGTGGTGTTTGCATTTCCCTCATATCTAGTGATGTTGCGCATCCTTCCATGTGCCTAATGGGCCATTTGTGTATCTTCTTTGGAGAAATGTCTATTATTTTTAATTAAGTTGTGTTTATGCCCTTGAGTATAGGAGTCTTTATATATATTCTGGATACAAGATCTTTATCAGATTTATTATTTTCAAATATTTTAATCCATTATATGGGTTCTCTTTATACGCTCGACATTGTCCTTTCACTCACAAAAGTTTTTCATTTTGATAAAGTCCAACTTAATCTGTTTTTTCTTTTGTCTCTCATACAATTGGTATCATATTAAATATACCATTGCCGAATCCAAGGGTATGAAATTTAGCTCTATGTTTTCTTCTAAGATGCTTTAGTTTTAGGTCTTAAATTTAGGTCATTGATCCATCTGGAGTGAATTTTTTATATGATGCAAGGTAAGGCTCCAGCTTTACTCTACTGCGTGTGGGCATTCAGTTTCCTATCACCATTTGTTGAAGAAACTGTTTCTCTTTCATTGAATGACCTTGATATCCACATTCAAAACCAATTGCTTGGGTTCATTTCTTGATTCTTAATTCTATTTTATTGATATATGTCTTGCCTAGTTGCTTTTGCCAAATTTCCATTACAATATTGAAATGAAAAGCAAACGTGGGCATCACTGACTGACTCCGGTTCTTAGGGAGAAAGCCTTCAATCTTTCTCCGCTGAGTAGAATGTACACGTGAGATTTTCATAAACAGTCTATATCATGTGAAGGAAATGTTTTCTAGTTCCATTTTATTGAGATCACTTATTATAAAAAGGTTTGGGTTCCTTCAAATGCTTGAATGTTTTCTTTACATCAATTGAAATGATCGTGTGTTTTTTCTGATGTGTCGTGTGACACTGATTAATTTAGCTATGTTAAACAGCCCTTTGTTCCAGGGATAAATCATGCTTGGTCATGATGACAGTCCTTTCAATATGCTGACAGGTTTTGTTTGCCAGTATTTTACTGAGGATTTTTGCATCTCTATTCATAATGGATTTTGGCCTGTAGACGTCTTTTCTTGTGATGCCTTTGGAATCAAGTTAATGCTGGCATCACAGTGAATTTAAGTGTTCCTTCCTCCTGTTTTTTTGTTTGCTTGTTTTGTTTTGTCTTTAAGAGTTTGGGAAGAATTGGTGTTATATCTTTAAGTGTTTGAGACAAAACACCAATGAAGGCATCAGGTTCTGGGCTTTTCTTTGTTGGGAAGTTCTTATCACTGCTTCAGTCTACTCACTTATTATAGGTCTACTCAGGTTTTCTATTTCTTCTTGAGTCAGTTTTGGTAGTTTGTGTGTTTCTAGGAATTTTTCCGTCTCATCTAGGTTAAGCGACTTGTTCCATAAAATTGTCCCGTATGTGTCAAATTTTGTAAATCTTTAAAAGAAAGAACTGTTGGTTTCATTGACTATCTCAAGTGCTCCTCTGTTCTGTTTATCTCTGCTCTAAGTTTCATTATTTCCTTTGTTCTGCTAACTTTAGGTTTACTTGGCTCTTCTTTGCCTAGCTAATCAAAGGCGTTTTCTCACCAGCCCCAAACAACAGCCGGTCACAGGGCCTCTCCCCAGGTCTGCATTGTTGGGTAGATAATTACAGACTGGAGTGGACCAGGCTACCAGGCACTCTCCACCCCAACTGGCAGTCCAGGCCACTCCCAGACTACAGTTTCACCCTGAATCTCTCCTGCCCCCATGCTTTGATGCCTGCCCATCGACAGGCTGACCTGGCCTCTCACAGACCACAGCCTTAGGTGTTCTCTGTGCTCTGGGAACAAGAGGACTTGCTGAATTTTGCAAAGGAACACTGCCCACGGGCACAGAGCCCTATCCGCCACCACCAGGCACTGCTTCTGTGCACTTCCCTCACACCTTCCTATGTTTGGGTCACTGGTACCTATGCCCACGGGCACCCAAGAGCATCCATCACCCAGTAGATCTGACAACAGATCTTTCAGTCCAGCCACCAGTCCCCAACATGGAGCCCAGGACCAGCAGAAGCTCCTATTCCAGGTTCTGGCATCAGCTAAGGAGATGCCCTGAACTGAACCGTTGGGACGTTGGGACGTTGTTCACACGCTCAGTGTGCACTCCAGCCCCAGGCAGAGAGGATCAACCTGAGCTTTTCCACGAGTCCCCTGGTGGCCAGGAGAGGATGACTTCCCCACCCCTTCTCCCTGACAGGCCTTCCCAGTTCCCGTGTATCTCAATGCATACCCAAAGGGGACGAAGCCGGGTTGGAGAAGACGCCCCAGTTCCTAGAAGCCCCTGAAGTTGGATGTTTCAATCCGGGCGGACTGTGGCCTCTCACCGTCTACCTGGAGAATAGGCCTCACCAGCCTCGCCGGACTCTGCTCCAGCACGAGAGAGGCACGTCGGCGAAAACCTGGCAAAGTGCTCGATAGTGGGAGCGTCTGCCATCCCCCTCTTCGTTTTGACTACTATTGTCAACCGTGCGCTCTCAGCTAAATCAAAGCTCTCCTTTAAACTAAAGGTGACAAAGCACAAGGGCTCCAATCCTCTTGTCATCGGCAGGCGGACTCTCAACCACTGCGCCACCAGGGAAGCCCTAAACTTTTCTTTCTTGAGAGCAGTTTCAGGTTCATAGAAAAGCTGAGTGGAAAGTACAAAGAGTTCCCATAGAACCTCTTGACTCCACACACAAAACCTCGCCCACTACTGGCATCCTGAACCATAGAATATGATCAATGAACCTACACGGACACATCATTATCACCCAAAGCCCACAGTTTACATCAGGACTCACGCTTGGTGCTGTACCTTCTATGGGCTTTGACAAATGTATAATGACACGTACCCACCATTACAGTATCATACAGAATTGTTTCACTGCCCTAAACGTCCTCTATGCTCTGCCTGTTCATCCCTCCACCTCCCCTTAACCCCTGGCAACCACTGATCTTTCTACTGTCTGCATAGTTTTGCCTTTTCCAGAATGTCGTAAATACCTGGAATCATTCCGTCTGTAGCCTTTTCAGACTGGCTTCCTTCACTTACTGTTATGTACTTAGGGTTCCCCCCTGTCTTTTTCTTAACTTGATAGCTCACTTCCTTTCAGGGCTGAATAATATTCCACTGTGTGCATGAACCAACAGCTATCTGTCCGTTCACCTACTGAAGGTCATCTTAGTTGCTAAGTTCTGGCAATTATAAATAAAGCTGTTATAAACATCCCTGTGTAGGATTTTGTACGGATATAAATTTTCACTTCATTTGGGTGAATACTAAGGAGTATGATTGCTGGGTCATATGGTAAGAGTCTGTTTTTTTGTTTTGTAAAAAACTGCCACACTGTCTTCCAAAGTGGCCGCACCGCTGTGCGTTCCCACCGGCGATGAGTGAGAGCTCCCGTTGCGCCGCAGCCTCACAGCATTTGGTGGTGTCAGCGTCCTGCATTTTGGTCATTCTAATAGGTGTGTTAGTGATATCTAGTTGTTGTTCTTAATTTGCATTTCCCTAACGATATATGATGCTGAGCATCTTTTCATATGCTCATTTGCCATCTGAATCTCTTCTCTGGTGAGCTAGCTGTTATGTCTTTTGCCCATTTTGAATCAGGTTGCTCATTTTGTGATTGCCGAGTTTTAAGAGGATTTTGTTTTGTTTTGTTTTTTGTGTATTCTGGATAACGGTCCTTTATCAGATGTATCTTTTGCAAGTATTTTCTCCCAGTCTATGGCTTCCACAGAGCAGAAATTTTTAATGAAGTCTAGCTTATCAATTACTTCTTTCATGTATCATGCCTTTGAGGTTGTACCTAAAAAGTCATCACCATACCCAAGATCATTTAACTTGTCTACTGTTACTTTCTAGGAGTTTTATAGTTTTGAATTTTACGTTTAGATCTATGATCCATTTTGAGTTAATTCTTGTGTAAGACGTAAGGTCTGTACATCTAGGTTCTTTTTTTGCAAGTGGATGTCCAGTTTTTCCTACACCATTTGTTGAAAAGACTATCTTTCTTCCATTGTATTTCTTTTGCTCCTTTTTCAAAGATTAGTTGACTATATTTTTGCGGGTGTATTTCTTTGCCCTCTACTATATTGATCTATTTGTCTATTCTTTCACCAATACCATGCTGTCTTGATTACTGCAGCCTCACTATAGTCTTGAAGTTGGGTGGTGTCAGTCCTCCAACTGTGTCCTTCTCTTTTAATATTGAGTGGCTATTCTGGGTCTTTTGCCTCTCCACATAAACTTCAGAATCAGTCTGTCAATGTCCAAAAACTAACTTGCTGGGAATGCGCTGAATCTGGGAAGAATTGACATCTTGACAACACTGAGTCTTCTGATCCATGAACACAGAATCTCTATTTATTTAGTTCTTCCTCGGTAACTTTCATCAGAGTTTTGATATATAGATCAAATATACAGTTTGTTAGACTTATACCTAATTACTTCATTTCGGGGGTGCTAACTGCTAACCTAAAGGAATAAGACAGCCAGTTATTTTACCAACAAAAAGAGCTTATTCAGGAGCAGCAAAGACTTGTAATTCAGGACATGTAACTATGGTGAACCACATGCAAGTCTGGTAAAGCAAAGGAGAAGAAGTTTTATGGAGCAGAAGGGCACGTTGGAAAGGGCTACTACAAATAAAAAGTCCAATGGAGTAAACTGGGGTTTGAAGTATAGTGGCCTTTCAGTAGCTGAGTTGTGACGGTCTGACACTGAGCTATTGCCAGGCAAGGAGAAATCCCCTCTTCCCCCTGCTGGCAGTAGTGGTATCGCTTCCTGCCCGAGACGCAAGGTACATCTCTTCCTGTTGGCATCTGTATTGATGTTGAGTGACGTGTGCACGACAGCTCCCTATTCTGGCCTCCCAACTCCATGTTAGTGAGGTTTCCCTTTACAGGCACACCTCCTCTTACTGCACTTCCCTTTATTGAACTTCACAGACGCTGCATTTCTTACAAATTGAAGGTTGGTGGCAACCCTGCATCAAGCACGTCTATTGGCACCATTTCTCCAACAGCATTGGCTTACTTCATGTCTCTGTGTCACATTTTGGTAATTCTCACAATATTTAAAAAACGTTCACTGTTATATTTGTTACGGTTTGTGGTCAGTGATCTTTTACAACTCGCTGAAGGCTCAGAGGGTGGTTAGCATTTTTTAGCAATATTTTAAATTAAGGCTGCACATTTTTTTAGATATAATGCTATTGCACATTTAACAATTGGCTACGGTATAGTGTAAACATAACTTTTACATGCACTGGGAAACTGTTAATTTTCACATAGTGTAAATGGCAATGTATTTTTTTGTTTGTTTTGCTTTGTTGGCCGTGTGGCATGTGGGAATCTTAGTTCCCCAACCAGGGATCGAAACCACGCTCCCTGCCGTGGAAGCACAGTCTTAACCACTCGACAGCCAGGGAAGTCCCAATGGTAATGTATTTTTAATTTCAAAGTCCACTTGTTCACAGGAACACTTGTTAGATAAGAAAGCAATTTGGTTTTTTACAATATTTACGTTGTATCCTGCAACCTTGATACAATCATTTGTTTCAGGTTTTTCTGTCAATTCTTCTGGACGTTTACATAGACGATCATGTCATTTGCAAAGACAGTTTGATTTCTTCCTTCCCAATCTGCATGTATTTTTCTTTTTCTTGTCCTGTCGCATGTGCTAGGACTTCTCTATTATGACACTGAAAAGCAGTGATGAGAAGGGACATTTTTGCCTTGTTCCTGATCTTAGCAGGAAAACTTCTGAGTTTTTCGCTGTTAAGTATGATGCTATCTGTACGTTTGGGGTAAATGTTATTTATCCAGTTGAGGAAGTTTTTCTCTATTCCTAGTTGCTAAGACATATCCAGTGATCAGTCTGGCTTTAAACTACTGGTCTTATTTGTTAAAAAGTACTTTTCTTAATGCAACATAACATGACCTCTCATGAGTGACTTAGGGAAAATCTGGGATTTGTTATCTGGCTGGAGTTTAGCTGACGGTAGTAGAAACTTGGTTAGTACCAGGGGATGGGACCCTGGATATATTGGCACACAGCTGCAAAACAACTTATCTGGAGATGTGGTCACCTGAGACAAATATCTTTTGAAGGCGAGACTTTGAGAGACTAGCTGAACACCACCTTGAGAAATGAGAAAGGCTTGAGAAACTCCAGGACTGCAGGGGGGGGGGGCGGCTCCTTTAACAGTGCTGGGTAGTCAACAGAAAGACAGGGATAGGCTCAAAGTCCTCAATTTTTAGCTTAAGACATGGACTGCGAATCAGGGACTTCCTATTACTCTGCAGAAAAACCTCTCATATGGTTTTCAGCTGCAAGATTGAGTTACCTGAACACCCAAGTTTTAGCTAGCCCATCAGCAAATCCTACCAACAGGCGAATTCACCACCTTACCAGGTCTCTCATGGAAAAGCTGGAGTACTGACCAGCCCTCAGAATTGAAATGGGGATATTTGGGGCAACGTTGGATGCCTCAGGTACCCTGAATACCCAACCTCACCAAGGCTCACTTTGAGAAATCAGTCCCTCCTCCCTCGGCTGACAAGGCTGTGCCTTGCTTGAACTCTTATCTGAGGAAGTTACCTCCAAGGAGAAGCCAGTCTCCTCAAACTCACTCCCATCTCACCTCGTCTCTAGACTGCAAAGTACAGTCGGATCTCAGCAGGTCCCAAGTGGCCAGTTACAAAGTCCAACCCAGAAGCAGCTTTGAACAAGTACCTGCTGCTTTACATTGGAAAAAAATCAGGGAAGCGTGTGGGAGCTGATTCTAGAAGTGCTTGGCCAAGAAAGGCGGGGTGCAGTTTCAGAGGGGGCTCCACCCATAAGCAGGACTCAGAGTGGGCTAGCTAGGGAACTGGAAAGGATCCGATCATTTCCTTTGTTGCTTGAGCAAAACCTGGAGCCCACAGTGGCCCATGCTGAGGTGAGTGAACCTTCCAGAAATCCCTTGGAATGACACAGAGGTAAGAACTCTTTCTTCTACGCTACTCTCTACCAGGAGCGAGGCAGGCTTGTTGGAAGGTCTTAACAATGTTACCTGCTATCCACCCCACAGGTGGTCTGGGGAGGGTACAGAAGACTCATCCTTTGAGGAGGTACTAGAAAAGCACTGTGAACAGAGTAGAGAAGCACCACGGTGGCCCTTCCCTGAAGGCTGGATGGAATGCCACGGGAGATGCAGGGGTAGAACCATGCTCTTGGGCCAGCAGATCCTGGGACCTGAGGGTGGCAGGGAACACCTTACTTCCACAGGCCATGTACGCGAGGTTCCCACAGTTGTCAGGCTAGTGCAATGGACTGGGTGCGCCAACCCACGGGGGGTCTGGAGACAGCTCTCTGCCCTCTGCACCCCGACGCAGGTCTGGTGAACAGAAGCTTCACTTGAGCTACTCAGTTGCATGTAGCCCCTCACTGAATTTCTAACCATGTGTTAGTTCAACTTCTGGAGCCCCTAAGTAGAAAGAAAGGTTGACTGGGAGCCTACTTCCCAGCCTCACCCAAAGGGGCCAGTGGCACAAAACTACCCTGGCCTTGCAGGACTGTTGGAACCCCAGTTCCTGGTGAACCATGGTTCCTGAGCACGTGTCCTGGTTACAGCTATCTCCATCTGATTCACTATGCAACAGGAGGGGGACCTTCTGACTTGGAGACTCTTGCCATTTGGTTCTGAAAATATTTGACATTAGGCCCTTGGAAGTTTTCTCCCATGACTCTGCATTTCATCTTCTGCGCTTGAGGCGCACGGCACCCAAGAGGTGTGCATCGGGCCTCCTAGACTCGTTCTGTAACGTTCTTAACCTCTTCTTCCCTGTTGTCCATATTCCATCGTCCACTACTGCCTCTGGCCATGAGGCGCTTCGGTTGCCACCAAAGTCATGTGCAGCATGTCCTTGCTTCTGTGCATCATCAGCTCCCAGCCCTGGCCAGGGAGGGACACGAGTGGCCAAGCCCAGGGAGGCTGGAGCATTTTCAGTGTTTCAACTTGGATACAGGCTCTGTATCCCACCAGGTGAAGAATTCTCTGTATTTCCTCAGCCTTTCTGCGCTGTATCTCCTATTGTCCAGTGCTGCTTCTAGAAATGGGGTGCTCCTGATGCCACCTGCCACCAAAATGCACCACCTGCTCACCCTGCACACCAGCTACATGAAGCTGGGGACACAGCAGCACTCCAGGCCGGAGGGGCGAGCTTCCTGGACTTCCAGGCTTCAGGGGGAGCACCCAATGATACATCCACCAGGCCTTTTGAGATGCTCCTGCGATTTCCACAGGGGGTTTATACTCTCCCAACTCTGACTGCAACATACGGACAATAATTCGGGAGTAACTGCTGGGTGCAGAGAATGGGACAACAGGATCCTGGAATGATGTGCTAGGTCAAGCAAGATGGCAGGAAATTGTGCTGCATGATGCAATCACTTCCTAAGATGTATAACCAGGAACAGATACACATAAGCACACTTTTAAGGCTACAAAGTGCTTTTGGCACTGCCTTCGCTGTGGCCCACAGATTTTAATGCACAGCACTTTCATTACCTTTCAGTCCTAAACTTTCTCTAACATCCACTAGGGATTACTCTTTGAATCACAGGTAATTTAGAAGTGTGTTTTTAAACTTCCAAACAGGAAATTTTAACAATTACCTCTGAAGTTTTTAAATTGTTCTACGGCCAGATACGATGCCGACGCTTTGAAATATGACTCGCTTTATGGACTAGGAGGTGGTCAGTTTTCACCACTGTTCCACGTGTGCTTGAGGTACATACTGTTTTGTTTTTAAATTTTTGCTGCATCCCGAGGCATGTGGGGTCTTAGTTCCCTGACCAGGGATCAAACCCACACCCCCTGCATTGGAAGCAGAGTCCTAACCACCGGACTACCAGGGAAGTCCCGGTACACACTGTTTTTAGAGGCACTATTCTGTGTCCATCAGATCAAGCTTACAAACGCTCTCGCTGAAACCTTCCCTATGCATCTGATTTTGTCTGCTTGGTGTATCAATTCCTAACGGAGATGTTAAAAATCTCCCACTTTGGTTTGTGAATTGATTTCTCCTTGTAGCGGGGTCAGTTTCTGCTAGACAGATTTGAAGCTGTTCCTGGTGCAGAACTGTTCTACCTTCCAGGTGACCTGCACCCCTTTCATTACGTGGCGACTTTCTTTTCTCTCTACTAGTGCCTTTTACCTTCAAATCTTCATCCTATAATACAGCCACACCAGCTTCCTTTTGGTTACCATCTGTTTCTTAACTGGAGTTTAGTCAAAAGAATTTTATTAACAGTTTTACTGAAATATAATCCACATACCATAAGATTCATTGAGTTTTGTCCCGTGCATTCATCCCGGCTGCCTGCGGGCTTGGACTTAACTGTGCCTCTGACTGTGCACCCTCCATTGGCCTCGCTCGGTTCTAAGTTTTACTCTTTCTCTCCCGCCTCCCCCCAGATCGATAACTGTCCACCCCACTCCGCTGTGCTTCCTGCTAGTTCAGTTTCTACCTTTTACTGGTTACCTTAGGATTTTTAATGTGCACGTCTACCTTAAATTCTAGGTTTCACCCACGTTAGAAATTAACTTCGAATAACTCAATTCCAGGCAGCCGGAGGACGGCCCCGCCGTCTCCCAGTTACCGAGCCCGTCAACTCCACTCCAACGCAGGTTACAGGAGCTGGCTGGTTTTTGTCCTTTTCCAAGTGAGTTTGGGGCAGACACAGCAGTTCCCGCTCCTGTAAACACGGGGGAGGAAGAGGGCGCCAGGGAAGCCCCCCCTCAAGACGCCCCCTCCCTCCTCGCTGCTCCCTCGCCCCCCACCCCGTAACTTTCAGGGAGCGTTCCGGCCTCACAAGAGGAGCCTAGAGCCCCGATTTGGGTCATCCCTCCCCTGGATCCAAAGGCTCTCAAGCACGTGGCGGCGTCCGCTCTCCGCTGGGACCCGGAGCCTGCAGCCACCCAGGTCGGCGTCGGGCATCCGGGCCCTCAGACGAGGCCGGCCCGCTCCAGGTCCTGGGGCAGGATGCGGCCCTTCTTGCGAGCCTTCTCCAGGCGCCGCTCGGCCCTGGCCGCCTTCTTCTTGCGCAGGTTCTGCCGCCGCCTGTCCTGCCGCTGCTGCATCTTCCCCAGCACGTGCGCCGTGCGCTTCTCCCACGCACGCTGCCGCTGCGCCCGCCGCTTCTCCTTGCGCTTCAGGGCCTCCTGCAGCAGGTGCTCGTCGTCGCGGATCTTCACGCCCTCGGCCTTGTACAGCAGGTTGGTCCACTGCATCTTGGCCTCGAGCTCCCGGGCCTGGCCCGCGTCCTGGTCCCGCAGCTCCTCCAGCCGGGCCCGCCGCGCCTGCAGGCGCTCCAACAGCTGCCGGTAGTTCCTGCCCGTCAGCGGCGTCAGGTTCCCCTTCAGCTTCTGCCTCTTCTCCTTCCTACGCTGGGCCTTGCTGCCCGGCTCCTCCTCGCTCACCTCCACCTCGGAGGAAGAGGGCGATGTGAGCTGCGCGCCGCTTCCCGCCCGCCTGGGGCCCACGCACTGCGCCCACCTCCACCTGCCCGACGGCCGCGCAGCGCTCACCTTGTTGAAGAGCAGCCCCGCCTGGACCTGCGCCTCCTCGTGGGGCGCCTCGGGTGGCGGCTTGGCGGCCTCCACCCCCTCGAGGGCCTCGGCCGCCTTCTCCTTTGCTCTCAGTTCCCTCCGCTTCCTCTTCTTCCGGTCGCGCTCCTGCTTCCTCCGGCGTCTTTTCTCCAAAGCAGCTGGAGACAACTCCTTGGCGCTGCCCTGCGGCGCAAGAAGGTGCTCACTCATCAGGTTCTCCCAACCGCGGGGCCCCCAGCCTGGCACATGGAATCAGGGCAGGAAAATGGGCCCGCCACGTGCAGCGTTCCACCCGGAGGTGACCTGGCACCCAAAGTGCACCCAAAACAAGGCCAAGGGGACCCCACGAGAACCGTGCCTTCCGGATCCCAGGCACCTACCATACCGGGGCACTTCCCAAACATGCTGCCTCTAAGTCTCCCCAGTGACCCAATAAGGGACATGTGGTCCTCCATCATTTCAGAGACAAGGACAGGGGGCTTAGCCAAGGCCACCACCCAGATCTTGGCATTGGGTCAGAACACTGCACCTGTGCAGACCACTGCACGATTCTGACCCCTGCGGGGCAGACAACAGTGCTCTGGACCACTGCAGGAAGGCAGGGCCCTCGGGCCTGTCCCAGGACAGTGCAGAAAGAAGCCAGGGGACTGTCCCCACACAGCAGGAGGCTTGGGGGAGGGCCCCAGGAAAACAGGGGGCGGGGGGTGGCGATGCCATCCACGCTGAGGCTGGTTGAGATCCTGGAGCGTCCGTCCCATGCCTGTCACCTTGGGCTGGTCACCTCATCTCAGGCCCTGGCTTACCTCACAGGGCTGTCGTGCATTTAGACGGACAAACGTGCAGGAATTGTCGCCCAGTGTGGGTGTGTTAGCAAAGGCAGCTTTCCCTGAAGGAAGAGGCTGAGCCTCTCTCCAAGGCCGCAGGACAGAAGAGCCTCTCTCCAAGGCCGCAGGACAGAAGAGCCAGAAGCTCAGCGTGGCCAGCAGGAGGGGGACCCTGGGGACCGAGCTCCCCAAGATGACAAGAACTACACCTGACCTCTTGCAAGACAGAGCTGCCGAGGCCCTGGCGGCACCCGCTGCAGGGGCGGGAACAGGGGCTGAGCCCCCCCACGCCTGCCCCGTCAGCCCCATAATAGCTGGCAGAGCTGGGGCTGACCTCAGCAAGCAGCTGAGCGTCTTCTCTCCAGGCAGGGTGCGGGAACCACCACAGGACCCAGAGGTCTCCTCCACCTACCTGGCCCCGCGCCTCCCGGATCTTCTCATGCAGGCGCTGCCGCAGAACGTCCAAGGCAAATAAAGAGCCAGGCTCACTGGCCAGGCCATCTGCAAAGAAGCAGTCAGAAGAACAAAAGGAGACTCCCCCACCCCCCGACCTTCCTGTGCCCTCCCCAAGGGCCCAGCTTCGAAGCCTGAGTCTCCATACACTGCCCCCCTCCAGTGACCACTCGTGGATCTGCAGGTCAGTTCCAGTAAATTCTACCCTACCTCTTCAAGCTGGACTGGCCTCCAGGGCAGGACATCCTCACGAAGTGCGGCCCAAACCCATCTCCCACTTCTTCCACCTTCTGCAGTGCCCCCCCAGAGCCAGAGACAGCTCTCACACCACTTCAGGGACGTGAGGGCAGTAAAGCTCTACAAGCCAAGCTGCTGCAGGACCTCAGTGGGACATGGCCTTGCCCCTCGCCATCCCAGTTACTACGCGGCCTGGAACTACTGTGCACTTCCTGAGATTCCCATCCACCCACAGGGGCCCCGTGATCTGTCCTCTGAAAACGCGCTCTTCGGGAAGTCTCACACGATCTGATCGTGCCGTTATGACCAGAGAGGCCCACTTTTGTATCTGTCCCAGACCCCAGTCGACCCTGCCCACCCCCCTCACCCGCAGGGGCCCCGGTCGAGCTGGGGGCCTCATCCTCCTTCTCCTTGGCTGCCACTGGCGTCCTGGCTTGAGACTTCTCCGCAGGGGCCTGGGCCTTGGGTTCTGCAGCCTTCTCCTCCCGCTCCCGGGACTTCTTCTGTGCTCTCTTCCTCTTCTTTTTGGGGGGCCTAGCAGCTTCTGAGACTTGAGTTTTGCCAGCTGAAACACAAAATGAGAAAGGGCTGCCACTCCAATCCCTGTGACCCATTCAATAGACAGGAAGGTCTTGCAGAGGCTTCGGTCCTAGAAGAATGCCAAAAGCCCATCAGGATGGGGGATATGGAGACCCTCATCCGTTGAGCTCAGAACCACAAACTTCCTAGAAAGCAGACTAGCCACACTCATCAAAACCCTGCAAAGCACCCACACGCTGCCCCAGCAGTCTGCTTGTGAGAACCCATTCTGGGTATGCAGAAAGATGTGGCCTCAGGATGTTCATCGTTACGTCCTTTTTTGAGCGAAAAACTGGTTAAACCTAGACATCCATCTACAACGACAGCGACGGCACCGCCACAAAACAAACTATGATGCACCCAACAAAAGAGAATGGCACAGGCTTTCACTGTAACAGACCGGGAGAGAATTCCCTGGCGGTCCAGGGGTTAAGCGCTCCGCACTGTCACTGCCGAGGGCCTGGATTCAATCCGTGGTCGGGGGCCTAAGACCCCACAAGTGTGTGTGTTGGGGAGGGCACAGAATATTTACATTCTACAAGGAAAATGAGAGTTGAGTACACAAGGTAGGAGCCAAATTGTTTCAGTGAGAAACGCTCAGAAAAAGTTTTAGAAAGACACAGATCTAACTAGTAACTGAGTGGTGAAAAAATTCACTTAACTTCATTTTTCTACGATGAACACATTTTCCTTGTATAAAAAGAAAAGGTCGTTTTCCCACTGGTAGGTCCACGGCAGACGTGCCCACTCTCCCCTCCTCTGCGCCAGGGCAGGCCAATTACTGTCTGTTTCACCTACTTGTGTACCTGCCTCCTGAGGGGACCCTTGTCACCACTGCCGTGTAAACTCCCGTTAGCAGGACCCATCTTCTTCTTCCTTCTCCCCACACCACCACCAGGCCCATAGTACTGGGCTGAAAAAGTAATTTTTTCATCATCACTCATACCTGTCTTCCCACCCGGCGTGGAGGGCTGGCTAAGCCTGTTCACGATGCCCAACGGCAGGGCAACCGTTCCACGGGGTCACCTCCTCCAAACCCCGGCCGAGCTTCCAGCCCGGAGGGCGCACAGCTGAATCCCTCAGACTCCCAGACGGACGCTCCCAACGAACAAGGGAAATGGCGTTGCCTTTAAGCATCCCTTACAACACTTCCCTCTAATATTTCACAGGCTTGTTTCACGCATCTACGTGCCTACTCCACCTGAAGGCTACTCAGGTGCGGTGTGGGGCACACACCGACCTCCGCCGCGGAGGGGAGTGGGGACGCTGGGGGGTGGAGGGGCGCCCCCTTCCGAAGCCCTCCCAGTCCCGGCCGGGGGCTGCGCTTTACCCGACTTGCGCTTCTGTGGCTCGGGGCTGGGCTGGGAGCAGATCTTCTTGGCCAGGCTCTGGAGGTAGGCGTCCTTCGCAAGCAGAGAAGCCATGGCTGGAGGTGCGGGGGTCGGGCGGGGCTCGCTCCGGGGTCCTACTCGCGGGGAGGAGAGCCGGGGTGCAGCGTCCCTCGCCGGCACCGGCAGCCACAGACATATACCCTGCTCCCGGCCGGCGCGACCCTCTCCCCTTCCGCTGCGCTCGCCGGAAACCAGCACGTGGGCAGGCGCGGCCAGCCGAGCGCCGAGCAGCCAGCGCGCGACGCTCGATTAACCAGGTGGCTCCAACGGAAGAGGCACGGGGGGCGGGGCGCAAAGCATTATGGGGCGGGGGCGGGGGCGGGGACCGCGCCCGGCACGGGGACCGCGCCCGGCACGGGGTAGGTGGTCGGTACCCATAAGGGGGGGACAGGAACAGATCCGCAGGAATTTAGTTCTCTGGGGACTCAGACCCCAAGTGGAAGCTGGCGAGATCGCGTTCGTTCAGAAAGGACTGCGCGCCGGGCAGGTTCCAAGGCCCCGGGGTACAAGCGTTGAAGAAAACACAGCAGCGTCCTCATCGAGTTTATGTTTCAGTGGTGATTGCTAATAAATTCAGAGTGACGTGGCGGGTCGTGGGTTGGCATGTCCTCTGTACACTGGGACGGTGATCTCCCTCTGGGAGGGAGATAAAGCACGCCGGTGACAGGGCTTGGGATTGATGTCCCGGCTCTTCTGGGGTGACACCCGCCCCCCGCTTCTCAGGTGAGCCTGGCTCCAGGCACTGCGCCTAGCGTTCCACCTGGGTTGAGTCCTGAACCTCCCACTTCACTTCCCAGCTCCATGACATGAGCACAGCACTACAACCCCTTGCAAGCCCGTGGTCGCCCCTCCCTGAGATGCCAATAGCGAGCACCGACTCGGGGTGCAACCAGACGCACGCCGCCTAGGCCACGTGGTATGCAATAATGGCAGCTTTTCATGCATTCACCAAACATTAGGGCCCTTCTAGGTCCTAGACAGCTCTTTCTAGGCAATGGAAATGCAGCCATGACTCCGAGCTGACAAAACCCCTGCTTGCCCAGAGCCCCCGTGAGAAGGCTGACCTGGAGCCCAATGTTGTCCAGGCAGAGCCCAGGGGCTGTTTTCCGACAGCCACCGAGACCAAGGGTGGTCCAAAACTGATTGGGGCTGAGCAAGAAAAGGAACCGACCAAAGCAAAAGGGTGGAGCTGGCTTTATTCAACAGCCTCATCACAAAAAGAACCAAAACGTGTGCAGCAGCGGAATTAGGAAGGACCCTGCCTGACTTCTGCAAGAGTGGGCAGCCCCCTTTCCCCACAGCCCTGCAGGGGCAGTCAGCTAGCGCAGGGAGCCTCAGGGCAAGGTAGCGGGCAGAGCTCTGCATGGGGGCCTGGCCTTGGCTAGTACTGTCCACTCTGAGCACTTGCGTCCTCCATTGTAAACATCACGCTCAGGTCAGGTCTCCCAAGGCTGGGCATCCTCCCTGCCCCGCCGTTAGGTCCTCAACGGGACAAACTATCCTGGAAACTTCCTTCCAGCCAGCCAGGAAGGTAGCAAATAAAAGGTGACAAGAGGAAGGATGGGCCCCCCTGGCATGGCTGGGGGTATTTGCTTTCCCCCAACACTCCTAGGTGGGCTGTCCCTGGGCTGACACGGTTCCGAAAGAGGCCACGGCAGCTCCCCAAGTGGGCCCCAAGGCTGAAGGGAGCTGAGGCTGTGGTGGGCCCAGAGGGGAACACTGCACTTCATTCCTAAGGTCTAGGGGCCCGGGGAGAGGAGCCCTGGGAGGCTCAGGCGTGCTCTGCGGGGCCGGGGCCACCGGCGTGGGAGTGGGCAGGGGCTGCAGCCTGCAGGGGGCCAGCACTGGGCTCCGGGGACGCCGGCAGAGGGACTGAGAGGCCGTCGGCGGAGTCTGTGTCGAGGTCCAGCCTCCAGTAAGCTTCACACAGAGGCAGATCATTAGCTTCGCAAAGACTTGAGCTTTTCCACCACCAGAAACCCAGGGAGAGACAGGAGCAGGCAGTGAGGGAAGCCAGGGAGGGAAAGCGAGACAGAAGCAGAGTTAAGGAAACAGACCACACCCCAGGCCGGCCTTCCCCTCCTCTCCTCGGTGCTGGCCCCTCCGTCAAGCGGCCCGGCTGAGGGCGAGGCGCGGGCGGCTGCCCCTGCTTCCGGGTCCTCCGGAGAATCCGAAAGGGCACCTTCTGGGACCAGCCACCAGCAGGCTGTGACCTCGGCTGGTCCCTTCCACTGACCAACCGGTGTCCCTCCTGCCAAGTGGCGTTCCTGGTCCCTGCCGCCACCTCCTGTCCTGGCTCCAGCTGCCCTCCTCCCGCAGGGAGCTGCCAGCCTAGCCACACGCTCCCACCAGCTGCAGGAACCAGCGTCCAGAGCTCGCTATGGCCTCCTCGGTCCCAAGGCCCCTGAGGGCAGAGAGCCTGTCGTCCTTCTGGGTCTGGCCCTGGCTGGGACTCAGCCTCAATGGGGTGGCAGTTAGGAGCAGAGGCCCTGGTGTTCTGTGTGACCTCAAACAGGCCCCCGGCCCCTCGAACTTAGTCTCCTGTCTCTAATAAGGGGACAGCAGGGCCGGCCTCTCAGGGCGAGGACGCAGGTGAAGGGCACGGCTCGTGAAGGCTGTCAAGGGGGCGACTAGAGCATGTCCCGTTCCCACACTCGTCTCCATGGCTTTCTCCCGAATCCTGCCCTGCCTCTCGCTCCCTCCCTTACTCCTGCCCTCGGCGTTCAGTCTCAGAAACCATCCTGGACACAGAGCGGAGTCTCAAGGAGAGTGGAGGGCAAGAGGCCGAGAAAGAGCAAGTCGTGAGCAGAAAGCAGGGGAGTGAGCGTAGAGATGGGGGTGCAGGAGATGGGGGTGCAGGCAGCCGGGACGCACAGGGAGGACAGGGGATGGGCTGAGCGCTGGTGGCCGGGGAGATGGGGGTGCAGGCAGCCGGGACGCACAGGGAAGACGAGGGACGGGCTGAGCGCTGATGGCCGGGTAGATGGGGGTGCAGGCAGCCGGGACGCACAGGGAGGACGGGGGACGGGCTGAGCGCTGGTGGCCGGGGAGATGGGGGTGCAGGCAGCCGGGACACACGGGGAGGACGGGCTGAGCGCTGGTGGCCGGGGAGATGGGGGTGCAGGCAGCCGGGACTCACGGGGAGGACGGAGGACGGGCTGAGCGCTGGTGGCCGGGGAGATGGGGGTGCAAGCAGCCGGGACGCACGGGGAGGAGGGAGGACGGGCTGAGCGCTGGTGGCCGGGGTTGGGGGCCAAGCAGGGAGGCGCTGACAGCCCGCGGGCCCAGCCTCAGCCGAGCCCCAGCCACTTACAGGCATTTACAGACGAGAGAGGAACTCAGCCTCTCGAGGCAACGGGAACAGCGGGAAGGGACCCCAGGCCGGACCAGAAACCCCTCTGGGTGAACCAGAGACTGCCGGGCCCAGAGCCAGGACGCGAGGAGCCTGGCTCTCAGAGCCCCTGGGTTCCCCTGCGGCCCTGCCCCTCTGGCCCTCAGCCTCAAGAGGCAGCGCTGCATTGCTGGCCTGCAGCTGCTCAGTCCAGGGGCTTGGCCCTTGGGGGCAGCAAGGGGACAAACACGGGGACATAGGGGACAAGCAGGGCTGTGAGCAACGTCCCCAGCAGGGTCTGAAACCCCCCAGGGACCCACTTGGGACCCCTCTCTGAAGGCCTGGTATGTAGGAGGCACCTGCCGCGTGTCTGCTGAGCCGTGGGTATCAGGGACTAGAGAAGGCCCCAGAACCCTCTGGAAGAGGCTAGACCGCTCCCTCTGGGCAGTGACACTCTGTCCCTTCCCGCAAAGGCCAAGATGGGCGGGGACCATGAGGGGTGGCACTGAGTCCAGCGCAGTGAAACCAAGCCCCAGATCACTGGCTCTGGGCGTCTGTGGCCCCAGCATGGCTGCCACGGGACAGAAAGGAGCGCTGAAAATCCATGACAGGAAGGACACATTTGTCAGGCAAGGGCGAGAGGGGGTGTGGACTCCGTGTCTGCTGGACCGAGTGTCAATCTTTCCAAGCTAATGGGGACAGAGATGTGGGATCTCTCCAGCCTCAGTTTCCCCAAATGTAAATTACACCTGGACTCTGATTTCTGAGGCCCCCTCCAGGTCAAACCGCCTCAGGTCTCAGGATTCTAAGCGGCCACACGAGGGCTGGGGTGACAGGTCTTGCTCCTGCTGTATCCCTGGGGCTCAGCATGGGCCTGGCATGTAGGAGGGCTGTGGTCTGTGAACAAGGCTGAGCTGAATGGGGGCTCAGTGGTCCAAGTTCCCAGGCCTGGCTTTCAAGGCCATCCTCTGCTTGGGTTTTCTCCTCCTCCTTCCCAGAAACCCCCACCCCTGACACACACGGTGGGTATTCAGTGACCCCCGTATGGAACTACATCCCTGGGCAAGCACTGGAGTCCTGGACATGAGCCTGGGTGGCCAAGAGAGCGAGCCCCGCCTTGGCTGGAATGTTTAGGTATTGCTTAGACAGCTAACAGGGACAGACAAGCCCCCAGACAGAAATGCTGGCTTGGCCCTCCCAACCCTTGCGGCTCTGTGATTTTCATCCCGATGCCCGGGCCCCGGTCGACGGCGTAGGTTGTCTGTAGATCAGACGCTCTGACCATGAGGTCTCCTCTGAAACCCAGGCAAAGGGCTCTGTCGCCAAGACCGGGAAGGGTTTGGAAGAACGGGACCTTCGGGCTGCCAGGTGGGGCTGGGCCCCCCCCGCTGGCCGGGCCCAGGTCCACAGGTCCGCTGTGCACGGGGTCCAGCCCTATTTGTACCTGGACGAGTAGTACTCCTCCTCCAGCTCGTAGAGGTCTGTGGAGACCTCGTCCCGCAGGGCGATGAGCTTCCGGTCACACCCCTCCTGCAGGGCCCGCAGCTGCTGGCTGCGCTCATCGATGGCCTCACTCACCGCCCGGAAGTCGCTGAGGATGAGGAGCTGCTTGAGGTCGGACACCAGCCTCATCAGGGACTCACCGGCTCGGACCTACGCGGATGCGGGCGGGGCAGCGCAGTGAGGGACCGACAGCAGCCCGCCTCCCTGTGCCTGGCGCGGGATAAGCAATGGCCTCAGCTGCCTCACCTGCCAAGTGGGACCGCGGCACTAACACAGGGTCATTGTGAGAAGTGAGGAAACTAGAGCATAAGCTACAGGGGACGGGGGGAGGGGAGGGGGAGGGAGGGGAGGGGACGGGGGAGGAGACGGGGGAGGTGAGGGGGAGGGAGGGGAGGGGACGAGGGAGGGGACGGGGGAGGGGAGGGAGGGGGAGGGGAGAGGGAGGGGGAGGGGAGGGGGAGGGGAGGGGAGAGGGAGGGGAGGGGAGAGGGAGGGGAGGGGAGAGGGAGGGGAGGGGAGAGGGAGGGCAGGGGAGGGGGGAGGGCAGGGGAGGGGAGGCAGGGTCCCTGGCACCAAGGCAGGTGCCGTCAGCCCCCCAGTCCCCATGCGCCCCTGGCCTCTGCCTTCTGCTCCTGCTGATACGATCACCAAGCTCACGTGCTATTCAAGCACACATTCTGCTTCTCAAAACCTCGAACCCCAGATCCAACTACCACCCCATTCAACCTCCTGCCCTGCTCTTCCTCAGGTGCAGCACATCTGCCAGTTGTGGGGGGGGATTCCTTTAGGACCTTGTCCTGTGCATTTTCATCCGGGGGCACAGACCTATGGAAATACTTGGTTGCCCTGCTTGTTCTGTGACATCGAAAGGGATCAAAATGCACGTCCCGTTTCATCTGGCCATTTGCTTCCCGCACTTGTAAAGAACCTTCAGCGAGGAAGGGGTGACCTCTTTCCAACCACCGCCCAGCACTCGACAGGATGGCCGTGGCCGGCTACCTGCCAGCCCCTTACGCGGCTGCCGTGGACAGCCCTCCTCTCGAGCGGAGTCTCCTGAGAAGTGGTTTGCCCCCCACCCAGGGAACCCCAGTGGGGACCACAAGGTTCCTGGAGCCCGGGCTGTCCCCTCCACCTGGTGACTCACGATGTTGGCGGCTCGCACGTGCATCTCGTAATTATCCTGCTCACCCTGAGTGGCCCTCGACACCTGCGTCTCGTCCTCAATCTGGAGGGCAAACAAGAAAGCCTAGAATGGGCAGGCGCCCCGGCCCTCAGGCACCTGGCAGTGGCGGCATGACCGCACTCGCCACACCCTGTGGCCTATCGTGCCCTCTGCGCACTGGGCGCTGCCAACCAGACCTCGGGCCGCGTGCACCGTCACCCCCTCTAGCTCTGTTCTAAGGAGATGACAGGCACCTTCACCAGGACCAGCGGATGCCTAACTACACCAGCCGCTGTGCCAGGTGCGGGGAGGTGTTGATCCTGTCTTTTTTGGGGTATGGAGTCCTGTTCAGCACAGACGGCGTCCCTAGCTCAGGTGCTCACTGACCTGCTAAATGGATCAATAAAACGACAATGTGTTTTTTCAAGTGACCGTTTGCCGGGTACTTCCTGGGCGCCAGGCACTGTGTTAGGCACTTGACCATCACCTTAGGAAACTCACAGAAGCCTGGACCGCCATCCCTGGTTTACAGGCGGGGAAACCTGAGGCCGGGACAGACCTGAGCACACTCAAGGTGTCTCAGGCAGTAAATGGCGGAGCCAGGAGTCCTGCCCCGCCCGTCGCCTGTTAGGCTGCTAACTGTCCCAACCCACCCACCAGGCCAGGGTCCGGGCAGGGGTCAGGGCACCCTAGGCGGTTAGGAGCCAGACTTCCCGGGTTCAAATCCCAGCCCTGCCAGTTATGAGCAGAATGACTTTGGGCAGGTTGGTAAACCTGAGCCTCAGTTTCCCCCTGTGAAAAGGGAGAGGACAACAATGGTACCTGCCCCGTAGAGTTCTTGTGAAGATTAAATGGGACGGGACACAAAGGGCCCTCTCGGCTTGGCCTGACACGTGGTGAGCACTAAATAAACTCTAGCTTTCATCGTCACTCTCAATGCTCAAACAAGCCTTACAGGTCTGCAGCGGTCATGCAAAGATCCTGCCCCAATCCGGTCAGCGGGCTTGCCTGACCGGAACCAGACACTGACCACTCTACCCACCTGGGAGGCCTTCCCCGGCTTCTCTCCCTGACCGCGTGCGCTCGCAATAATCCCCATGGTAACCGCTTTACACAGATAAACTCCTCCAGTCATCACAAGGACCCTACGATGCAGGGGAAACTGAGGCACTGAGAAGTCAAGACCTCATCCAAGCCCTTGCTGCTAGTAAGTGATGCTGGACGTTGGATCCCGGCAATGTGACTGGAGTCCCCTACAACTGCCTCACCAGGACCTGTAATTGGCCAGTTTATTTATCTGTTGACCTGTTTGTTATTGTCAGTCCCCTTGCGGCTCTCCCAAATGTTCTCCCCATGGGGACAAGGGTTCCCTGGTATATCGCCATCACCTGGCCCGGAGCAGCCATGTTGAGTGGATGCTGTTGCAAGCAGACACCCTGGCTCCGTTCACCACTGTCCACAATCTCTAGACCCTGCTACTTCCCTTGGTCTCAGAAGGGGCAGCAGACCGGCGGCCCCCACCCACCTTGGCGGTCTTGATGATCTCAGTGAAGTTGTCCATGATGGACTTGACATCATCCTTGAGCCGCTTGTTGTAAGACTGCAGCAGCGTCTCCTTGCTTTGCGGCAGGGCTCTCTGCTGGGCCATGGCGGGGCCTCGGGCAAAGACAGGGGGCACCTGGGGCCCAGAGTCTGGTGTGAGCGAGCGAACCCCAGCCTCCCACCCTCCAGGCCCCCGCCTCGGCAGGACCCGCAGCTCTCCGGGGATTCCCTGTCTGCCAAACACACTCGTCCAAGCATCCGCACACAGTGCACTGCGGCGTCTCCTCCGGCCCGCGCCCCTTCCCCGGAACCCCGACGACACCCTGATGGGCTCCGGCGCAGCCTTCTCAGAGGCCAGGCCCACGCACGTCCCCCACCTGCCCTGGCCAGCCGCTTCCCCGCCAGCACTTCTGCCCTACTCCTCACCCGAGGAGCCGCTCGGATCCTACCCCACCTCCTCCAAACGCACTTGGCCTTCACCCCCAATCCGCCGCCCTCGTCTCCACGCCGGGACCCCCGGGGGCCGCACCACGGGACCTCTTGGGCTCCTGAGCTCCGGGGTCTCTGCTGGGACCACCCTCCCGCCCCGCGCCAGGTGCCTCCGGGCTGCGCGTGCTCCGGCCCGGGTGGCCCCCCGACCGAACTCGCGGTTCTTAAGCCACTTTGGAGTAAATCGCACGAGAAGATCGCCGACACCGCCGCCACGCCGCCCCAACGCCCACACCTGGTCCGCAGAGCCGGGGACCGGCGGGTACCTGGCCAGGGCGGGCTGGGGACGAGCGCGCGCCCTTCCGGAGAAGTCCCGGCTCCCCGGCGCCTCTCCGCGTCCCTTTCCAAGCAGCTCAGACCCGTCGTCCGGCTCTAGGCGCCGCCCGCCGGGCGGAAGAAAGTTCTGTCGCTTTAAATCCGAAATCCCGTACAGGCTTTAGTTCTCGCGATCTCCGAGGTCGCATACATATTACCCACAATTCCCTTTCCTTTCTTTCTCCGCCAACCGTTCAAGATGGTGAGTGTGCTTGGTGCCGGCGATGCTGGCTTTCGGATCCGGGCTCTATCCGCTGCCATCCTTCTCGAGGCGTGACCGCGCAGGGATCCCTCCACGACCCAGCGCGAGAGGAGCCCCGCGGGGCCTCGCTTCGAGGCACTGGGGCCGCATAGACTCCTCGGCAGCCGGGCCTGGGGAGGAGGAGGATCCGGGGTGCGCAGCGCCGCCATGCGGGGCTCGTGGCTGACGGGGCCGAGGCGCTCCAGCGCCCCGGGGGCTCTTCCGTCCCGGGGGCCGCCTGGGGTCTTGGGCAGGGGGTTTTCAGTCTTTGCCTCTGCTGTTTGGAGCCTGCCGCGCTCCGAAAGGGGCCGCGGGGCGGTTGAGGCTCGTGCAGGTGATGTGAAAGAATATTTGCTATCTGAGTGGCGGTGAGGACGTCTCTAACCACCGAGATCGCTGATGCACGAGCGGGGGGGCGGTCCCTGGGCCCGCGGCGCCTGCGGCTGGGGCCCGGTTTGCTCACGGGGATGCTGGGGGCCGGCTCGGGACCCACCCCTCTTAAGAGAGACTGTTGGGGAGGCGGCGGTTGAACTGGGTGTTTCCTTTTGCCCAGCCGAAGGGAAAGAAGGCCAAGGGTAAGAAGGTGGCCCCGGCCCCTGCTGTGGTGAAGAAGCAGGAGGCGAAGAAGGTGGTCAACCCCTTGTTCGAGAAAAGGCCCAAGAATTTTGGCATTGGTGAGTAAGAGACGGGAAATGTTGAAAGCGGCTGTTTAAATGGTATCCCCCAACGAAGAAAAGCGGCTGGTTGAACAGAAGGTTATGTTTTGGCCTTGCTAGAATTCAGTGAGTTTGGAGTCGAGGCTACCTGGATGGGGATTCTCGCGTTTTCGCCGCTTTCTAGCTGTAACCCGGCTCGGCTCTTAATCTCTCCCTCTGAGAGGGGGCAGTGACGGCGCATCCTTCGTGGCCGCGCTGTAAGGGCCTGAGCGTGTGGCAGTGTGGAGCCCAGATACTGGCCTTGGGATTCAGCTGGGCCGTCACGAAACCAGCTCTGCCAGAGCGGAGGCGGTGGGACTGCGGTACTGACATGCGCCTTGGCTGCTTGTTGAATGAGGAGAGGTGTCGCTAGTGTCCCCTGTGATCCTAGGTGTTGGCGTGCAGGTGATGCAAAAGAATGTTTGCTGAGACGTGGTGATGCCACTTGAAAGCACCGAGATCGCTGATGCACCTACGCCCTTCTGAGTGGCCCTAAACACGAACTGGACGGGGAGTTTGAGCCTCACAGTGTTGCCCTTTACTTCTCAGGACAGGACATCCAGCCCAAAAGGGACCTCACCCGCTTTGTCAAATGGCCCCGCTACATCCGCCTGCAGCGGCAAAGGGCTATCCTCTATAAGCGGCTGAAAGTACCTCCCGCCATTAACCAATTCACCCAGGCCTTGGACCGCCAAACAGGTGAGGTCCTGTGGCAGAAGCGCAGCGTGGGGAAGGGATTTCTTGGGCACGGTTGCCACCTTTACTGGGACACTGGTAGAGCTGAGGCCTGTAAAGGGGCCGTGGGTATCTTCAGTACGTTAGTTTATTAAAACGTAGGATTCCTTGTCTAGTGTCCAGAACGTGATATACTGAAGAGATAACGTATACGATCTGAGGTCTCTTGAAGTGCAGTTGTATTCAGGACAGTGACCTAGCATTTATACGGTTAAGTGATGTAATCTTTTAAACTACCGACTTGACTGGCAGTTTTTTTTCAGCTACTCAACTGCTTAAGCTGGCCCACAAGTACAGACCAGAGACAAAGCAAGTGAAGAAGCAGAGGTTGCTGGCCCGAGCTGAGAAGAAAGCTGCGGGCAAAGGGGATGTCCCCACCAAGAGGCCACCTGTCCTCCGAGCAGGTGAGTGGGCCCCTCCTTGAAGAGGCTGAATGGTGGGGCAGGCTCTTGGCGATGATGCATGAACTTCTTCACCTGGAATCGCTGTGAAGAGTAAAATCCGAGCTTTTTAACCCTGAGTCATGGCGGGGCCCCCGGTGCAAGTGCTGTTGTGCCCAGAAGCCCCACCCCTCTGCCACACAGACTGCTTGTATGTTCTAGGGGTTAATACTGTCACCACCTTGGTGGAGAACAAGAAGGCTCAGCTGGTGGTAATCGCACATGACGTGGATCCCATCGAGGTATGTGTGACTTGTTCTCAAGCGTTGACTGCTGGACTGAGATTGGTTGGGTCCTTGTTTGTACCAGGAAGACAGCTCAAAGCTAAATACTCGGTCTGGCAGAGGCCCTAGCAGGGTGGAGAGCACTGTCAGCTTTCCGTCTAAGGAGTCCTGACAGGAGCCATCTCGTGGCTGTTGCAATGATGTGACACTCTCACTGAATTACACCTTGAAGTACAAGTGTAGGAGCTTTTTAACCCTGAGCAATTGCTACCACGTTAGCTTTTAAGTTACTGCTTTTGCTCAAGATACTCTCTAGAGCTAACGCTGTCTTCCAGCTGGTGGTTTTCCTGCCTGCCCTGTGCCGTAAGATGGGGGTTCCCTACTGCATCATCAAGGGCAAGGCTAGGCTGGGGCGTCTGGTCCACAGGAAGACCTGCACCACCGTGGCCTTCACACAAGTCAACTCGTAAGTGTGCAGTGTAGCCCAGAATTCCCAAGAATCACTAGGGGACAGCCTTCCCCCACCCCCAAGTTTGCTTAATTTCTCGGGATCTTAGCTTAAAGACCAACCTTAAAATACTTTTTTCGGGCTTCCCTGGTGGCGCAGTGGTTGAGAGTCCGCCTGCCGACGCAGGGGACGCGGGTTCGTGCCCCGGTCCGGGAGGATCCCACATGCCGCGGAGCGGCTGGGCCCGTGAGCCATGGCCGCTGAGCCTGCGCGTCCGGAGCCTGTGCTCCGCAGCGGGAGAGGCCGCAGCAGAGGCCCGCGTGCCGCAAAAAAAATACTTTTTTCTGAACTTCTGCCGATGATGGTTATGAATTTCTTCACCTGAATAAACCATGTTGTCATGTTGTCGTCTGAGGCAGGAGGTTTGTGTTGGAGCTAAAAAGGGAGTCGCTGCTGCCTTCTGGAAGGGTAACTGAGAGGCCAATGACCCCCATTTTCCCCTCTGCCTTGTTAGGGAAGACAAAGGTGCTCTGGCTAAGCTGGTGGAAGCCATCAGGACCAATTACAACGACAGATACGATGAGGTAGGTAGCACACTCACACAGAATACTGTCTTCTGGTAAAAGCTGCGTCTTAGTCAGAAACTGCCTGGCTCTCGGCTCTTTCTGAGCAGTTGTATTTGCCAGTCAACTTGGAACAACCCAATAGAATGCGTGAAATGACCCGCCGAGCTGACTGCCTGTCTTCTTGTTACAGATCCGCCGTCACTGGGGAGGCAACATCCTGGGTCCCAAATCAGTGGCTCGCATCGCCAAGCTGGAAAAGGCAAAGGCCAAAGAACTGGCCACCAAACTGGGCTAAGCGTACACTATTGATTTTTCTGTACATAAAAATAATAATAAAAAACCTCTTCTTCAGCCAGTGTTGGGCATTTTGGGCTAAAAGGTTGGGGCAGTGGCAAGTGAACCCTGCGTCCTTATCCCTCATAGGGCAGCACTTGTGTGTTGGTCCAGTTTTGAAAAGGCCAAGCGGTACTTGATACCTTGAATACACTGAACCAAGCCCGGATCTTAGATCGACTAGTTCATTTGGGTGGAAGGAAGGCGGTACACATGCGGTGTCGAGATTTATTTATACCAGTAACACGTTATCAGCCTAAAGTCGAGTCTCTTGAAATGGCTTCAGCTGTTCAGGGACTGGGCTACATCCGCCAGCCTCCTCACACACCAGGAGTCCGGCTTAGGAATTTCTTAAACCACAGGTACGAGGTGGCCGCGCAGAGTCCGTACCTTGGGTTGAAAGAAAGTGAGCGCTGTCGGGGCTGAAGGGAGGGTGGGGCGAGCAGGAGTGGGCGGAGCCCGGGCTCACCAGGTGATGATGTACTGCATATGCTCATTCCTCAGGGCCACTCTGGTCTGCCCTCCAATGGGTCCTCCAGGGACTGTGCTCTCTGCGGGGACAGTGGGCTGTGTCCTCACCGGGGCCTGTGCTACCAGCTGCTTGGCACTTAGTGGCCAGTCAGCCAGCCCCCTCGTGTCGCCCTCCTCTTAGCGCCTGTCAAGCACACTCCCGCTCCACCAAGACGAGCGCTGGGGCGGAAGTGCCGGGGAGCTGTCCAGGGTCAAGAGGAAGCTAGAACAGGGCCTGCTCACGACGTACTGAAGTCGGCATCTATGAAGATGGGCTCCGCGCCTGTGAGCCGGGCCATGGCCTCCAGGTCCCGGTAATGCCAGTGGTTCCTTGCGGGATTATTCTCGGGAACAAAGGGCTTCCTGGTCTCCGACAGCCTCACCATCCCGACTAGGTCCACTTCTCCCTCAACCTGCCCAGGAAGGTGTGAGATGCTCTGTGGGGCCCTGCATGGAGCCTGCATTGGTTCCTACAGGGGAACGGGTTCACGCCCCTTACCTGGCCTTTGCGCCGCGTATCTGGATTCACTTTCTTCCTGGGCACAAACCCTCTGTTTACCAGGATGGTGACTCTAGAGTAGTAAGAGCGTGCTGTTTCAGGTAGGGGATGGTTTTTGAATAAAGGTGGTCACTAATGGTCACTCTGGCACCTCCCTCCCGGACCACGGGTAAGGGTTTACGGGTTAGTAGAGCTAGCTGGAGCGGGGGAGGGGTGCCTGCGACCCTGAGTGCTGTAGGTTCACGGCCTCTGCGCCACCGCCGCCGTCACCAGCAGCGGCAGCCTCTGCTTGCTGTGTGCTCCACCTGCCGCACACGCCCCGCCGCCTCCAACTGCTGCCTCGCGTGTCTGCTCACAATCTCCCATCCTAACCAGGGGCGTCCCCGAGCCGCAGCGTCGGGGCCCATCCCAGACCTAAAACCAGAAAGCTGGGGGCTGACAAGGGACCTGGGGTTTCATTTGTATGTTACCGTTGGGAAGCTGCTCTACTTACCGGTCTTGCACTTGCAGAGCCCCCAACGTGTACATGTCACCTTCCCCTGGGATACTCCGCCCATCTCCTCACTCACTATTTGACCCAAAGAGCCCAGGGAAGCCTTCCTCGAGTCGACTCCCCCCCTGCAGGGCTGGGGGTTCCTTTCTCGTGAGTTCCTCTGCCGGCCCCTCAGGCTGCACCCTAAGCGGTAAACGTGTGCGCCATGCATGGACGGCTTCTCCAGAGCCTGTTTTGTTCACCTCTCCTTCCTGCAGAGCTCAACAGGCAGGCGTTGTTCAGTCATAAGTCAATTGGCTTAATAATGTCAGAATTACACATTTCAAACTCCCAAGGAGTCGAGCTTATCTGGGTTTCTTGGATTCCCCAGGGCTGGGGGCTGAGAATGAAGGAGATGGGAAGGACCGCATCTGCCAGGCCGGTCAGCTCCCCCGCGTCCCACTCACCCCAGGGCAGTGCAGTGGAAGGGAGTGACCACGTAGGCACCACTCCCAGCCGCCGCCGAGAGCCGGCCGGCCTCCCGGGCCTCCCGGGCCGGGTCCACCAGGGTCCGTGGCATCATGTACAGCTCTTTAGAGTGGTCAAAGTGCCCCCTGACCTTCACTGGCCGGTACTCCAGGTTCTTCAGTTCCATCGGGCTACAAGAGAGGGGAGGAGCTGAGACCAAGCAAGGTTTGGCAGGAAGACAGACCCTCTCAAGGGTCTGCAAACCACGAAGCCCACCGTGGCCTGAGAAGCAATGTAGAAGGGGACACACCGCCACAGTGGGGTCTGCGTGATGCGCCCTCCAAAGGGGGAAGCTGATCCCTTTGATGCCACATGGGAACGTGGATCTGTGCTGCCCAACAGTCCATGTTTTCAAGAAAAGCTTAAAGCTGTGGCCTCCCGTGTGAACACGATAAAATACGTGGGCCAAAACCGTCGTCTGCAAGCCGAATGTGACCCACTTGTTTGCTCCTCTGTCTGGAAAGCTTTGTGATTTTAGCTGGCACTCTTAGGACAGTGCCTTTTTTTTGGCTGTGCCGCACAGCTTGTGGGATCTCAGTTCCCTGACCAGGGATGGAACCAGGGCCCCCTGCGGTGGAAGCCTGGGGTTCTAACCACTGGACCACCAGGGAATTCCTAGGACAGTGCTTTTAAATGAGGGGAGAAGGCAGTCGACTGCCTGCGCGTTTTCTCACAGTACCATTCTCATGTCCAGACTTGACATGTGCGTGCCCTCCCCTCCAGCTAGGAATTACTGCTGCAGAAAGCCGTCAGCACTGTGCGGGGGTCCCTCAGCTACACTGGGCCTGGAAAAGGCGCGAAACCCAGGTTCAAAGATCTGTCTGTGTACGTTATGTCAGGCAGCTTCACAAGGGCAGTCGGGTGTCAACAGGAAGCCTAGCAGGACCACTGATTTTGAGGGCTCCCATCAGGGTCGGGAAGGGTGGCAGCAGCCAGGCCCCACTGCTGACCTCACCTGAGCCCCAGCCCCGGGGGGGTGGGGCGGCCTCACACACTCACTCTGCGGGCAGTGGGATGGGCTCGGCCATAACTCTAGACTCTAGTTCTGCGATCAGCTGTAGCTTCCACTTCCGGCGCTGGACCTACGGACACAGGGCATAAGCCCGAGCAGGTGGCAGCAGAGTCAAGGGCTGAGAGCCAGGAGCGCGAGAAGTCAGGCTTTACCTGCCACGTCCCCAGGCCAAAGGCAGTCACAGGTATGAGAAGCAGAAACCACTGGAGGAAGGAGTCGTCTTCCGTTTTTGCGGCAGTTGCTTCGGCTGAAGAGCTGCCACACCTGCTGGGCCTCCAGACCAACCCTAGTAGATGTCACAACACGGGCATGGGGCCGGAAGCCCTGGAACAAAGAACTGGAGCAGACAACTCCTTGAAGCTGCCATGACTACCGGAGAGAACGTGATACAGGAAGAGGGCCCAGGCCACCACGTGCAGTCGGGAGCCCACCAGCAGCACATGCGTCCAGCCCAGCTCCTAACCCAGTGCCCAGCGCATGACACCCACTCAGTGGACATTCACCCACTGAATGAGATCCAGGGCTTAGTCCTGGCTCTGCCACCAACCATGACCCTGGGTAACTCATGGAACCACCTCTCGCCTTTTGTGCAAGAATATGCTGAGATGTACCCTGTCACGAAGGTGCACGGGTGCAGGCTACTGCGCTCCGCAGGCTGACTGTGATACACTCTGGAGAGTGGTTTACAGAACTCAGAACAGCTGTTCTTTTTCATCGTTCATAAATTTAAGGTCGGCAAAACAAACACAGGAAGTACATTTAGGCTCTCAGAGGGTGAGTCCCATCAACGGAAAGCATTACGGGCCTGGAGGATGGTAAAAAGGCAGGCCTGGAGCAGGCTTGCGACGTGCCTTTACAGTGTGCACGGCACTCTACAGACAAGTACCCTTTGCTGTGCCTTGGAGGCAACATGCAAACTGTGGTGATTAGCTAGGCTTTCCTTTAGGAGCCCACACAGTTTCCGTCCTGGGTTGGCCCCGCATCAGCCCGAGGAGCCGTGGGGCGGTTATGGCACGTCTCGGGACGAGCGTGTCCGGCGGCAGCGCGGACGACAGCGCCCGCCAGAGCCCGCGCGCACCCAGGGCCCGACTCAGAGGCTCGGGCGGCAGTTCCCGGGCTTATCGTGACGCCACGCGCCCCGGCAAAGCGGAGGCACGGACGGACGGGGCGGCTTTCCCAGATGCCGAGGGCATCCCTGGACGAGTCCTCACCTGGGCGCGAGATGACCCCAAGGGCGCTCCTCCGGACGGCGCGGGCCGGGGCCTGCGGAGACGCGAGGGGCCGGCTGAGCTCGTTCAGCCCGGGCGCGCGCCCCCAGCCCGGCCACCCCGCTCCGCTCACCGGCCCCGTGCCCGCCGCCCGCAGCAGCGACCCCAGCCCCGCCGCTCGCAGCCCCAGCCCCCGCGCCGCCGCCATCTCCCCGCCCGAGCGCGCGCTTCCGGGATCTGGAGGCGTCTGCTTCCGGGGCGCCGCCCGGCCCCGCCCCCGGCCCACGTGGTTCGAGCGACGTTCGGCCTCCAGCTCCGCGCGCGCCGAGCCATGATCGAGCCGCCGGCCGACGTATGCGCCTTCCTGCGGGAGCATCCGAGCCTGCGGCTGGAGCCCGGCGCCCGCAAGGTGGGCGGGGAGCACAGGACCCCCCGCGACGGGCCCCGGGCCCTCAGACCGCCCAGACCCCCTGACCGCCCCGCCTTCCCGCCCGCAGGTGAGGTGCGCTCTGACGGGCCACGAGCTGCCCTGCCGCCTGCCGGAGCTCCAGGTCTACACCCGCGGCAAGAAGTACCGGCGGCTGGTCCGCGCCTCCCCGGCCTTCGACTACGCCGAGTTCGAGCCGCACATTGTGCCCAGCACCAAGAACCCGTACGTGGCTGGGCCTGGCCGGGGCGGGCCCGACACTGCCCCGGAGGCCTAGGGTGGGACAGTTCCTAGTGCTGAGTCTGGCCGGAGCTGGGTAGACTCCAAAGCCCCGACCCCTCCCCGCTGGGTGAGCGCTCCTCAAAGACGCGGCCTGTTCTGCAGCGCCCACCCTCCCGTGAGATAGGAGACCTGAGATCAGGTGGGCGTCCTGGAGCTGTGAGTCACCTGGGATCTCAAGTGAGGCCCGTCCCCCGTGCACGTTTGCTTTTTTGTAAACGTGAGGTCTGTCACCTGGGCCTGGCTGCTTCAAGAGGATTGGAGCGCTTGTGCTTGGTCACCTGAGGTTCTGAACGCGGTCGTTTCCCTATCTTTAGTTTAAAGGAGAGGTTTGATTTAGCTGAGAGCGCACGGTTGACAATAGTAGTCAAAACGAAGAGGGGCTTGGCAGACGCTCCCACTGTCGAGCACTTTGCCATGCTTTCGCCGACGTGCCTCTCTCGTGCTGGAGCAGAGTCCGGCGAGGCTGGTGAGGCCTGTATTCCAGGTAGACGGTGAGAGGCCGCAGTCCGCCTGGATGAGTGCTTCTCCAACCCGGCTGCGGACTGCAGTTGCTTGGGAGCTTTTAAGAATCCTGATGCCCCAGCCACGTGGTAGACCTCCCCTGTCAGTCTGTCGGGGGGAGGCCAGGGTGGAGAACCATGGGTCTGGATCCTTGCTTGTGAACTGTCCCCTTAGGCACCAGCTGTTCTGCAAACTCACCCTGCGGCACATCAACAAGTCCCCAGAGCACGTGCTGAGGCACACCCAGGGCCGGCGGTACCAGAGGGCGCTGCAGAAATGTAAGTAGCCGAGGCGGAACACGGGTGTCTGGGTGCTTGCCTGCCCTCCCCCAGGACCAGTGCCCCTAGAACGCAGAAGCGGCACCTTTGGTGGTACTTGGTGGATGCAGTGGTTCGGGTCCCAGTACAGTGAGGGGAGAGGGACGACGGTAGAGACGGTGCAGAGCCAGAGGCAGACTCCGAAGTGATGCAGGTTGTGTTAAGTGCTGTGAAGGAGACAGTGCCAAGCGAGGCAGGTGGACCTGTCTTATGCAGGGTTTCTCTTTAGACTGAGACTTGAGGGACTGCGGGGGGTGGGGGCGGGGAGAGTGCTTCGCTTGGCTAGGGGGGTGTCTGGAGGACGGCCATTGTGCCACCAGGCAAAGTGGGGTTAGAAAGGCGGGTGGGGACGAGACCACAGTGGGTCTTGGCAGCCGTGGAGTGGGGATGCCCTGGAAGGGTTAAAGCAGGGACTGGCCTGATCTGTTTGTGTCTCAGGATCACATGTTGCTGCCAGGGGAGAGGGGAGGGGAGGGGAGGGGAGGGGCGGGGCCACCCGGTTGCTGTGCAGTCACCCAGGTGAAGATGCCGGTGGCTGGGGTCACCAGGTGCTGGCAGGGCAGATGGAGGGATGTGGGAGGTTTCTAACGGTTTTGTGGATAGAATCAGTGGACGGGGGCAGTGAGGGAGAGGGGGAAACCGGCTGTGCTTCCCAGGGTCCTGGTGTGACAACTGGTGGCTGATGACGTCACGAGGGTGGGAGAGTGGAGTCTGAAGAATGGCCTTCTGGGGAAGAGCACAGGTTCCTTCGAACGTCACAGGTGGAGGTGGATCAGGGAGGGTGGCTGTTGAGAACACGGACCAGCCCTCAGATGACGCAGATCAGTGACACACACACGGCGTCTGCATCCCGCGGAGCTGGGTGACAGGGCCGGGCCTGAGCTCAGAGGAGCCCCATGCGGTCGTGTCTGAGGCAGAGAGGAGTCGCAGGGACGAAGCGGTAGCCTCGTCAGACGGCCCCGAAGGGCAGGTGCGGACGGAAGAGTGAGCCGAGATCTGACGGAGGCAGCTGAGGTGGCAAGGTGGCGACAGAGCCAGGCCAGAGCGGGCCAGGAGGCTCGAGCCTCCCCGCGAGTGAGCGAGGCGGGGGCCGGGGGAACGGCTGGGCGGGCCTGGGGACTGGAAGGAAGGTGAAGGAGGACGAGCCCGGAGGCCTTGCTTCCCGGTGAAGAGGTGAGGCTGCGAGCGCGGCGCTGAGGGGCCTGCGGAGGCAGGACACGGGGTCCCCGGGCACCTTGCTTCCCGCAGCCGCGCTCAGCTGCTCGGCGAGGGCGGGAAGGGGCTGCGTTTCCCCACGAGTAGGGAGCGGTTCCGATGCCGGGCCGGGGCGCCTGGCCACGCGCAGGCTCCGCTCTGCTGATGACAGGGCCGCTGTGCGGCCGTGGAGGGGGCGGCAGAGGGGCAGCCGGGGATGGGGCCCCGCAGGTGGGCGGTGACGAGAGAGCCGGGGCCCAGCAGGGCCCGTCCACCCCGTGAGTGACGATGGCCGGAGTTGGGGGACAGTGAGAGCCGATGGAGGGCGAGCTCCAGCAGCCGGCTGCCCCAAGTCCTCGGTGCAGGAGGGGCCGGTGTGGCTCCAGCGAGGCTTCTCCGTGGAGGCCTCGTCCCCGCCCTCTGCTCTGAGCCAAGAGTCGGCAAGGGCCAGGCACCAACTTCCGCTGAGCCCCGCCATCCAGCGGGGGTCCTGGCCGCTGTGCCTGAGGGGACTTCAGTCTCCGGGGGACAGGCTGGCCCGGCTTCCTGTGCCCGCTCAGCGCCCTCCCAGCCGTGGCTGGCTGGAGCCAGAGAACAGATGCTCCAGGCGCGTCCTAGTCGGGGAAGAGGGAGGCCTTCGCCACCCTCCTGCCCCGGGCCCGCGTCCCCACGCGCCCCCCTGCTCTCCCGGAAGGAACCCGGCTGGCGGCGCTCGCCTTCCTCTGCCGATCTTACCTGTGGGGGGAGGGTTCTGGGGGCCCTGGCAGAGCTCAGCTCTCTTCCCGTTCCCGGAGGGCTGTGGGGAGACGAGGCGGGAACCGGGCAGCGTGCGCGTCTGTCTCCCAGATGAGGAGTGCCAGAAGCAGCGCGTGGAGTTCGTGCCCGCCTGTGCCGGCGGCAGGTGTAGGAGGAGGGGAGCCCGGCAGGACAGTGGCGGGCCGCCCCGCCCTAGAGAAGCCTTCTGGGAACCCGCGTCCAGCGATGACGGCGCCGCCCCAAGTGACAGTGACGACAGCATGACAGACCTGTACCCACGTAAGCCGGGACGCGCCCCCTCTCCCTGCCCATCCTCTGGATTCGGGTTGCGACCGTCCGCTCCGTTTCTGTCAGCCGTGAGCAGCTCCCTCCCGCCGTGTGTCCTCCGGTCCTGGGCCCGGCTGACCCCCGGCACGGGTGGCGGACTCGACCTAAAACGGCCCAAACCTCTGCTCCTTCCAGCCGAGCTATTCACCAAAAAGGACCTGGGAGGGACCGAGCACGGGGACAGCACCGATGGCTTTCTGACAGGGGATGAGGACGAGAAGCCAAGACGCCGCAGAGAGACGGGCCCTGGGGACAGCGAGGCCGTGGGCCGGGAGCGGGTCCCCAAGCGTGGGAAGGTGGGGTGCCACCCCCAGGGCTGCCGGCGTGGCAGCGGCTGCTTCTAGCTATGGTTTCAGCTTCTTTAAAAAAACACCTTTCTCACAACCGAAATCTCAAGCTGACGATACGCTAAGAGAGGCTGCTCTAATGGGGGCGGGGGGCTGCTTCCTGGTTTGCTGCCCAGGAGTTTCCACTAAAGCCTCTTCCTCTCTGCGGGCCGGGATTGCGGGGGCCGGGCTTACAGCACCCCTGCGTCAGATCAGAACGCCTCCACTGATCGGGATTCTCTGTTTGTGCCGCAGAAGCAGTCCGGCTCGTTGAAAAAGAAGTCCAAGAGTCATCACTGCAAACCTAAGAGCTTCAGCTCTTTCAAACAGTCAGGTTAATGGAAAGTCGCTGGAGAAAACGCATCTTGAGAGCCTTTCGAGAACCCTCCCGGCATGCACGCCATGTTCCTCTTCGAGGTGCCCGCCGCGCGTCCTCCCAACTGGTGGGATGTCCATCCACTCCTCGTTTGCTGCCCCAGAAGGCCGGGCCGGGGGGGGTCTGACCCGCGGATGTCAGGGTCTCACCCCCACCCCCAGGAAGCAGCAGGGACCCCGGAGGGGGCACCGAGGAGAGCCCTGGCCAGTCCCCACCTGGCTGGACGACACCAGAGGATCACACTGCATACAACAAATGCCACTATTTATTTTGACATGTCTCCAAAAATCAAAATGTTTTCAAACACAACTAAGATATAAAATACAGCATAAAATGAGATTCATAACTATCTCCCCCATAAAGCAAATAATTTTTCAGAAATCGTTGCGCCAGAACCAGTTGGTAGATCCTGTTTTTCTCTTCTCCCCGAGTAGGCATCGACCCCCGGCCCGAGCACTAGCCCACGCAGGGCCAGGGGAGGCGGGACTGGTGGCCACGACGCCACCTGGCCACCAGGGTCAATCTGAGTTTTTACAAACCAGAAAGGTCTTCCTAGCAGGGAGCCGAAGAAGACCTGTACCCTGCCAAAAACAGTGTCACGGAGCAACTGCGACCTGGCCGAGAGCGCCATTCATCAGGGCCACCATGCTGGGGTAACGGGGAGGGGGGTGTAGATCACGACGCCACCCTGCCCAGGTTGCGACACTGAGTCAGAACACCCCCTTGGTGTGGGAGCATCCCAGTGACTGAAGTAGAAAAGTCCTCTGAACTTATAAATACTCGGGGAGTAGGGCCACCAGGAGAGGGATTGGGAGCATCTTGGGTTGAGCCTCTGCAGTGGCGGGGACACAGGACGGTGCTGGAAAGGTGCAAGCTCACTGGTGGGTAAGAGCCGGCCTCCCCCCTGCCCTGGGAAGCTGACCAGGGGCTTCGCTGGGGCGGGGCGGGTTGCTCCCCACCTCACCCTGGCTCTGGCCTGGAAGGTAGACGTGGATCTGGGTTCAGGACTGGCCCCAGCAGCCCTGGGGAGGCCCTCAGGCTTGCACCCCTAGCTGAGCAAACCGGAGAAGGGGAGATCGGCCCCAAGGCAAGGCTTGCGAGAGGCCTCCAAGGAGGGGAGTTCGCCAGCCTCACCACGTCGGTCTGACCCTGACTCCCCATGGGAGGCGCAGAGGCATCGCTAGGAGGCGGACGAGTGGAGAACAGCAAGAAGCACTCAGCCCCAGGAAGAGAAACAGTATAAGGCAATGTTAGGAAACTTGAGATACAGGCTCAAGAGCCAATCGGTAAGGCATCACAAATCGTAAAAAGTAATTTGGGCTGCATTCAGCATAGCAAATAGACAATCTGAGCAAGCCGCAGCCTCGTGAAGATGGGGGAGTGGTGGCCGCACGGCCTGGGGAGCCCCGGGAGAGGGGGGCAGACGAGCGGGCAGCGCCGGCCTGGCTCTGGCTGTGGCCCTGGAGCAGCTCAGCGTGAGGTAACCGGTCTGAGCGCCCCGCTCTGGCCCGGCCCCGCGGTGGCAGCTGCCCCCCACCGAGCTGGGCACGCATGCGGCTGAGGCCCGCGTGCTGCCGGGCCCGGGGGGCGGGTCCCTGCGGGCTCCGGGCAGCCTCCCCGTGGGCCACCGTCCGCACCTTGAGCCACTACCGCTCCCAAGGCGTCGCCCCATAAAAGCGGCACCAATCCGAGTCGAGGCCCTGATGAACGCCTCTCGCCGCACCTTCGCTGCCCCTCCAACACTGCCTTATGCTTTGGGTCTGGGGTTCTCTATATGCTCTCGCTGTCCCTATAAAGTATCACAACGCGGGGCAGAAACAACGGGGAAGGCACTGGTGCGAGTCTGAACCAGTGTGTTGATGCTGGGCTGGGCCACCCCAAATCATCGAGTAGTTTTAGCTAAAAACGTAAACTTTAAAAAAAAATAAGAGGGAGACTGCTTTGAATGATACACAAATGTATCTGCTCACAGTACAGCTTGAAGGTCCCCCACCCCAAAAAAGAAACCAAAAAAAAACCAGGACTGAGAGGCCACAGCCAAGCAAGCTGCTCACTCCACGAAGCCACGGCCGGCCTTGGGGAGGGAGGTGCTGACCACGGGCCGGCCGGCTCTGCATGGTCAGACACCAGGCTGTGGGGTCCAGAGCAGATTTAGCCATCAATTATCAGGTGTCCGCAAATAAAGTTCTCAAAACATCTGTGCCTTTACCAAGGGAGGGGAGGGAAGAGGATACAGAAATGCTGGCAGTTACGGCGAATCCACCCCGAACCAGTCCTCGACGGCCACGGGTCCCAGCCAGGCGGGGAGGGGTCTGTTACCACTCTTTCTTCTTCTCGTCCATGGACACGCCCCCGGGGCCCAGGGCCACCACCAGGAGCAAGCCTCCGATCACCGACATGGTCTGGAAGAAGTCATACTTGAGGAAGTCGTGCATGGGCTTGTAGGCGGGAATGGTCCAGAAAGCGTTGAAATACACGTTGATGGCAAACAGCCACACGACGAGAGTCAAAGCGGCCAGCTTGGTTTTAAAGCCAATGGCCACCAAAATCATCAGAGCCGTGCCCACGATGTTCTGGAGAATCTGCACGGGTTGGAAGGTAAGCAATGGAAATAAACAGGCAGGTTCCAGCTGCCCGTGGGCCAGGGTGGAGTGACTCAGGGCGTGCCGAGAGCCGGCATTACAAGCAGGGAAGAAAATCATGTCTCCTGCGATGGGGGCAGCAGCGAAAGCAATGCTTTGAAAACTGAGAAAGGTTTGGGGAAGGGTCGGTCTCCAAAGAACAGACTGGGATTTACCGGGACCTGCCCCAGTCTGAGCCTGGTGGACCTGCCAGTCACAACCACAGTCCCCGGCGCTGCTTAGAGCCAAACGCTCCCCCCCTCCCCAGCACCAGGAGCCCCTCCTGGGGACCCCGCCCGGCCGGGGCCCCCCAGCTCTGTAAGCTACTGGGGGACAAGGACAAAGCCTTCGACTCTGCAGCCCCAACAAAAAGGACACGATCAAGGCAGGAGTGTGAGGAAGGAAAGAGAAACAGGAGCCTGTGCCACCAGGAACCTTCACCAGCAGCCTGGACGGACCCTTCAGCGAGGTCAGGGAGATTCGGGACCTAATTTGTTGGAAAGGCAGCTTCTCGGTGCATAAGAGCTTGGCAGCGTTGTTTCCTTTAACAGGATCATCCCAATGGCCCCTCAGCTATGCTTAGTGCACAGCTGGGAAGAGAGGGGGCAGCACCCCTTCTAGAAGGACAGGGACCCCGACCAGGAACACTCACCGAGAAGAAGCTGGCGTCGAAGTGAAGGAGGGTCATGAACATCAGGACCAGCAAGACCCGGCCTCCGAGCTGCATGTACTGTCTGGGGGAGCTCTCGCGCACGGTGGGGACGCCCGCGAACATGCTCTTCCCTTCGGAACGGGACTCCGCCAGGAGAAGCAACAAGCCTCCTCCCAGGGCCAGGTTCCTGAGGAACGGACACGCCACGCTAGTCGCTCAGGCTCATCAGGCTCTGTGAGCGCCCGGCGGACCACATTGGGAGACGCCGGCAGGAGCAGGGACTCTGGTGACACCCACGGACAGGGAAGCCCCACGCGACCGGAGACACAGATGCCTCCGCGCCACCCTCGGGATGGCCTGGCCTGGGCTCTCCTGCTGACCAGCTGGGTCCCTGGGAGCCAGTACTTCACTTGGGCCCTCGTCGCCCTCATGAGATACGGGGTCGGGAGGGATGACCTCATTCTCACCTCTGTCCTGGGGGCTGTGGGTGGGGAAGGAAAAGGCTTCACCAACGTCCGCTACAGATTCTAAGAAGCATGGTTTGGACCCAAAGAAACTTACTTCAACCCACAGTTACTGAGTTTAGAAACACGAGGAAAGCGCACTAAGTCGCCAGCCAGAAGGCACCTACCTCATGAGGAACTTCAAGTCCCATAAAATGCTGTAGGCAATCGTCTAAGGAGAACAGAGAAGAGAGAAACTTGAGTCTCGGCATTTTCAGACAGATCTGTATTTCTACAGAATGAACAGTGTCAGGCAGTTCTTCCAGTGTAGGTGAGAATCTAAATACAAGACACAAAGAACCCTCTCAGGACCCCGACGGCCCCAAGCTCAGCGTCTCTCGGGGCAGCGGTGGCCCCGGATCCAACAAGCCCTTGCCTCCTCAGGGCGGGGCCCAGGACGTTCTGGAGAACGCAGCGGCTCTGAGACACCAGTCTGCAGTAGATGTGTGGGACACATCTCACGTGAGTAGCTAGGTGCTCTTCTTTATGAAGTAAGACGCTAACGACACAGTGTCCTGGCTGCAGCCGACCCCGTGACTTGTCCCCTTGTCACAGGGAACTCAGGAAAGTGGCAAAAGGTGGATGCCCGGAGTTCGGCCCCTTCCCAGGGCGCTCGGCTGTCTGGCTCTCCTGAGTTTCCACGGCTGGCATGAAGGAAACTCCAGCAATTTCTCAGAAGAGAAAAGGAGTTCCAGGCAGACACACAGAGGGCTGAAAGGGGAGTGAGCCTGAGTCCTCACAAATGCCTTTTCGCCAGCAGCTCTGCTCTAACCAGAGCGAGAGTGAGACCCCAGCCACGTGCCGTTTACCTGCAGCGCGATGATGCCGAAGAGCCCAAAGCAGGCGTACTGCACGAAGTTCCTACTCAGCACCAGGATGCAGCCGGCTGCAAAGGAGAAGGGCGAGGGTCAGGGGACCGCGGCCACCTCACCTGGCCCTCCGGCGCAGCGGGAGCCCAACCGCCCGCCCCCAAGCAAAAAGCATCTTCTGGGAGGATTCATGGTAGGCACGGGCCACACACACGCGTCCACTGGCCTTTACTCATCAAAAACACTGGTCCGGAAAGTGGGTCCCTTGCTTACAGAGTCACTCACTGTCCATCAGAAAGAAGCTCAACTGTGGGGCTTCGGGACAGGCTGGCAAGTGCAAGTCCCGTCCTTGCCCCCTAACGTGCGAGAGGGAGCGCTGCTGCCGCAAGACGGCCAACAGGGGCGGAAGGCAGACCCGAGGCCGACGCAGCTGCTCTGGTGTCTGATGCGCCCCCTTCTCCGTTTACCCGTTGGTCCTTTCCAGACACCCTGGGTTTGGGGTGCCTCAGCTCCTCGCTGGCCCACCCAGGTGCCCCCATCTCCAGCACCTCCCGCTCTGGGCACTGATCACAGGGCCTCAAAGCAACGCAGCCAGGACCCAACACAGAGCACGCACCCGCGCGCCGGCAGGCCCAACTGCCGGGCCCGGGCTGCTGGCCTGGCGCGAGGAGCTACAGACGCACAGGCCCCCGAGCGCCGGCGCCACTCACTCAGCTGTCCGAGCAGGTTGAGGAGCACAAAGGAGGAGGCCAGCAGGTAGCCACAGCTCCAGGTGGTGTCGATGTAGTCCCGCTGCTCGCCCCACTGGAACCACATGCGGACGCCGTCCTCCAGGAAGGTGCTGGTCAGGCAGAGGCGCGCCACGTGTGGCAGGTACTGCTTGGTGACTCGCAGGAACTGCGGGGCCGCGGAAAGCCGAGGGTCAGGGGCCCGGCGCCCGCTCCCAGCACCGCCCAGGCCTCCGCCCGGGAGACGAAGGAGCCCGAAGGCGATGCCCCGGGCCCAACCCGACCTCCTCCGCCATCTCAGCTGACGTGTGTGTGGCAACTACAGTCGTCACGCGTGGACTGCCACAGGACACAGGGCGTGGGCAAGGCAGACCCGCCCAGCGACAGAGTGGACCGGCCCTCGGAGGTGACCCGTCGAGGGTGTCTCCGCCGCGGCACTACTGCCTCCGCACCAGCTCGCTCTCTGTCGTGGGGCGTCCTGCGCCGAGGGCTGCAAGCAGCCTCCCCGGCCTCTCTGCCCACCAGCTGCCATGAGCGGCCCCGCTCCGACCGCGACAGCCCGACACCTCCAGACACGGCCGCCTGCCCCCTGCAAGCCGCGCCACTTAAGATGGGTGATTAGGGCACAAAGAGGCAAGGCGAGACTGAGGTACAAATGTCATTCGGGTGAACTGCACGCACTTTCTCTTACCAGGCATTCGAAGCTGAGGTACAAAGGGAAAGAAACCCTATGACACACGCTAACACAGCAGGAACTCAGGAGAAAGATCGGAGACCCACCCACACGAGTGACATGTCAGGAGCCAGAGTCTAAAGGGCAGCGGTGAGTCTGACTCCTCAAAGGGACACAGCTGAACGTCACAGCCCCTCTTAGGCCGACTAAACCTGTCGCTGCAATAAACAGAGGCGTATGTAGGAGCGTCCCTTCATTTTTGGTGCTCTGAAGAGCTGCTTACAGGTCCTAGGAGGCACGAAAGCTGCCCGACAGGGTTAACGAGCCTCGGGCTTAGACCAGCCTTTAGTTCGTCAGCTCTGGCTCGGTCTGCACAGAGACGCCTCCCCTCCTCCGGGGACCTGGGCCACAGCAGCCTGGCCTGGCCGGCCTGGGAGCGGAGGAGAGAGAGGTGACAAGCCAGGTGTCCACTCTCCTCCAGTCCTGGAGCTTGAGCCCCGAGGTGACGCGTTTGCTCAGCCCCTGACCCCCACGGAAGCGGTGCCGGAGTCACAGTGAGGGGAAGACAGACGCGCAGACAGGCAAGCACGCAGGTACGGGCACAGAAGCACAGGCGGAGACCGGAGCTCAGGGTTCTCATCCTGGCTCTGATACCCACCAGCCAGCACACTGTGGACTGGAGACGGACTGAGTTACTTTGGGGGGAAGGGGAGTGGTCTCTACCATCCTTCTAAAAGTGAGGACGGCTGTGTCCATGGTGGCGAAGATTCTTTCCAACTTTGATGAGCAGAGGAGAAAAAGAAAGGGAAAGGACCCTGTTTTAAAAAAAAAAAGAGGTCCCAAATACTCCTATATGAATTCTGGAGTCCACGCAGAGAAGAAACACGTCAGATCGGGGGCTGCGGGGACAGCTGATGCCACATGCCCTCCCGTTTCTGCCTCATGGCCCGAATGATTTCGAAATGCCCAGCAACGGTGTAATCACCCAGCCCGTCAAGACACAAAGAGCACCCCCTCAGCTCTGATGCCCTGGCCCTCGTGTCAAGGCCCAGCCCAGAAGCCCGGGAGACGACACTGGCCTCAGCTCGATGTGGAAACCGGGGAGAAGCCACGGCGAGGCCGGCAGAGCCCCGCCGGATGGCTGTGCAGACTCGGACTCCCGGGCGGGGGAGCACGCCCACTGCGCCGCAGCCCACAAGACGAGACAGAGGCAGTGTTTAAAGCCTCCGTGATGCATCTTAATTTGAGTGTCTGGGTCAAGAGGATTAAAGAGCGGCCCAGAGAAGGTTCCCTTCGGACATGTAATTCACTCCTCCCTCTGCATGCAGACACGCCAAGGAGACAGACGTCTCTCTGCTTTGGAAAAGCACAGCAAAAGTTCAGGCATCTGTGCTCTGAACTAAGCACAAATCTGATTTTCAAAGTCATACGTGACCTAGGTTTAGGGCTGACGGTTTTATAAGTCAGGCCGATCCGGAGCCTCTCTTAACCAGCCACGCGCTAATGGGCACCTGTTTGCACTGAACAGGAAAGAAAAAAACTAGGTGTGATATAACATGAGACCAGACCCAATTTTAATCTTATTGCCTACACACATCTTGGTCTCAACGTGTGGCCCCTGAACCCACGTCACGCTGCTTTAGACAGTGTCCTCTCGGCACAGCAGAAGAGCCCCCGAAGCAGGCACCCAGAAGCCACCTGGCCGGTGCGCGTGCTAAGCCGGCCTCCCGCTCACACAAAGGGCCCGAAGGCCGGGGGCTGCCTGCTGCCCGCGCACCCGCGGGGCGGTCAGCCATTCTCTCCACTGGGGTAGCTACACCTGACCTGGGACATAACCCTGGGAATACGGCGATCATGTCCCACAAAGCACGGGAAAACCTACTTTGTCTTAGTATTCAGGACAAAAGGGACCTGAGGAAAGCAGTCTGCAATTCTTATTTCATGAGAACTTAGAGGCGGAGGAAAGAGGCAGTCAGACTTCCTTGATCACCGAGGACCGGGGCTGCCCTTCTCAAGGGCCAGCTCAAGCCTGCGCGTCCCAGATTAGAACCAGCGGCCAGGTGACTTCCCGCACATCAGGCTGAGTCAGGGCTGGTACTGGAGCTCAGTGCCTCACACATGTGCGTCCACCGAGACCCCCGAACCCCCAGTAAGTCTCCCTGAGCACTGCTCTGTAGGGTCACGCAGCACCTCGAGGTCCAGGAAGAGATGTCAGCCGGCCCTGAGCTGGAGAGATGGCCTGGCTTTCTTTACTAAAAACCCACGTGGGACAAAGCGCCTACCAATAGGAAGGCAGCTCCAGGCTGCACCTGACCTTCCGGGAGCAAGCCTCACCAACCACAGCCCCCGCCCGCACGCCTCCACCCCACTGCCCAGAAGAGGCGGGGCGGCTTTTCTGAACCTCCTGTCTAAGACCGGTGAGCGGGGAGAGTGAGCCAGCCGGCTCCCCTCTGCCCTCTCCCCACGCCTTTTCGGCATAAGGCAGGAAGCCCTTGCTGGGGAGGGGGTGACAGAGCAAAGGAACAAGAGGAAAACACTCAGCAGCCACCCACCACTGTCACCAGAACCTACCACACTGACGGTCATCCACGCACTGTTAATCCGGAGTCCTGAGGCCTGGGGGCTGTGTATGCCCGGTTCAGTGTCCTGCCAAGGCCATCCTAGCTCTCCGGCGATTGACCAGAGGCCAAGGGGAGCTCCTGGGGGTGACAGCTTCCAGGACTGGCTCTGTCCTGCCAGAGGACAGGTAAAAACACCAAAGGCCAGGGACCTCCCTGGTGGCGCAATGGTTAAGAATCTACCTGCCAACGCAGGGGACACAGGTTCTATCCCTGGCCCAGGAGGACCCCACATGCCGCGGCACAACCAAGCCCGTGCGCCGCAACTACTGAGCCTGCGCTCTAGAGCCCGCGAGCCACAACTACTGAAGCCCGGGCGCCTACAGCCCGTGCTCCGCAACAAGAGAAGCCACTGCAATTAGAAGCCCGCGCACCGCAACAGAGTAGCCCCTCCCTGCTCGCCGCAACTAGAGAAAGCCTGTGCGCAGCAACGAAGACCCAATGCAGCCGAAAATAAGTAAATAAATAAATAAATTTATTTAAAAAAAAAATACCAAAGGCCACACTGGAGAGCAAGGCCTCATGCAGCTTATCTGTCACCTTGGTGACGAACCACCAGGTAGAACCCATTAAGTGCTAATACTCCTATTTACTGGTGCAAATGTGCTTGCAAGTTACAGTCTGCAGACTGGCAGCGAGCTCCAGCTGCAGGGCACGTGCATAATTTTGGACTGCCGAGTTCATTAGTCTCTGGCTCCTTCAGACCAGTGTCAGATGGCTTCCGAATGCCCAGCTCCAGCACAGAGCACTCTCAGTACCTTCTCCAGCAGGAGGCCACGCAGGGCAGGGAGCCTGATGCCAAAGAGGCAGCTCGGGCACAGCCTGCCAGCGGGAAGTAACCAGACCACTCACGCTGCGCTCGCGCCTCTGCAGACCTGAAGGCAAGGTCGCAGGACGGCCAAGCCACGCGTGGACTCAACATATTGACCCACCACGTGCTGCGCGAGACCACACAGACCTCCCTCTCCGCATCTAAAGGTGGAAACGCTATGGCCAAGCTCCGGGATCCAGGGGCGGCAGAAGTCGTATATGCGGAGGACCTGGCCCAGTGCGGGTGTGTCGAAGGTTCGGGATTGCTGTCATGACTCTCAGAGGACACACGGCCCTTTTGAGGTCCCGTTCACGGCAGCCCAGACTTTCTGGCCACATCCTGTCACTTAACTTTTGCTTTTGTCTTCTGAAGACAAGGTTAGAAAAGACAAATATGTCATATTATATGATCAGTGACTCTGATGCCATTTCCCCAGTCCCTTCAAATTAGATCATTTTCATCTTAAAAGCCGGACTCGCAGCACCTTTATTGTTTTAGTACTATGTGGGTAAATGTTAAAAACAAAAGCGCCACCCCAGATTTTGTCCACAGGAAGCCACTGCTTTGGCTCTGCACCCCACTGTCTGTCCACATCCTCCTCTCGCACCAAGCCTGCCGCCAGAAGAGGCTCCTAACTCTGGCTGTGACAGACGCTGTGACAGACGCTGAGCCCCGCCCTCCTGAGCCACCCAGAGGGGTCCGCTGACAGCTGTCACCATCGAGGTGGGCTCTGCTGCTGAAAAACTGACAGCAGGGGCCTGCACTGCCCGACAGACGCGGCCTCGGTCCACGCTATTTCTCCGTTTTTTAAGGCAGCGCGCGCCCTCTTACGACGCTAGTGCTTTGTGCGGTTCCCTTCATTTGTACCCGGAGAGGAACACCAGGCTTTAGAAGCACGCTGTGTGTGGTACTAGCCTCGAGGTCAGAGACTGGGCTTCTCCCAGGGCCATGGCCCCAGGCCAGTCCAGGAGCCTCAGCAGGCCCGGCCTCCCTTCCCATAGTAAACTGGTGCAGGCCAACCCTGTGTGCCCCTCAAGGGCCTTTCTGGTTCCAAGATTCTGCTTCTCTCATTGAAGGCAAACAAAATGGAGAAAAAGAAGAAAGGATTACGTAAAAAGAGTCTGGTGGGGTTTTTTTGTTTTTATTTTGGCAGTAGGAGGGTTTATCATTCGACAGTTGGCAGCAACCTGACTGGAGACATTTTATCTAGATTCGGTTATGAAATTCACTTGCAAAACCAGGGTTTTTCCGGGCTGCAGAGTGCGTGTACAAGGCTCTCATGACTCCCTTGGCTAAAAGGAGCCATCGCCTTAGGTAGTTGCTCCTTGGGGGAACAAAATTGGGTCACTACGGTTATGGCAATGAAAACCGACAAACTAAGCAAGCCTCCTTGGTTTTTGAGAGCTTTCGATATGAATTGTTTTTGAGAGGGATACAATTTTTGGATTGTGTCTGTAAACACAAAATCACGACCTTAGGAAAAACTGTTTCTTCAAGTCGCTATGTGTTATCCCCAAAGTGGTTTTTAAAGTATCAGCTCACAGGAAAGTAGCGCATAGGAGAACCCGACTGGGAGACCACGCAAGAGAGGTATCACCCCTCAAGGGAAACAACAGGAAATCTTGTTCACCAATAACTGATCAGAAGGTGCACACGCGCGCACACACACACACACACACACACACCCTCCAAGAAGCCCAGCCTCAGAGTATGATGAATTAATACCACCCCCATAAAAATAAAAAATTTAACCTCACTACTCTTAACTCTGGCAAAGCCACACACACATTAAGTGAACCAAAGAAAGAATGACAGTTGGGCCAGACATGGATCTTCCGGCAGAGATGGGGCTGTTCGTCTGTAGACATAACGGGGTACTTTTAGAAGTAAAACGTACACGACTGAATAATCACCACCATGTTCTTTGGACCAAGCTTGGTAGAGAGAGAGGGTGGAAACTGTGTCCTTTCCCCTTTCCAGGATCTGGTTCTGTCCATCTAGTTTTTGAACACCTTTAATGGTGACTCAAGGGCCTGTTTCAAGGGCTTCCCTGTAGCTCGGAAGGCCACCTGTACACCCTTGGAAGGGGAAAAACAGGAAGGTAGGCTTCCCCTCCTCCCAGGTTTGTGTACAGACAGATAGATACCCATTCATTTCAGTCTCAGGTCAGAGTCCAAACAGGGAAGGAAAACGCAGGGAAGGGTCAAAGGGACCCCAGGAACCCAACACATCTGGGAAAGAGAAAACAAGTACTGTGGCTTTCTGCAGTGGGGTGCATACCAGGGCGCCCCCTTTCCTCTGGGAGGACCCCAGGCCTCCAGCCTGACCAACCCCCGTTCAGGATCAGCTCCCCAGCCCGCCCCCGAAGAGCGCCCAGTAAAAGGAAAAGCGTGCAGGGACCACCCGACAGTGTAGAATGCAGAGGACGCGCCCCACGCACCCCGGGGCCTCGGGCCCCTTCTCCGGAGCCGGGGAGGCAGCCGCTGACACCCCTCGGCTTCTAGGATGGCCCGGGCCGGGCTGGGGAGGACGGGCCCACCGAGCTGGGCGCCGAAGCAGGGGCCCGGGAACACACCCAGAACCCGGGTGGGGGGGCGGCGCAAGGGCAGGCTGGGCCCGGAGGCCGGGTTTGGGGGTGCCCCCGGCCGGGACGGGCGGCGAGCCCAGGAGGGAGGGCCCTGGTTGGGGGAGGGGGCGCGATCCCTCCGGTGGGATCGGGAGTGAGGGCACGGCCCAGGCCTCGGGGCGGCCCTGCGGGCCGGGGGCCGGCTCTGGGGGCGGCCGGGGTCTCGGGGCCGGGCCCGGGGGGTGCAGGCGGGCCGGGCGGGGTCCCCGGGGGGAATCCAGGAGAGGGGGCCGAGGGGGGCCGGGGGAGGAGGCTCCGGGCGGGAGGCCCGGGGGAGGGGCCGGCCGAGCCCGCAGGCCGCACCTGGTCTGCGAAGTCCTCGGCCGTGCCCATTAGGTCGTTCTGGCCCATGGCGGCGGCGGGAGGCTCGGCTAGCTCGCTCGCTCGCTCCCTCGGCGCTCGGCCCGTCGGCGCCCGCGCCTGCGCCCGCTGCGGCCTCCACACGAAGTGCCGGCGGCCGGCCTCGCTCCTCGTCCGCGGCTCCAGCGGCTGCCACGTAGGCCAAGCCTTAAAGGGGCCGCGCCGCGGGGCCCGCCCCGGCCGCGCCTTAAAGGGGCCGCGCGCCGCCCGCCGCGCTCAGGCCCCGCCCACCGCACTTGAGGCCCCGCCCTCCCCGCTCGAGGCTCCGCCCGCTCCTCCCTGAGGGCCGGCCTGCTGGAGACGCGCGGGTGCCCCAGCGGACACTGTGACACTGTTCGGGCAGGGAGGGTCCCCGGATGAGGCCAGCACCCGGGACTGAAGGGCGCCCCCAGGGTGGGGGATGGGCGCTCACCGGACGCGGTCCAGACTGAGCATGCTCAGTTCAGGGTCCGACTCGGCTGGGGCTAGCGGTGCGCCCCAGCGCCCAGTGGTGGGACAGGGAGGCCGGGAGTCTCCCCGCAAGACACAATGGAAAAGTACCAGGTGCCGAGTTGTCCGCTGGTGGGGAGGCGGGGGCGACGAGGGGCCGACGGTCAGGGGCGAGCCCAGGACCTGGATCTCCGGCCGCCACCCCTGGCCCCCTACCGGTTTAACGGTCACGAGGGGCCAGGGGCCAGGTCCGACCCCAGGGAGGCAAGGGGCCTGTGTTGCGGCCAGTATCTGCCTCTAGCTCATAGGGTGACCTCCGGTACCTCCAGACGTGACCTCCGGGGTGCCCTTTGCCCCTCTGGGCCTGGGTTTCCCCCTTTCTAAAATGGTGGATGAAATTAAGGCCTCTCCAGTCTGAATATGGGAAGATGGAGGACACCTTCATCCTTTTCACCCATGGGTCCATGTGCTTCGGCCCATAGAGACAGGACACCCTAGAACGTTCAGAATTCATAATCAGACGCCCCCAAACTCCTAAAACACCCCATCAGTAGTCCCTCGCTGGGGGAACTCGGACCTTTTCCAGGGCCTGTGAAAATGTTTAGGACGTGAAAAATTCACAGAACAAAAGGAAAGCTGCAAATGAATGTTTAAATGCATAAGATGTCAATTTTTTTAACTGTTAGTCAGTCTCTGTAAAAAATTCATCAATTTGATGATAATCGGTCGGTTAGATTTTTCTCACTTTGTGAGAATCCCCTTTGTGTGGGAGACTGTGGGGTGTCAGCCAGTGGTAAAGCCGGTGAGCTTCTGGGTGACCAGAGAATTTTAAAAGTAGTTACTTTTAAAGGCGGCGGGGGAAAGACTTGATCCGAAGACAGGGGTGCATTTTACTGTTTAATTTGCCCCCTAAGAATGCTTAAGTGTGCATCCTTACACTAGCGTAAGCGGCTCAGCACAACGCCCCTGTTATTCCCTGAGCAGGATTCAGGCTGCCACACGGGCTGGATTACAGAATCCTGAAACTTTTCTGAACTCTGAGAATCCTTAGACACGGGGCTCTACCCCCTATGTGCCCTCCTCGGCATCCTGCCCCCTTCTCCCCATCCTCTGATGACTGTAATCCCATCATCCACGCTCACCTATCCCTCAGCCTCCTTGCGCAGAGTTCTGGCATGGCGGCCATCTCTCTGCAGGTCTGGCTCTATGCGCCAGCTCTGGAGTCAGACCCCAGAGTTCCAGTCGACTCCCAGCCCTCTCAGTTATTAGTGTTGTAGCCTCAGGCAAGGACCCTGCTCCCTGTGCCTCAGTTTCCTCCAGTGTAAACAAGGAGATAGCAACAGCACCGACTGCATGGGTGGCTGTAAAGTGCTTGGCATGTGCCAGGCACACACATGGCTGTGACTATGACTGCACCAATTATGGACCAGTTACTTTCTTGTTTGGATGCCCAGTTTGGAGGTGGATGCTGGAAGCTGGGATCCTAGGGGGCTAGAGAGAGTGAAGAAACCCTCTGCCCCAGGGAGGTGCTGGTGCTTGGATGCCTTGCAGGTCCTCACCACAGACTGGAGAAGGGGTGTGGGGTGGTGGACAGAGCCCCAGAATCGACCTCAAAGAGATGGGCTCGGGTTCTGCCTTCACAGGCCTCCAAAGCATTCTGGGCCATTTCCTTGTTTGCCAGCCCACGAGGGAAATTAGTTAGGAGGACCGGAAAAGACACCGGAGGTGGGCACACACTTTGGAAAGTGGAAAGACGTGTA